>NC_142471.1:78350000-78666666 GCF_049115385.1 Moschus berezovskii
CATTCTATATCTTTAATTTTGTATCAATATGAGATGATAAGTGTTCAGTAAACTCATTGCGGTTTTCATAGTGGATGTGAGTCAAATCATGCTGTACACTTTCAACTTACACAGTGCTGTCTTTCAGTTATATCTCAATGAAACTAAAAGAAAATAAAAAGACATGGGCCGGTGAAACCTAACTCACAACCAGCATAGAAGGCAGCAGCAGTAATACAATGGCTGCTATCAACTGACAGAGACTAAGGTACCTTGAAGCATGCCAAGCACTACTCCTGAGAGTTAAATAAGAATATAAGGAGGAGTCAGTTTTTAACATCAGAATATGTTAAAAAAAAAAAAAAAAAACCACAGCTCTTTTGGACCAAGAGCATTATACTAGGAAAGTCCAATGGTTCAGTCCTGTCTGCTCAAAACCAGGTGACCCCTGATTCAAGATTTTTGCTTTGCCTTTTAATACCTGATCATTGCTGGTGAAACGGTGGCAACCATTTCTTGAAGGATCTTTCTGGCTTTCTTTTTCACCTTATTCACAGCTTTTGATTGCTGCTGAGCAGAACCATCAGGGTTTAATTCAGTAGCCACTTCTGCAATTGCCTCTTGTACTCTGATTTCAAAATGGAAAGACAGACAACGTAACTGGCTCTATCCTACCGTCTGTATTACTTTCTAAACTACAGATACAAAATCACAAAGCAAAATTTACTTTCTTTTTAAAATATGATAACACAGAAGAATAAACTCAAGTTAGAAGTGCTTTCTTTGGCTGTTTATTAAATATTAAGTATATTATATTCCTAAATCAATGACTCCCTGAGGAAGCTGGAAGGCAGATTTAAAATTTTAATTCAAATTCACTGGGTAACAACTATGTGAATTTTAATGTTCCAGCTATGCTGCGAGGAACACAAAGTTACACTCTGGCAGAAGGGAAGAAATGAAAGATTATCCTTCTAGATATATAATTCAGAGGTACCCCAAACCCATTGCCAAAGTAACATGATTTTTTCTTTTACTTATTATTCATTTACATTGTGACTCTATGAGTGGGATATTTGTAAAACTCTCTAGGAGGGATTGAAGGTGGACATAAATAGTCACAAGTGTTTTCCAAATCAAGTCAGTAATTTTAAAAGGCACAGCTTTGGATTTAAACAGCACAGACCAGTAAGCTATAAGGTAAAAGGGAAGATTTAATCCAGTCTTATAAATCTCCCACATAACTTAGGGAAGAATGCATGAGGTTTAAACCTCCTAAAAATAACTTCTATCATCCTAGTTACAAGTCAAAACATCCGGATGAAATGAAACACACTTGATGGGCTCTACCTAGAAAACAGAACATAGAATAATACAAAGGAGTTTCTCAATTGCTTTTTTCTCTCACTGCTGCTGATTTTAGAATAATGTACAGCAAAACTCCCCATCGTTCATTACTACAAAAAGACCAATTCCACAGAACACTGAAACACCATCCCTAAGTCGATCCTTGAACAGCATTTGTATCAATATGGCCAGGAATGCTTTCACAAATAATTCACAGAGTTATTACACCACCATGATCAACTATTCACTGTTCATTCGATAAATATCAAAGTACCTACTACATGCCACTATTGCTCAGCCCTTAACAATTGTACCACTGGGCTTACATTTCTAAGCATTTTCCAATCCACTCTGGTCTCCAGCTCCCCAAATCCAGATAGGTATCTAACATGGGCCACAATAATGAGGTGGAATAGAGATCAACCTTCACCCAAACTCCCACAGTTTAATGGCTAAACTTTGTAATGATTTCCTCACTCCATCAGAGTTCAAGTAGATTTCTCCAATTTTTAATCAAGATCCTCTGAGGGCAAGGACAATTACCTTATTCTCTTAAAATTTATAATAATGACTTTACCTGGCATGCTGTGATTCATGGGGTCGCAAAGAGTCGGACACGACTGAGCGACTGAACTTGAACTGAATAAAAGAAATTGTGCCTAAGTGCTAAACAATTATTTGACAGAAATACGAAATGAGCTTCTCTTCTGGCTGTAAAGTAGGAAACACATCGTCCCCAAAATTCACATTACAAAACACTAAACAGAGAATTCTGGAAATTTGCCTATCTGAACTCCACTCGCCTTTAATGTTAGAACCCTATTCAATTATTCATGCCTAAAACAAGGCTGCTCTTCCCACATGGCACCAAAACCATCTATTCTCCTGCCTTTCCTTGCTTTCTTCTGGAGCTTGAACACTTAATGCTTGGAAGCACAAACTCCTCTTGGGACAGAGTCCCAGAGAAACTAAAGGTTAATAAAGGAAATTACTTCCCCACTCCCACCACCCATCCCTGCCTTTCCCCTTTACAACAGTATCCCACCCTTACCGACTGCTGTTCAGCACGTTTTCAGTTACGTTGGTGGCAAACATGCCTTTATGGACGTCTCGCTCTTGAACGAAAAGCACATAAGAAAGACGTCTTGCCAGCCACCCTCGGTGCCTGCAACATGAAAATGATTTAGCAGAGAAGTACTCTAGGAATACCTATTATACAGAAGCTTCCCTCTTGTAAAAACAAATCCTCGTTTCACCTGTTCCAGAGATTTAGGGTTTTCCTGTAGTAAATTCTCCTTAGTAAGCAGTTCAGGATGCTATGAAGACAGTTTTATTTCTTTTCTTTCATGTACTCTCAGCTAAAATTTAAACTTGGAATTTGTGTATCAATGCTTGAATAGTACTGCTCTGCAAACTAATAATCCAAATATAAAAACAAAAGAAATGTAAGCATCTTACTTTATTAATACCACTTAAAAAACCAAATATGTTGACTGCTTTATATATAAGCTATATAGCTTATAGCTACAGCTACAGACTATAAAGAAATAATCTGGGAATCTTTTCCTACCACAAAGGGCTAATTTTCTTTTTGTTGCCACTACAGTAATTCTTCTAAGGTGATCACTGACTCTCAGATTGAATGGATAAGGCTGATCAGTTGACAGAAGTCAAGGTTAACTAGACAACAGTCTGAACACTTGTACTCTGGTCTTATGGAGCCAGAAGCTCTGAGTTTTCTTGCTGTGTTTTTGTTTTTGGCTTTTTTATAAAACACATTCAACATACCTAAGAAACAGGACAGACTTCCAGCAGTGACAATGACAATGTGTTATCTGAATGGGGGTTAAAGACAGGGATCTCAGAATAAGAATGCTGTAAGATTTCATTATGCGATGACTTGAAACCTTTTGTAATGATTATATAAGGCCTCATTATCATTTCCTCCATAAAGATATCCATAGAGACAGCAGAAGATTTCAATCACAAATTAATTCTGAAACCATACCAAAAGTCTTCAATCAAGAAAAAGCAACTTGGGGGAGGACTGCTTATGAATCCATGTTCCTTCAACTCCCCTTCCTGGCATTGTTTCCTTTGCCTCAGTTCTCTGGACAACTTGGCCCAATATGTTAAGTGTTAAATCCTAAAATCTTTCAGTGAACAGGTTCAAAATTATTACTGGAATGTACAAAGTCCACACTCTTGAAGAAATCCCTTTGCAGCAGACTGAAAACAGTGTGTGTGTGTGTGTGTGCATAAAACTGTTTAGGCTTTGCTCCCTGTAACACGGAGAAGGGCTAAATAGCCGATCCACCTGTACAGGTAGCTTATTACACTGAATAGTTTCATATTGCCTAGTCAATATAACATGCTAAAAAGTGTGTGTGTATCTCACATGTTGTTGTTTTTTTATCCTTAACCGCCCTCCAAGTGAAGACAGCAAATGAACTCCTCAGTTCTGTATGTAAAATATCTACTTACATAAGGAAGATATTGAATGGGATTCTTTTACTCAGGATTTTAATCATGTCAACCAAAGGGAAAAAAAAATTGCTCTTTCCTTTTAACTTAAGAAAACAAGAGAGAGAGGAAAGGAAGGGTAGCATAGAAATTGGCAAAACCACATCTCTTGATTTTAGTTCTATTTAAAAAAAATTAAAAATTTAGCTAACATATATGCAAGCATATGCTCACTTATAAAAAATATCATTAAAATACGAGCAGTAACATTGGAAAGCCTTAAAATTTAAGTATCTGACTTCTTGGACCAGTTTTTTCATGAAATTTCACGTATTTCTCATCTCCTGAGCCTCCAGGCATTTACTCCTGGACCTACAAGGACTGGGAGTGGTTTTGGCTCCCGTTCTGCTCCTGTCTTGCAGACATTCACCCTCCTTCCTCATCCCCCAGCCTAAATCCACGGAGAATAAAGCCTCTTTTTCTCTCACTCTGATGCCTGGAATTTGGAAGTAAGAATTCTAAGAAAAGACTTAAGCCAGTAATAAATCAAAGAATATTCACTCTATAGATCAGGTAGATTTCAGAAAGTTATACTTTTTAAGTATAAAATAATAATATATCATAAGACATTCAAACCTACACCTCTCCTCCGACAAATTTCTATCACATTTTGGCACATTTCAGCAGCAACATCAATATATGAATAAGTTAATGAAACCTATAAGTAATATCTACAGTCTCATGAAAATATTATATAATATAGCAGTAGAACAATAACAGGTCTCTCAGGTTCCAATTTTTAGATAAAGTATCATGTTATAAGTTAAAACCCTATTAACTCTTCAAAAAAACTTAAAGAGATTCATCTTAAAGTGCATTGGTTAGTTATTATGGAGTCTGTCTCTTGACATGCATTAGAAATAAAAGAAATTTATTTTTACCTTGTGTGCGTTTCATTGATATAAATAACATTCCGCAAACCCAAAGACGGGATACTGGGGTTGAAAAATCTATCCTATATAAAACAAAATAAAAACAGACATAAATAGACAACTGGATTGTTGATGAAGGACTCAAATTACTACTTCTTGAGGACTTTCAAAAATCTGAGATGAAGAAAAATGTTTTATTGAAAAGTACTTTTTAGCTTTCAAAGGTCACAAATTCAAAACTACTCCTCAGCATCTTGCAAAGGAAATAGTGTCTCTCCCTTTTCCGAGCCCTCCACTCTCAATCAGAAAGAGTTAAAGTCAAGATGGCTTGTCACTGAAAGGAATACTGGAAATTTCATTGTTTTCAAAATACAAAAGTACTATGCTAAGTAGTTCATCAGGCACTCTATCTATCAGATCTAGTCCCTTAAATCTATTTCTTACTTCCACTGTATAATCATAAGGGATTTGATTTAGGTCATATCTGAATGGTCTAGTGGTTTTCCCTACTTTCTTCAATTTAAGTCTGAATTTGGCAATAAGGAGTTCATGATCTGAGCCACAGTCAGCTCCTGGTCTTGTTTTTGCTGACTGTATAGAGCTTCTTCGGTGTTGACCATCTGGTGATGTCCATGTGTAGTGTCTTCTCTTGTGCCAACCAAGGTCCGTCTAGTCAAGGCTATGGTTTTTCCCGTGGTCATGTATGGATGTGAGAGTTGGACTGTGAAGAAAGCTGATAGCCGAAGAATTGATGCTTTTGAACTGTGGTGTTGGAGAAGACTCTTGAGAGTCCCTTGGACTGCAAGGAGATCCAACCAGTCCATTCTAAAGGAGATCAATCCTGGGTGTTCATTGGAAGGACTGATGCTAAAGCTGAAACTCCAAAACTTTGGCCACCTCATGCGAAGAGTTGACTCACTGGAAAAGAGTCTGATGCTAGGAGGGATTGGGGGCGGGAGGAGAAGGGGACGACAGAGAATGAGATGGCTGGATGGCATCACCGACTCTGTGGACATGAGTTTGAGTGAACTCTGGGAGTTGGTGATGGACAGGGAGGCCTGGCGTGCTGTGAGTCATGGGGTCGCGGAGAGTCGGACACGACTGAGCGACTGAACTGAACTGATGCTAAGTAGTAGTAGTGAAAGTCGCTCGGTCTATGCTAAGTACCATGTATTATTTTGAGATTACTAAATCTTCCAATAATCCTGACACATAAGAATTATTATCCTCATTTTACTTTTTTTTGCCTTTCTCAGTTTAATGGTATTTTAATATTAAGAGACATTAGAAGCCTCTTTTTAGGAACTCTCTTTGCAGCCAATTTTGGTTTTAATTCACTCACTTTACTAGCTGAGTGGATAATAATGTATTCTAAATCAACATCTTATCTGTGGCAGTCAGAGAAATGACTTCTGCTCATAATTGCTAACATATTCTTAAGTTTATTTAGAGATTAAGAGGAGCATGATTTTGAAACTTTTCTTAATGTAGTAAATGGCTTTATGAAGTATATGAAAAAGTACAATTGGAAGAATGGAAAAATTATAAGTGAATATCTTCACATTCCATCATAATCAGACTAGCAGTAGAGGAAGGAGCTGAATCCCATCTATGCCACTGATCAGGTATATGACCTTGAGCAGGCTTTTCCTCAATTCTCTCATCTGAATAAGGAGAATTATAATAATAGGACTTTTGTGAATATAAGAACAGCTTTTATTTTTAATATTACTTGTCTGTTTTTATATATTTATATATATTTCTTTGGGCTTCCCAGGTGGTTCGAGTGGTAAAAAATCCACCTGCCAATACAGAAGATGTTAAAGATGCAGGTTCAATCCCTGTTTCAGGAAGATCTCCTGGAGAAGGGCATGGCAACCTACTCCAGTATTCTTGCTGAGAGAATCCCATGCACAGGGGAGAATGGCAGGCTACAGTCCATGGGGTCGCAGACAGCTGGACAGGACTGAAGCATCTCAGCATGCACACACATATATTTCTTTTACATATTAAATAACTTGGCAAGGACAAATCGTTCACTCTAATAGTAATTCTTGAGGACTATAACATACATTATCTCATTCGTCCTCAGGGTAACCCATATCCCCATTTTACAGAAGGAAAATCGAGGCTGACAGAAGCTTAGTAGTCAACCCCAGATCTTGCTTCAAAGTATGGGGTCTCTCTAGTCCCCTAAAATGATTGTCTACTTAATGAGAAAATGTATGACTAAAGGTCACCCTTTTTGTGAGTAATCTTGGAAGATAATCCAGAAATAGTTTTGCTAAAATGATAAAGTCCATAATTTTAACAATGTGGGCAAAAAAGGTAAACCTTCCACAAATAAATGCTGAGAAAGCATAATGTACCCACAAAAGAAGATGTCAAAATACTTCAGTGCTATCTCTTTAGAGAAACAGAACTTCAGAGAAAAGGTAGCAGAAAATCACTATAAAAATACTGTCAAACAAAAATTATTTTATATAAACAGGCCACGGAAGAACTTAAGATCAAGTTCAGCACCATCAGGTACTACATTTAAGCAAAAATCATTTATCTATTATTACTACTCATCTCTCCCCACCCCAAACCATTTCCACCACCAAATAATTTCTGACTGAAGAACACATTAAAGTATTGGTTTGATCTTTTAACCATTCAAAATTAGAATTAGAAGAGATGCCAGATCTAAAAAGAAAAGTCACATGACCTTCTACTTAAATCTTTATTTCTACTGGCCTATTAATCAGAACTGGCCTTACTCCTAGACTAGAAATTTCCATGATCCTTCACATCCACCAAACTATTTCAACAAGATATGTGTGATTTAAGAGGAACACTATTTATATCATGATGTTCTTGAGCAGACCTGAATATTTAACATAAACTGCTTGTTAAACAAATCTCTCCCAGATTAATAAACGCCTTATGCCAGGCTAGAAATTCTACTTCCTGCCCAGCCAACCCTGAGTGGAATACTCACATAGCACCAGTAATTTCACACAGGTTATAAGCAACCTCAATAAATGGCAGGGTTAATAAACAGCACTTAAACATTCTAATAACTAGCCCACCCCAGAGACAGTTTACCATCCAGGTGACTCTACTGCCTGAGATCACAGCCATATTAGAGTCTACATTCCTGTACTAGCCCATACTTCTTGGCAAAATGCCCTCAGATGCATACTTATCCAATCAACTCAGATACTACACTGTAATGTGGAAGATTTTGCATGGCTTTTTTCCACCAAAATACAAACAACAAACCCATCACACCCTTTCTTAAATCTTCATGCTAACATTTTAGTGACCATCCTTCACTATCACAGAGTCAAAAGAAACCCCCTCGCACTTCCCTCCACTATGGGAACAGACAGTAAAAGGGTAAAGCCACAGTTTTACTTTCTTTCTCTGTCCCACTCACACTCACATGTGTGTGTATGTGCATATGTGTATGAATATGTCTTTCTGTCTTTCTCGTTCATCTTGCTAGCATTTTAAAGTTCAGTGCTAAATTTCAATGTCTTGAAATTACGTGAAGGATCCCACTAACTCTTTGGAAGAATTATCTGAAAGTAAGACCTACACTCCCCCTAAAGTCATACTAAGACAAAAACAAAACAAAACAAAACATTGCCTGGCAACAACTATTAGACCAATGTTCATTGAATAAATGAATGGAAAGAAAAATTAAGTCAACATTTTCACTTGGGATATTTGGTTCATAAACGTGGATCTAAGTTCTAAAAATGAATTAAGTCCATTAAGACTAAGCAAAAATAAAGTTTACACAAAGTTGGAAATCCATGTCACATATTTCACTCTGTTTTTTGGGGGTTCCCTGGTGGCTCAGAGGGTAAAGAATCTGCCGACAGTGCATCCCTGGGTTGGGAAGATACCTTGGAGAAAGGAACAGCAACCCACTCCAGTATTCTCGCCTGGAGAATTCCATGGACAGACTCTGTTTATTAAAGGTCAACAAAGGTATTAAAGGTAACATTCTTACCCAGCTCTGAGGTGTACAGGAATAACAGCACCTTCCCACAAAGGGCCTCTTCCGGCTCATTAGGCTTTCTTTCCACTTCAAGGTTGCAGATCTGAAGACAGTCGGCCTGAAACCACACTCACCCTAATAAATATTAAGGAAAAATAGTGTGTGAATGGCAAGAAAATTCTACTTGTCTACATGATCTCTAAACTCTAAAATCTCTTAAAACTAAGCTGTTCGAGACAGAAGAGAAATTTCTGACACATTTCCCTTTTGGTAGCCCGCATTTCTGTTTTTCATTCCAAGGACTCCGTCCATGACCGACACCTGGAACAGAGCTTGGACCATAAGCAAAAGCTGAGCACCTAAGAATAGCAATAGCTGGCAACACTCAAAGCAGCATTCAAAGGTTTAAACATTAAGTTGTAAAAGGTCAGACAGCCTTCTGACAGTAACAGCAGGAATAAAGTCAGACCCGTGGAGCCCTATGCTAACAGTTCATCTCCCTCCCTCTTAAATCACACACTCCTACAAAAGAACTACAAAGGCCTTACTTAAGAGTAAGCAAGTTGTTATACTATAGATTAAAATAATTCACTTTAAATGAAAAACAAGGTCAACTTATATAACATTCCTTTGTCCTAACAAGTGAAATTAAAGTCTAGAATTGAAATTACAGCCACACTATCCAAGTGTCAAATTGTGCTCTTCTGTCTAAATAATTTTCTCTTAACTTTGAATTCATCAATTGCTCAAATCCCAGTGATATAACATTCTCAAAAAGAAACCAAAGACCACCCAAAACTCCAACCCCCTAAAAAAGAGTTTTTGTTTTTTTTAATCTAAAGCAGACTGAAGAAATATCTGAAGAAATACTGAAAACATGCCATGTTAACACTAGAGAAAACAATACAAGAACAACAACCAAAAAACCACCAAAAAATGCCTTTTGGATTGGGATTCATACTAAAGTTTCCTATTTTCAATTGTTTAAATAAATTTTATTTCCACTACAAAATCCACACTTCTGATATGTAATTATGGAAAACAGATACAGAATTTTTAAAAAATTCTGGTTAAATTACATCACCCAAAAGACCAAACAGGCTTTTTTTCCTCTGCAAAAGTGTCTTGCTTTTTAACATAATCACTGTCCTTACACTTCTTACCCATTTTTTCCTTCCCAATAACATAATACCATAAGAATTTTTAAATATTAGATTTCATAAACTAACCTTCAAACAGTTGGAGGCAGTTTCTGCAGCTATTAATGTCTATTTGAATTTATGCTTCCAGTACACCCATCTTCATTAACACTGAGAAGAACTTTAGGCTGAATGCTTTTAACCTGTATCTTAAACTTACCCATTCCTCCGTGGCATGCTTACACCGACCAATGCTGTATTCAGAAGAATTTGGCAAATAAGATACATCTATCGTGCCAAGGGTCAATGCAGATTCATCCATGTCACACAGTGTAACTCCCGAATCATGTGCTGTAAAAAATGTATACTGTTTCAGTTAATGAGGGATCCAGAGAGTAAATAGTAGAACTCAAAATTCTGATTTCTATGTTATTTTGCTTCAGGGTAGCATGTCAAATGAACTAAGGAGGACTTCTTAGTCATTGTATAAAACTGGACTTTGGTGTATATGTATGAACTCAGGTCATCCGGATTTAAAAAAACATTTGTATCTTTAGACTTCATGTACAAAACAGCTATGAATTCACAGGGGTAGTTATCACCCTATTTCAGGTATGTGACAAATAATTATTTTATTTGTGTTAAGTGACTAGTTCCTGGAAGGATGAAAAGATGCATTTATTAATTTAAAGTTACATGTATGCACACAAGTAGATAATTTTTGAAAAATTATGTGCTGGGAATTTTTGGTCATACATACCATGCAATGTAAAATGGACAAAGGTAGTGAGTGCACCTCTAACGTTTCCCACTTAAACTGAATTAAGCTTCTGATTTTCTTGAGCTGCCTTAAATGAAATGGTATTTGCACTTTTAATATATCTGCTGCTAAGTCACTTCAGTCGTGTCCGACTCTGTGTGACCCCATAGACGGAAGCCCACCAGGCTCCCCCGTCCCTGGGATTCTCCAGGCAAGAACACTGGAGTGGGTTGCCATTTCCTTCTCCATTAATATATCTACTAAGCTCTAAAATAAGAAAACACTGTTCTAAAATATCTGATTTATAAGTTTTCATATCTTTGCAATAAGCCTTTTCCCGCCCTCAGAAAAAACGTTCACTAACAGCAAGGAGATCCAACCAGTCCATTCTAGAGGAGTTCAATCCTGGATATTCATTGGAGGGACTGATGCTAAAGCTGAAACTCCAATACTTTGGCCACCTCATGCGACGAGTTGACTCACTGGAAAAGACTCTGATGCTGGGAAAGGTTGGGGGCGGGAGGAGAAGGGGACGACGGAGAATGAGATGGCTGGATGGCATCACCAACTCTGTGGACATGAGTTTGAGTGAACTCCGGGAGTTGGTGATGGACAGGGAGGCCTGGCGTGCTGTGATTCATGGGGTCGCGGAGAGTCGGACACGACTGAGCGACTGAACTGAACTGAACTGAACAGTAAACTGCTAAAAAAAAAAAAAAAAGATATTAAAATATAAGAATTTTCTAACCTAATCCTCAAATTATTTCAGCTTTTGATTACTTCTCACCTGGCCTTAAATCAGCCCTTTAAAACCTTAAAAACTCATGTCCAGGTTAACAGAGTTCCTTGGAGGGCAGATTCCCATTTCTTTACAATCCCCATATGGATTAACAGTGGTAACTGTAATTCTCAGGATAACTACACACATTCTTAACAATTTTACCAAAGTAACAATCTAACAAATAGGCGAGGGGAAGGAAGAGTAAACCAATGCACTTGGCATGAAAGCTCTTCTATATTATAAAACTCAGCTATCAGTTTCAGGTGCAGAAAGTTGCTACGACAGGGGGAGTCGGTGGCTGCCTGGGAAAATGAAGGCTTGGGTGGCCCCAGTGATGAGGGGAGGACGAGACGGGGAAACAGTCCTGTGCCAATAAGAAGCCCACACTTCGCTCCTCCCTCCACACGTTTGTCCAAGGTTGAAAAGTGCCCCGACCCCACCCCTCCCAAAAAGAAAAGCCAGGCTATGCGCTGAGAGGAGCCAACTGTGGGTTTTGAAAGCGAGAGAGGCAGGAGGGCCGACCCTGAAGCCAAATACATCCGAGTTCGAATCCCGCTCTGTTTACCATCTGTGGTCACCAACCAAGATGGGTTAACATCAACTTAGACAAGTTGGTTAATTCCCATGCCTCGGTTTCCCCATCTGGCAAATGGGCATGATATGATAAATCTTACCTCCTGCGTTGCGGGAGTTCTGCATAATACCCCTAGGGCGCCTGGCACTGTGTCTGACGCCCAGTGAGTGCTCAGCTCAATCAGTGGTCATCTGTCATGGGGCTGTCCCCTGCACCGGCTGCTTTCAGCGTACCCCTGCAGCTTCAACGCCAAAGCCAATGCCTCCACGTCCCCTTCGGGTGTGCGGGGGGACTGAGCCCAGAGGGACTTCCCTCCCGCCGGGGGGAAGCCCTGCAGCGACCCGGGTCCCCGGGAGAGAACGAGTTCGACCCCCACGCCGGCACGAGCCGGGCCCACCGCTCAGGGGAAACCGGGAGAGAGCTCGAGCTCGAGAGAGCGCGCCGAGGCGAGCGAACCGCCGGGCAGCTGGCGGGAGCCGCGCTGGGCCCGGCAAGAGGGCGACCGCGCACCTGTCCCGGCGCTCCCGGCCGCAGCAGCCTCGCGCAGCCCGTTCCCGCCCCGGCCGCTCGCGCCCGCAGCTCCGCCGGCTACGGCGCTGCCGCTGCCCGCATTTCAAGCCTCAGCCGGCGCTGCGGCGGCGTCGCGCGCCGATGACGCAACGCGGGGACGAGCGTGACGGGCGCAGCCCACGGCCGGCCAGTTCCGCGCGGGCCAGGGCTGGGGCCCCAGGCTGCGGCGACTCGGGCGTCGTGCACCGCAGGGGCGGACCTGAGAGTAGCAGGTGTGCTCGCAAGTGTGTCTGTGTGGTGTGTGGCCAGGCGTGTGCTGCCTAGTCGCGCGGCGAGTCTGCCTGGGCGTGGAGTCACGTGTGTGTGCTCCTGTCAGCGTCGTGTGAACGCTGCTCTTCTGAAAGTTTGCATCTCCTCCCGGAGCACGTACGTGGGCCGTGTGAGTTTAGTTGTATAGGTGTGGGCCGTCTTTTTTGTGAGATTTGTAAGACTGCAGAACTTACTGGGCATGAGAGAGGTGGGAAGTGGAATGGCCCTGTTGTGTAATTTTCCCAACAGGGACTTAGTGCCTTTTCCCTAATGAAAGAAAATGACGAATTCAAATAGAAACAAATCAGGCTTGGAAGAACCTGAGTCCAAATTTCCCGGCCTTTAGCCCTTGAAACACAATAGCAAGGAGCATGAAGAGTTTTTTTTCACAATATCTGTCTTGCCATTGACAAGGCCGGTGGTTATAAAGAGATTAATAATTTTTTGATAGAAGGTAAAAGATAACCTTTTACCTGCACTTCAGCAACAGGCATGAAGTGTGAACTAGCAGATCGGGAGGGGTGATGGGCTTCCCTGGTGGCTCGCACGTAAAGAATCCACCTACAATGCAGGACACATGGGTTCAATCCCTGGGTCAGGAAGATCCCATGGAGTAGGGAATAGCAACCCACTCCAGTATTCTTGCCTGGAAAAATCCCATGAACAGAGGAGCTTGGTGGTCCACAGTCCACAGTGAAGCGAAAGAGTGGGACTGGACTGAGCACCCACATAGGCAGCAGATGGAGATACAAAGATGATTAAGGCATAATCCGTGTCCTGGCGCCTCTGCCACCAGTCCTTACCTCCTCTGCACACATGAACCCTAACCCTCTCTGACAGACAATCTCTGTCTCTGTCCACCCATCAGAAACCATCCAGAGCTCCCCACAGTCCAAATGCCTAAGCCTAGCATCTAAGACTGTCACAGAGAAGCCTCTTCTTTCCCCACCGTTCTCCATCAGGAGCCCCTTCCCTTAGCCTCTCTGATTTTCCCTCATCAAGCCCTGGGCACTGGTCCCCCTAACTGTGCTCACACCACTCTCCCCTAAATCTGACAATTCTTTGCTAAACTAGGTCTCATCTTATCCGCCCTCCATACTCACACTGTCAAGTGAAATCTCACAGGTTTACTGTGGGACCGCACCTTGGGTCTTTCTTTATCAGTTTGTGTCATTCTTCCACAAGATTATGAACTCATCATCAGGGCTTGATTCTCAGGTGACACTACAATGTATTCTTATAGGAAACAGTAAATACTTGTCGAAGCTGAGGAACAAGAAGTAAAAGAAGCATTACTTCCCTTGCACTTTCTACTGTTTATAAATACATCCCAAAGCGCAGGGGTGATGATTCATTTAAAAACAGATTTTGAGCTTCTTGAAGTCAAGGACCCTGTTTTTATTCAACCCCTCTACACACACACACTTCAACTCCTCTACACACACACACACACATACACACACACCCCTTCGCCCCAAGGACCCTGTTTTTATTCAACCCCTCTACACAAACACACTTCAACCCCTCTACACACACACACTTCAACCCCTCTACACACACACACACACCTTCGCCCCAAGGACCCTGTTTTTATTCAACCCCTCTACACACACACACTTCAACTCCTCTACACACACACACACACACCCCTTCGCCCCAAGGACCCTGTTTTTCTTCAACCCCTCTACACACACACACTTCAACCCCTCTACACACACACACACACACACACACACACCTTCGCCCCAAGGACCCTGTTTTTATTCAACCCCTCTACACACACACTTCAACTCCTCTACACACACACACACACACACACACACACACACACCCCTTCGCCCCAAGGACCCTGTTTTTATTCAACCCCTCTACACACACACACTTCAACCCCTCTACACACACACACTTCAACCCCTCTACACACACACACACACACACACCTTCGCCCCAAGGACCCTGTTTTTATTCAACCCCTCTACACACACGCACTTCAACCCCTCTACACACACACACACACACACACCCCTTCGCCCCAAGGACCCTGTTTTTATTCAACCCCTCTACACACACACACACATACACACACACCTACACACACACCTACACACACACACACACACCTTCGCCCCAAGGATCCTGTTTTTATTCAACCCCTCTACACACGCACCCACTTCAACCCCTCTACACACACACACACCTTCGCCCCAAGCACACACCTAAGTATTCAAGGCCAATGTTGACTAGAACAAGATGAATTCTCATCCCCAAATATCATGAAATTTTTGTACAGATTACTGGCCTCTGACATGAAAGAAAGAAAAGGAGGGAAGAAAATAGAGGAAAGTCACAGGATTTGAAGTCACTGTTAAAGAGAAAGTAATGAGACATGAAGTACAGCATCACAGGAATGAAAATGTAAGCTAGAGGGGAAAATTAGTTGTCTTACATAGACTTCATTTGTATGCCACTCTTCTGTAACACCCATTGCACAAGAGTTTACTGCACCCAAAGGAGATGTGGATTGTGAAACACAGATTACTTAATGAGGATTGTTTTGGAAACAAGTGACAACCTTGGCAGTCTTTCATCAACAGAACAGGAATAATTTCTAGTAACCCAGATGCCGTCTAGCCAGCTAAGGCAGAGCAACAAGAACTAAATTTCCTCTCCTGCTAACACAACAACAACAACAACAAAACAAGCAAAATATATTTAAAAGGCAGGTGTGCAGGACAGTGCTCCATAAGGGAAGGGAAACAAATGAGGTTAAGCACTATGAGTGCCTCAGCTTACTGCCTAGAAAGAGTTGCCAGGCTATAGTGCAGACAGAGTAATCCAGGAAGAGCTAGGCAGATTTTCTGAGTTGAGGAGTTAGAACCAGGAGACCAGGAAGACCAAAACAGTTGGAGTTGGGAGAAGAGTATCAGAGAGGTGTTCTTGCTCCCACAAGGCAGAGGGAAAAGATGCCCCCAGTGAACCTTCAGGACCAGGAATATAGGGCTTGATCCTGGCCCCTAGACTGGAAAATCTCATAATTTGCAACTCAGAAAGCCCCTCAGTGCTCTCAAGAGTCAGGTGCATCTGACTCTTTGTGACCCCATAGGCTGCAGCCCGCCAGGCTCCTTTGTCCATGGAATTTTCCAGGCAAGAATACTGGAGTGGGTTGCCATGCCCTCCTCCAGGGGATCTTCCTGACCCAGGGATCGAACCCGTGTCTCCTGCATCTCCTGCATTGGCAGGCGGATTCTTTACCACTGAGCCACCTGGGAAGCCCCATGCCTCAGTTCAGTTCAGTTCAGTCGCTCAGTCGTGTCCGACTCTCCGCGACCCCATGAATCACAGCACGCCAGGCCTCCCTGTCCATCACCAACTCCCGGAGTTCACTCAAACTCATGTCTACAGAGTTGGTGATGCCATCCATCCATCTCATTCTCGGTCGTCCCCTTCTCCTCCTGCCCCCAACCTTTCCCAGCATCAGAGTCTTTTCCAGTGAGTCAACTCGTCACATGAGGTGGCCAAAGTATTGGAGTTTCAGCTTTAGCATCAGTCCTTCCAATGAACACCCAGGACTGATCTCCTTTAGAATGGACTGGTTGGATCTCCTTGCAGTCCAAGGGACTCTCAAGAGTCTTCTCCAGCACCACAGTTCAAAAGCATCAATTCTTCGGCGATCAGCTTTCTTCACAGTCCCCATGCCTCAGTAGTGGGGTAAAAGAGAAGGCAATGGCAAGCCACTCCAGTACTCTTGCCTAGAAAATCCCATGGATGGAGGAGCCTGGTAGGCTGCAGTCCGTGGGGTCGCTAAGGGTTAGACATGACTGAGCGACTTCACTTTCACTTTTCACTTTCACACATTGGAGAAGGAAATGGCAACCCACTCCAGTGTTCTTGCCTGGAGAATCCCAGGGAAGGGGGAGCCTGGTGGGCTTCCGTCTATGGGGTCACACAGAGTCGGACACAACTGAAGTGACTGAGCAGCAGCAGCAGAATAAACATTGCTCTGGTCCTACCTAACAAATAAAAGGCAGTCCCCGGAGGATCAAACTTTCCAAAGACAAAATGTCCCAAAGCAAAGCACAAGAATACTTATAGGAAGTTAGAAATATGTAGCATCCAACAAGGTAAAATTCACAATGTTGTCCTTCCAATCAAAAGTCATCAGGCATGCAAAATGAAGCAGGAAGCAATGAACCACAGTGAGCAGAAAAGTTAATTAATTGAAAGAATCCCAGAAATGACAGAAGTGATAGAATTGGTAAATACAGACACTAAAAAATACAACTACATTCTGTAAGTCCAAGAAAGTAGAGGAAATATTAAGCGTATTAAGTAGATCTGGAAAACCTAAAAAGACCCAAGGAAACTGTGGCCAACCCAACTCTTGAAGGTAATCTGTGATAAGTTAAAGATGTATACTCCAATTCTTAAAACAACTGCCATAAACGCAAAATAAAGAGTTATAGCTAGTACATGAAGAAAATAAAGCAGAATCATTTTTAACAAGTCACTCAATGAATCCAAAAGAAGGCAGTAAGTGAGTAGAAAGGGGGGGAAATGGATTGATAAAGAGAAAACACATAGCAAGATGGCAGATTTAAATTCATGCATGTAAGTAATCACCTCAGTTAAAAGGCAAAGATTGTCAGACTGGAGAAGAAAGAAAGAACCAACTGTATGTCATCTATTAAAATCACTTTAGATGTAAAGACAGATTGGTTAAACAATGAAAAATAAGCCTTCAATTAAAATAAATAAAATTTATATTAAAAAAAATAATGTACCATGCTAATGCTAATCAAAAGAAATATGGGTATCTATATTACTATCATAAAAAATACATTTCAATACAAAGAATATTACCAGAAATAAAGAGGATCATTTCATAATGATAAAGGAATCAATCCAACAAGGGGGAAAATGATTTTAAATATTTATGCATCTAATGCAGAGCTTCCAAATATATGAATCAAAAACTGACAGTCTTGCAAGGAGAAATAGAAAAATCCATGACTATAAACAACAGTTCAACCTCTCTCTCCATAACCAAGCAAGTAGGCAGAAAATCAGTAAAGATGTCAAACCTTATACAATACCATCGACCAACCTGGCCTAGTTGACATTTATAGAACACTACATCCATCAACAGAATATCATTTTTTCAAGTGAATACAGGATGTGTTTTAGTAAAACTTGCCATAAAACAAGACTTAATAGATTAAAATAGACTTAAAATAGATTTAAGGATTCAAATCACATGAAACGCACTCTGACCACATAGAAATTAGAAATCATTAATTTAGATGTACCTGGAAAATTCCCAAATATTTGGAAACTAACATGTTTTAAAAAAACAAAAACAGACCAAAAAACACCCCATGGTTTGAACAAATAAGAATGAAAATTAGAAAGTAGTCTGAACTGAATGTTGGTGAGAACACCCCTTTTAAAGGCTGGGACTCTTAACACCTTGAAATACCACCTTGAAATCAGTGATTGGAGTTGAGACTTGTCTTCTCTTCTAATACAGATAGTTTACTGCTATAAATGTTTCGCTAAGTATTGCTTCAGCTACATCTGTCAAATTATGACACGTGCTTTTTTTTCCTCTGCGAGAGTATTATAAGGAGCAATGTCAATTGACTTGCCAAAATTCAGTGATAAAAGATCTATGACATTCCATGATCTCAGATATAACAATTACTCTGTCAGAAACTTTTATAGGAAATAAAGTTTGTCCTGTCTTACTCTTACTGAATCCATGCTGTTCTCATCATCTGCTTTCTTTTTTAATAAATATATATAGAACTCCTACTGCCTGCCAGGCAGCATAGAATGAGACCATCTAGAAGACAAACTCCTGTTTGATCATTGTGTCCCAAAAGCCTCAAAAATCAGCATCAAGTTCAGTAGACTGTGGCCTCTAGAACTCTGTTGATTTGAGGCAAACACTGAGACCTCTCTGTCTGCTATCCATTCCTTGCAGGTTCCTGGCTATTAGAAGCCTGATTTTATTCAGGGTGATCTTTTGTCCAGCCCTGAGAAAATAGTGAATCAAAGTATCTGAGTTAATTATGATAATCTTGCTTTCTAATATTCTAACTGTTCCTGCAGCCAAGATGGTCTTATGATCCAGTTCTGGGCAATGACACCTAAGAGAAAATCAAACTTGAGGATTTCTGAAAAAGCGTTTCTTTCCTGGTAAAAGGTAACCGATACATTTGGCATGTTTCTTTTTCAATCTTTTCCCTATTTGCTCTGCAACTTATTATCCAAACCCCACACTACCAATCACATAAGACTGGTTTTTAAGCCACTTAAATCTTGTTTTCTGTTGCATGTTCTGTCGCTCCGTCATGTCTTACTCTCTGCAACCCCATGAACTGTCACCCACCAGGCTCCTCTGTCCATGGGATTTTCCAAGCAAGAATACCAGAGTGGGTTGCCATTTCCCTCTCCAGGGGATCTTCCCAACAAATTGCATTCCTGACTCATCTTTAATTTTTAAGCAGTCCTGGCTGCTAGAATAACTCAGGTATATGGAGGGGAAAGAGTGTTGAGAAATGGTCCCTGCTAGTGTATCACCCTGGGGAATGAAAATGGATGTGACCTTGGAGCTGCCATTTAGAAAGTACCTTAGGCCAGGAGAGAATGGAACCCTCCCCTCCCAGATTCACATTTACCACATTTATGACAGAACCGGTACTTCAATTTGACTGAAAATGGCTTCACAATAGACTAAGCTAAAATCTTCAAATAGGCCAGGCAGGAGGCAGTCTAGCTTCTGGAAGAGTTGCCTTGGCAGCTTCCTTCAACCTTGGCAAAAGCCTTCAAGCTTCTGCTTGACAGAGCTGATAGCCCACCCCCACCCCAGGAAGGAAGGTGGGCGGAAACTAGGCAGGGTTCCTAGCTTTGGGTCACTAGCAGGGCCTCAGACCCTGATGGCTCAGCAGGTAAAGAATCCTCTTGGGATGCCAGAGACACGGGAGATGCAGGTTGGATCCCTGGGTTGAGAAGATCTCCTGGAGGAGGAAATGGCAACCCACTCCAGTATTCTTGCCTGAAAAATCCTATGGACAGAGGAGACCAGTGGCCTACAGTCCTGAGGGTCACAAAGAGTCAGACATGATTGAGTGACTATGGATGTAGGGCCTCAGGGCAGGACACCAGCTCTAGAGTTGGAAGTGGGACACTGGATCAGTAACTGCTAGAGCTGGGTAATTAAGGAATTAGCTTTACCAGTTAGTTTTTTTTATTTTTTTTTCTTAAGAAAGGAAAATTACTTCCCCTTCTTCTAGGAGTGTAGCCAGGCTCTGTGGTTTAAGTCCCAAGGTTCTATTGAAGGAGCCTAAGTCAGTGCCATTAGCAGTTTTTTGTTCCTAAAAGAAGACAAAATCTGAAGGGACCTTTCCCTGTGCAATCAAGCTGGATTGGGTGAGAGGGATAGGTTGTCTTGAGTCAGGGGGGGTGGGGTGGGGAGAGTCCACAAGGCATGGACACTGCAATGAAATTCCAACAGCACCTGGTCACCTGTGACCAATATTAGATAAAGTAATGGGAAGGGCCTCTCCAAGTGAAGAGCAGCTACGCTGAGGTGAGGGTGTGAGAAGGATGGGAAAGAAGACCAGAAAAGATCTTTCCAAGAAGAGGAGACTCTACCTACCACATCCCTGAAGGAAGACAGAGTTTGGCAGAGAGAGCTGGACAAAAGCCAGTGCGGGCTGGAGGGAGTGAGGGGGAGGGTGGTAGCGGGAGGGGTTGGGAAGACAGAAGGGGCCAGATAGAGCAGGGCTTTTTAAGCCGTAGTAAGAAGTTTGGAAAATTAGAAAGAAAGTGATGACGTGTCACAAATGTTGAGGAGGAATCCACATGCCCTTTACCCTATAAAGATTAGAGAAGAATGCATCAAAACAAACCCAGGTCTCTAGACTCAGCCTGGAGAGAGAAATGGGCTTTGATTCAGGAGCTTCGGGGTAAGCAGAAGCCTGCCTGGTGCAAATTGGCCTCAGAGCATCTACGTAAGAGGTAAATCAGTATATTTTGTAAGCTGCCACTCACTAGGCATTTATTACATGCCAGGCACTCTTCTCAGTACTTCACAGGCATGATTGCAAGCAATTCTTTGTATCAGTCATGGTACAGTATGGGAAAGAGCCCATGCCAGACAGCCACTAGCAAACTTTAGAATTCTACTGAGAAAGTTCTTAGAAGAACTGAAAGACCAAAGGGGCCAGTGAGACAGCCCTTGGCAATAGAAGATCACTACATTCCCTGGGGCTGGAGTGACAAAGCCAGGTGCTAACAGAGCCAGGAACCAGAACCAACCAGGCAACAGCTGGGACCAAGGAGAGACGGGCCACCTAAGAGGAGCCGAAATCACACTGGAGATGTCCCTGGAGAAAGAGGCAGCCACCCTCCCTGGCTTTTGCCCCTTTCTGGCCTCCCGTCACCTGTCAGTCCTCCTGGTGGCTGAAGTAAACTCCTCCTGGAGTCTAAGGAGTGAAGGCACAGGGGCTACCTCCCCCACTCACTCCCCAGCCCCTCCCCAGACAAGGAGTAGAGTCCAGAAGGTGGTGATTGGATCTGAAATCAAACAGGCAAATAAGGTGCCCATCCTCCCGGCAGCCCCATGAGCTATATATCCCCATTTTCCTATAAATCCCCATTTTCCATATGGGAAAACTGAGGCATGGGGAGAGGTAAATCTGGCATGTGGAAGAACCCCAATTTGAAATCAGATCCCTCCGATTCTAGAGCTCCAGTGTATGACTGATATGTTATTTAGTCAGTGTAGATGAGAGCTTGGGAGTTAGGACTGGGCCACCAGATCCCAGGTCTGGAAAGCATATCTTTGTGTTAAACCCCACTCTGTGAAGGAGCTGAGGATAGTGATACTCAGAGGGGGTTGGCTTAAAAACTGAGCTGCTGCCAGGCGGGATATCAGTGGACTAATCCCGAATCCTTCCAGCAGAATGTCTGAGAATTATGCCAGGACTTCGAAGACAGACCACCTAGGTTCCAGTCATGAAAGTGAAGTAAAAGTCACTCAGTCATGTCCAACCGTTTGTGACCCTATGGACTATACAGTCCATGGAGTTCTCCAGGCCAGAATACTGGAGTAGGTAGCCTTTCCCTTCTCCAGGGGATCTTCCCAACCCAGGGATCAAACCCAGGTCTCCCACATTGCAGTCAGATTCTTTACTAGCTGAGCCACCAGGGTAGCCCAAGAATACTGGAGTGGGTAGCCTATCCCTTCTCCAGCGGATCTTCCCGACCCAGGAATCAAACTAGAGTCTCCTACATTGCAGGCGGATTCTTTACCAACTAAACTACTAGGTTCCAGTCAGAGTTCTGCCATTTAGCAGCTGCATGACCCTGGGAAAGTTATTTAACCTGAGTCCCTATTGTCTCATTTAAAAAGTGGGTTTGCTACATATGTACACCTATGGCTAATTCATGTTGATATATGGTGGAAATGAAACCAATATTGTAAATCAATTATCCTTCAATTCGAAATAAATTTTAAAAAGTTTCTAAAAGTGGATTTGCTAACATTCCCTTACTGGGTTCAGTTCAGTTCAGTTCAGTCGCTCAGTCATGTCCGACTCTCCGCGACCCCATGAATTACAGCACGCCAGGCCTCCCTGTCCATCACCAACTCCCGGAGTTCACTCAAACTCATGTCCACAGAGTCGGTGATGCCATCCAGCCATCTCATTCTCTGTCGTCCCCTTCTCCTCCCGCCCCCAACCTTTCCCAGCATCAGAGTCTTTTCCAGTGAGTCAACTCGTCGCATGAGGTGGCCAAAGTACTGCAGTTTCAGCTTTAGCATCAGTCCTTCCAATGAACACCCAGGATTGATCTCCTTTAGAATGGACTGGTTGGATCTCCTTGCAGTCCAAGGGACTCTCAAGAGTCTTCTCCAACACCACAGTTCAAAAGCATCAATTCTTCGGCGATCAGCTTTCTTCACAGTCCAACTCTCACATCCATACATGACCACAGGAAAAACCATAGCCTTGACTAGACGGACTTACTGGGTTACTTTGAGGTAAAATGAAATAATGTATACAGATAATTAGCATATTGCCTGCCAAGTGGTGAGATTTACTAGATAGCAGCTATTATTATCGGAGAAGGCAATAGCAACCCACTCCAGTACTCTTGCCTGGAAAATCCCATGGACGGAGGAGCCTGGGGGGCTACAGTCCACAGGGTCGCAAAGAGTCAGACATGACTGGGCATCTTCACTTTCACTTTTCACTTTCATGCATTGGAGAAGGAAATGGCAACCCACTCCAGTGTTCTTGCCTGGAGAATCCCAGGGATGGGGGAGCCTGGTGGGCTGCCGTCTATGGGGTCGCACAGAGTCGGACACGACTGAAGCGACTTAGCAGCAGCAGCAGCAGCTATTATTATGATGATTGTTTTTGGTCTCCTCTTGCGTAGACTCCAGAGACAAAAGAGATATCCTATTCCTTTGAGCCGAAATCCTGGCAAAGTATTTGTCCTGAAACCTTCCAAACTCATTTGAGCCATTAAGGTTACTTTGTTCTGGGGAGAATGTCATGGTATTGGTCAGGATGGGCTAGGTTGCAATTCAGTAACAAATGTCTCAGAGTCTTGAGACAACAAAGATTGTCTGCCTATGCTCCATGGAAACTGTGGGTTATTAGAGTGGCTTATAAGGTCATTGAGGGAGGCTCCAACTTGACATGTGCTTCCTCGATTGCTGAGGCTGGGACCAGAGAGTGTAGGGAACC
This sequence comes from Moschus berezovskii, assembly GCF_049115385.1. Taxonomy (NCBI): domain Eukaryota; kingdom Metazoa; phylum Chordata; class Mammalia; order Artiodactyla; family Moschidae; genus Moschus; species Moschus berezovskii. The sequence goes on from NC_142471.1 coordinate 78,373,549, forward strand.
ATGCACTAGGCCTTAATTCACATCACGTCTGTTCCCATTTCACTAGATAAAGCATCATATGTAACAAGAGAGTGAAGAAGTGTAATCCCACCATGTGCCCAAAACAAGGTAACCAAACGTTTATGAACAGCCCCAGTGACTATCAGAACAACCTCAGTGAGTCTTTTGATTGGGCTGGATAAAGCAAGGCCCCAGTCTGGAATGAAAAGATTCAGGAGCCTCTAACAGGCCAGAACTACCCTATATGACATTATAAACGTTTGTCTTTTTTGAGAAATGTTTTTGCTGTGGTAAAAGTCACACAACATAAAACTAGTTTAACCATATTTAACAGTACATTTCAGTGGCACTAAATACATTCACAATGTTGTACAACTCTCATCATCATCTGTCTCCCAAATTTTTCACCTTTCTAATCTGAAACTCTGTCCCCATTAAATACAAAGTCCCCATTCCCCCTTTCCATCCCCCACTCCCCCATGCCAGTCCCCGGCATCTACCAATGTACTTTCTGACCTGATGAATTTGACTATTCTAGGTACCTCATATAAGTGGACTCAAACAATATTTGTCTGTGCCTACTGTGTGTTCAGTTCAGTTCAGTTCAGTTCAGTCGCTCAGTCGTGTCCGACTCTCCGCGACCCCATGAATCACAGCACGCCAGGCCTCCCTGTCCATCACCAACTCCCGGAGTTCACTCAAACTCATGTCCACAGAGTCGGTGATGCCATCCAGCCATCTCATTCTCCGTCGTCCCCTTCTCCTCCCGCCCCCAACCTTTCCCAGCATCAGAGTCTTTTCCAGTGAGTCAACTCGTCTCATGAGGTGGCCAAAGTATTGGAGTTTCAGCTTTAGCATCAGTCCCTCCAATGAACATCCAGGATTGATCTCCTTTAGAATGGACTGGTTGGATCTCCTTGCAGTATAAGGGACTCTCAAGAGTCTTCTCCAACACCACAGTTCAAAAGCATCGATTCTTCGGCGATCAGCTTTCTTCACAGTCCAACTCTCACATCCATACATGACCACGGGAAAAACCATTGCCTTGACTAGACGGACCTTGGTCGGCAAAGTAATGTCTCTGCTTTTTAATATACTATCAATAATGCAGTTTTTAGGTTGACTTAATGTGTGCCCTACAATTAGGTTTTTTTCTTCTCCCCTCTGCTATACAGTAGGTTCTCATTAGAAATCTATTTTATGTATAGCCGTGTGTACATGTTGATCCCAGTCTCCCAGTTTATCCCCCTTCTTTTCCCTGGTGGTGTCCATACATTCTTTCTCTACATCTGTGTCTCTGTTTCTGCTTTGCAAATAAGTTCACCTCTACTATTGTTTCTAAAAGTGTGTCTTCGTTGTGCCTAGAATTGCACCTCTGAAGACGTGTCTTTTAGGAAAACCTTTTCTTCCTAAATATTGCTTAAGACCACTTCTCTGAAAACCACTGTCAGTTGTTGGAACATATGATCCAAGATGGTTTGTGGAGCGGAGTTGCTGACTGAAAACAAAGCATCTTGTCTTCTGAAAGAGGGATCCTAATGTGGGCTAGATTGTACTTGCCCAGACTTACCCAGGACCTTTCTACTGTTGCATAACCTGCTGCCAGATTATTGGATAGTGATGGCTTGTTGAGCAAGCTTAAGCTCTGGGTGTAAGCCTTTTCTCAGCTTTCACAACCAACCCCATGTCCCGCTGGATTGCTTTCTAACCTGAAAATTTTTTCTTGGCATCTTTTCCTAGCTCAAGGCCCTCCTTCATTCTCATTTCACACTCTGTCCTTAGCAGACCAGGAACCTAGGAGTTGTTCTTAACTTGTTCCCACATTCGATCCAATACTAATATCTGGCAGTTTTACCTCAGCTTTCAAACTCATCTCCTTTTATGTTCCTGTCTACCCGAACTGTGTTATTTGAGGACCTCACCATCTTCCCTGGAAGCATAACAGCTAACAACTGGGACACCTCATGTCTGCTTTGTACCCATCACCCTCCCAAAGACGCCACACATCAGCCAGGATGAACATTTGAAATTACAACACAGACAATGTCAAACACCTCCATTTCTCTGCCTGATCCCCACTCCAACTGATGAAAATCTTTTCAATTATTCCTTTAGAACTGCCAGTGCCTGGCACATTCCACCTTTGTTAATCTCACCACCCTCATCGCCTTCCACCTGCCCTCTTTTTCTGTGACTTCAGTCACCATGGCTTTCTTTCGGTTCCTAAGAAAAAGGGACTCTGCTCTTTCTTTGCACAAACTACCTTCTCTGTCAGCAGTGGTCTCCCCCACAGCCCTCTTTTTCCTCCCACTCATGCTTCATAACATAGTTCAAATCTCACCCCCTCATGAAAACCTTTTTGACCCTCAGACTAAGGCAGGTCCCCTGTCATATGCTTCTTCTCCAGAAGAAGAACATATCACAATATAATGAACATTAATTAATTGTAGAATTAGCCATATATTATTAGCCATCGTCTCTCCCTCTTAAATGTCTGTCTTAACATCTCCCATTCCCCTTCCTTTGTATCCCTAGCACCTAATAGTGCCTTGTGCAAAACAGATGCTTAAGATCTATTTGTTAAATGTCTAAATACAAGACACAATTAATTAACAATTAATAAAGGAGGTGTGAATGGCTACTACACCTGTCAAGAGTCCTGGACACAGATAGCTCCAGGGACAGAAGTATTCAAGGAGAGATATATGAACCTAGAGTTTGGGGGGATCAGGACTCACGTGTCTTGGGGAAGCCATGTACCCAATAGGAAGGTAGGAAGCAGACTTCCCATTTCTCTCCCACACCCACTTCCTGAGCCGTAGCAGTGGGAACAACATAATGCAAGGGAGACCAGGGACCCAGCTCCTCAGTGGTAACAGCGACGCAGCGGGAGGTGGTCCACCGTGGCTAAGAGTGCCGCAGCTGAGGGTCAGGCACAGTGCACGCGCGCCCATGCACTTGAAAGAAGGAATTGGAAACCACTTGAGAAGGAGAGCTAGACATGGCTGCAGACAGACTTATTTTTATTTTTCTTCTCCTAGAATCAGTCTTTGTCAAAAAGGAAAAAAAAATCATGAAGAGGACGAGGAGAAACAAAACTACTCTGCAGTTATTCTTTTTTTCTAATGAGTTCAAAGTCAGCTAGAAACTTACTTATTAAGTCTAATTAGGGGAAAGATCAATTGTAGTTAAACTAAGGCTCACTTTTAGAACACTTTTAAATGAATTTACTTTCATTACTTTTGGGGACATAGACGTTCTAAGATTTTCTTTTGGGAAAGTTATTCTCCTGGGTCTTCTACACATACCCCTTAAAACTGTCTCTTTTAACTTACAGTTTCCCCAAAAGAAAATCTGTCCAAAGTAGAGAGTGTTATCAACCCAGTTTCCAATGATCTAAATTACCTGATATAAAGTGAAACCCCAATAAGCATAATACAATTGACTGTGGCTTTAACCAAATATTTCCTGCTGGTCATCATCATATTACTCCATAAAATATTTGAAATTTGTTACAAGGATGACCTTCAGCATGGAGTAAGGTATTAAATAACAGGCTTTCCATAATGAGGGTCATGGGTTGAAATCCTCTCTCCTAGGTCCACTTCGTCATTCTGCTGGCTTGGTGTGGGATTAAGTCTGACCCTTCACTCAATTAAGATGATTTATATATCACCTGTTCCTGTTGCATATTCAATTTTGCTTAGAAGATGGCAAAACATTTCCCCCTTTATGAATTTATGTTATGTGCTTTTTACCCAGGTGGTCTCTGTTCTAGCCCTGTGTTCCTGTCTTACCTCTGTATGTAAATTTAGCTCACATACATGAATTGTAGAATTCCTAGTAGCCACTCAAGGATACAGGTGGGATTAAACAAACCTTAATATACACAATGTTGGTTTTCCTATAGATTATTTATAAGTGATTTTCTTAGAGAACAGGCCATCTAAATTTCTAGGTCTCCTGCTCATTAATTGTTGAATAAATATAGTCTAGGCAAAGGGTGAATTATATCTAAAGTCCCATCAGCTGGTCAACTCCTGGAATGAAAGAACTTTGACCTCCCAAAGATAAGGTTTAGCTATTTTTAAGCTCTACAGGGCGATAGTATGCCTTATGTACACAGCAGAAATTTCTTAGTGATAATAATAGCTACAATAATAAAATTATCTTCTTGGTAAGTCACCACACTTTATAAACCATGTGATTCGGCTAAATTCAAATTAAGTAGTGTAGTCATCTGGCTCTCCTCTGCACGTGACCTGCAATCTGTTTTTATTTATGAAACCAGAACTGCCACCTTTAAAAATCCTGTCATTAATGAGTTCTGGGCTTCATGGTTACAACATGGCCACTTTTTGGACACATCCAAAATGATAATTATTCTGAGCTATTAATTACAGCTGGACAAACTATATTATCCAGAACAATGAAGGGTCTTGGGATGCTGAATATAAAACTTAATATATGTTTTTAATCTGTGCGTGCTCCATTTCGCTAACCTGTAAAACGAGACTAATAATTGTGCAGACTTTATAGAGTTACTCTGAGGAATGAGAGTTAAAATCCGTAAGGCTCTAGGACGATGTCTGTGAGAACTATATATTATTTGCAGTCATGATAAGAATTCCCAGGAAAATGTGCAGGTCCTCTAAAAGGAAGGCTGCATTTGATCCAATTATCAATCCCACTTGCTTTCACAGATCATGCTTGATAAACGTGATCTTTGAGAATCACCAGCTTCCCCAGCTCCAACTCAACAAATTTTCTTTTTCCACTTAGAAAAGTTCTAGAATTTTCCTTTGAAACTCACACTACAGATTGAGTCAGTAAAGTCTTTAAAGCAGTAGTTTGTAACTTCTTGAAATCAGGGAACACTTTGAGAGTCTAATGAAACCCTAGACTCTCCTTTTAAAAAAAAATGTATATGTAAAAAGTTTCTATTCCATTTCAGGGGGCTCATGACCCCCATCCATGATCATCCTTGGACCCCAGATGTTACGAATGAGTGTTTGAAATCATGGCTCAGAAGAGAGCCACCTTCATATGTTGCTCTTTTAACAATGTCTGAAACAAAATGAGACAGAAACCCAGACTTGCACTTACAAGGAAGTATTAACTACTGTTAGCCCGGGGAGAAGGGGGTCAGTAAATAAAGGGCTTTGATGAGGGTAAAGATGATGGAGGAGGAGGAGAACGAAGAAGAAAACACGAGAGGGAGGAGAAGTCACCCCAAGTGAATCAAGGCTGATAAACTAAATGCACACTTTTACCTGTAAGTGCTGGCAAATACTGTATGACTGTTATTATTGGCAACTCAAGGCAGTTTATCTGATTGTATCACAGCTTTCTTTTCAACCTCAAACAGGTAAAATATTATCACTAGGGTTCTTCACCCCTGTTCCTTGGCTCACATACAAAAGAAATGCTAATTATGGGAACTGAGCTATGAATTTTGAGTGAGCCTAGGGACCAAATGATTATCTGGTTGTCTTTTAAGTTGTGGGAAATTTGTTAGGGGGGTTTAAAATTACATTAACTGTTTTTTTACCTTAAGTGCTCCACCTGGAGAAGCATTCAAGTCTCCTGATAAAGAATCATTTCAAGGAGGTAATAGCATCGGCCAGAAGACCTTTGGGGTGAGTCAAAGGTACTATAAAGAGAAAATCCCAAGCAAGGTGGGTGTGCCCAGCTGGGGTGGTGTGATGGGTTTGCCACTCTGACTCCAGCTCACTGGGGCCCCTACTCTTCTCCTGTTTCTAACAGTGATGAATGCCAGAAACCAAAAAGGAAGAATAATATATTTACAACGAAGGTCACAGAACGAGGCCAAGGACACGGTTACGTTTCTGCCCCATTACGAGCTTAGATTGCATCCATGCCTCTAAAAGCCATCTTGCCAGGGTCTGCAAGCAACGACATATTCTTACCTGTGCTGACCTCTGCTTCTTTGTCTTCTACCATCATCACCCCCAAGGCCATCACTTTGTTCTTGGGCCATCCCAAGCTCACCCCTGGCTCAGGGCTTCTGTATTTATTGTCTCGGCCAGGAACATTCCTTCTCTAGATATTTGCATGGCTGACTCATTCTTATGTTTAAGTCTCAGCTCAGGTAGCAACTGAGCTGACTCTGTCCCCTGCCTGGTCACCTTCCTTCATACTATCCTGTTTTATTTATAGCACTCGTCACTAGCTGGAAATAACCTCTTGATTTGTTTTCTTCATATTGTCTGTCTTCCCCATTAGAATGTAAGCTCCATGAGAGTGGGGATCATCTATGCCTTGGTCACAGCTGCAGCACCCGAGGCTCAGTGCAGAGAAAGCACTAGACATATATATGTTGGCTAAAGGAATGAATGATCATCATAATAGCTACATTTATTGAGCTCCTTCTCTGAGCCAGGTACAGAGCTGCAACTTTTTATAAATAAGCTCTCACTGAATACTCACAGCTACTCTCCAAGGTCTTTCTTATCCCCATGGTACAGATTAGGTGTCAGAGAGGTGATGAGGCTTTTCCAATGTCAAAGTGAGTGAGTAACTGTGACCTGATTTGAACCAAGGTGTATTTAACTCCAATGCAGACACTCTAAATTAGGAATCAGCAGGCTTTTTTTTTTTTTTTGTCTGTAAAGGGTCAGATCATAAATATTTAAGGCTTTGCAGGGTCTCTGTCACAACTACTTGACTCTGTTGTAGAAAACAACCATGACAAGACATAAACAAAGGGATGTGGCAGTGTGCCAGCACAACTCTGTTTACAAGCGGGGGAAGGGTTTGGCCTATAATTTACAGACCCCTCCTTTAAGTCATAATTCTAGCTCTGCTTTCCTAGAAGGGGATTTAACAAAAGAGGAGGAGGAGAGTAAAAGAAAAACATCACAATGTGTGCTCCTCAAATAAGAAAGACAGCAAGTGGATTAAGGCAAAATAGACAATGAAATTCTGGTGGGAGTTATGACTCTACTGATTCAACTTTTCAACTGAATTATAATCATCACTGAAGATAACAGGGGAGTTTGATGCAGACAGGGAAGCCTGGTGATCTGACCCTGCTGCAGTCCATGGGGTCGCAGAGTCAGACATGACTGAGCAACTGAGCAACAAGGCATTCTGTTTGAGCCACGGTCCCATTCATATTGCAACAACAGGTGATCTCACTTGCCAACATGCGAACAGACCCACATAACCTCCATCCCGGCAGGCCCAAGGTAGGCAAGACTGAAGGACAAAGTAAGCCAAGGCATTCTGATTGCTAAAACTCTTCCTCTCTCCACCACTGAGCCTGAAAGCTTCAGTCTTTTCTTTCCAAGCAAATGTCTGAGTTCACTGGAAGAGGTGAAAAACCCAGAGACATCTCTTGAAGCCTCGTTGAGGAAGTGAACATACGGGGTGCCCAGTTGTTTAATCAGAGTGGCTCTCGAGACTGAATATCAGCATTAAAGCAAAAGATCAACTGTCCAGAACCTTGAGCCTGGGTTGAAAGGTAAGAGCTGAACTTTGGCAAGGTGGGAGGCAGGAACAAAGGTGGTTTCTATAGTGCTTAGCTGGTGCATGAGCAAAGGCTGTGTGGGCTGGAGCTGTGGAGGACAAGCCCTCCTCACTGCACAGTTTTTCTCTCGGGCAGCCCTAAGGCATTAGGAACACGGTAGATAAAAATACTTATTTCTCTCTTGCCCTGAAGAAAGAATCCCTCTGGAAACAACATGATTCTTATCTTAGACCAGTAGGTAAATTTTTCTCATTCTGTATGCAATTTTCAAAACGTGGGCTTTAAATGTTTGAAGAATGACAAAGATTCAAACCTTAGCGTCCTGAACCTTCTCTTCTCCAAGGCCTGCATGTGCGCTCTCTTGTGAAATCCACTTCTCAAAAGAACGCTGCTGAGTCAGTTTAACCAGAGTCCCCACCTTTGACCTCTGATTAGGTTCCTTATCCTCTGCCATCCGCCCCAGGTGATATCCGACACCTTAAGACTTTCAGCAAAGAATCCTATTAGGTCAGTTCTCCCAGAATCCCCCTCATCCATGATATTTTCTCTTGGCAGTTTTCTACCCACTGACTCCCAACCTGCTCCTTAGCTATAAATCCCCATTTGCCCAGGCTGTACTTGGAATGAAGCCCCGTCTCTCTCCCCTACTGCAAAATCCCGTTACAGTGGTCCCTATATTTATCACAGTGCTGTTGAGTATTTTTTTTTCTTCTAACACAGAAAGGCAGCTCCAGCATGGTAGAACCAGCATCTGAAGGGGAATCTAGAGATGCAAGATCTGCATTAAAAAGCAATGATGTCCTGGGTAAGCAATGATGTCCTGGGTACCTCTTCCCAATCTCTTTCTTTTTCTGAGCCTATTTTCTTATCAGCAACATAGCAAGTCAATTTCATACCTTTTCATCCATCTTTGTGTTGTCTAACATCTACTATATGTATTGTTATTAATCATATTAAAGATCCTTTCTTCTGCTGCTGCTGCTGCTAAGTCGCTTCAGTCGTCTCCGACTCTGTGCGACCCCATAGACGGTAGCCCACCAGGCTCCCCCCTCCCTGGGATTCTCCAGGCAAGAACACTGGAGTGGGTTGCCATTTCCTTCTCCATAAGATCCTTGCTACTTATTTATAAAAATTGATTTCTATCGATTTCTATCAAATACTTGGTATTTACCAGAATTGTGCCGTATGCTTCCCATATGTTCTCATATTTAATTCTCACAACATCCCTATGAGGAGGAACGCTTCTGATTGCAGACTCACCAGTATGACAGCTCAGGTTCACGAAGGTAACATAAATTGCCCAAGATCAACTGGAGAGTAAGTGGCAGAGTTGGAATTTGAGCGTGAACCTTTTTTCTTTGAGAATTGCACTGCCTTAATGTGCCCTGGAGCCCCTGGTCAGGGTCTAAATGGAGAGGAAAAATGCAGATTCAGACTCTCTTACCTAACTTTTTATTACTGCACCACAATTTCTCTCACTGGGTCAGTCTACAAAATACCAGGGTGTTTTTCCTGGAGGAGATAGTGCTGGACCTGCCAGGGATGTTCAATGCATGGTCTTTGCCCTCTGAGACACTTAAAACCCAGAAGAGATGATAAAACCCATGACTTGATCCATGCCCCAGAAGTCCTGATAACCCACAAAGTGAGGGGTTCTCTCATCCTCAATTCCTTATAGTCATTTTTGTGCTAAACCAACAGCAAATAATGGCATCTGCAAATCTCCAGTTATTGGAGAATCTTTTCTCTTTGCTAAGGAGAGGCAGTCCCTTTATGGATGGACCAAGTCAACAGTCTAGTGATACAAGCACTCCTTGAAACAAACAGTTAAAGGTTTGTTTTTTGAAATGACGTATCCATATTGGCTTGACAGGGAGGAGTGGCAGGCACATGGTAGAATAAGCGTAGATTCCCAGAAACAGAAGAGCAAGGCTGGCAAAGTTACTGGTTTGTGCAGAGCTGACGCTTGGGGTGGGGGAGAGAAAAGAGGAATGATTTTAATTATTGAATGTCTACTATGATCTATGTGCTTTTATATACGCTAAGCATTAGGTCCTCACAGTAATGTATAAAGTTTCTATTTTACAGATGAGGCTAGTAAGATAGACAATGGGAATTTGCTATATGACTCAGGCAACTCAAACTGGGGCTCTATAACAACCTAGAGGGGTGGGATGGGGAGGGAGATGGGAGGGGGGTTCAAGAGGGAGGGGAGACATATATATATCTATGGCCGATTCACGTTAAGGTTTGGCAGAAACCAACAAAATTCTATAAAGCAATTATCTTTAACTTACAAAATAAATACATTTTTTAAAAAGAACATCATTTCAATAAAAAAAAAAAATCCCTAATAGGACTTCTAGCTCTTTTTTTTTTCAATCTTTACCTCAGTGCCTGTGTAGACACCTTCCTACTCTAATTCAGATTTTCATGAAGCAGATGGCACTAGAATACCAGTTTATTTAGGCTATAAAAACCAATACAGGGCAGAGCATACAGTCGGAGCTCAATAAAATAGGATGAATTAACAACAGGAGATGGCAAGAGTGAACATAGACATTCTAGGAATCAGTGAATTAAAATGGACTGGAATGGGTGAATTTAACTCAGATGACCATTATATCTACTACTGAGGGCAGGAATCCCTTAGAAGAAATGGAGTAGCCATCATGGTCAACAAAAGAGTCCGAAATGCAGTACTTGGATGCAATCTTAAAAACGACAGAATGATTTCTGTTCGTTTCCAAGGCAAACCATTCAATATTACAGTAATCCAGGCCTATGCCCCAACCAATAACGCTGAAGAAGCCGAAGTTGAATGGTTCTATGACTGATGCTAAAGCTGAAACTGCAATACTTTGGCCACCTCATGCGACGAGTTGACTCACTGGAAAAGACTCTGATGCTGGGAAAGGTTGGGGGCGGAGGAGAAGGGGACGACCGAGAATGAGATGGCTGGATGGCATCACCGACTCTGTGGACATGAGTTTGAGTGAACTCCGGGAGTTGGTGATGGACATGGAGGCCTGGCGTGCTGTGATTCATGGGGTCGCGGAGAGTCGGACACGACTGAGCGACTGAACTGAACTGAACTGAACTGAATGTGGTTTCTCAAACTTAGATGTCATCTGATCCAATAGTTCCCCAGTGGGGATATTTGGAAATATCTGGAGACACTTCTTGTCACAAAAGAGTGGAGGTGTCCTACTGGTATTCAGTGAGTAGGATCCTGCTAGCATCCTGCAATGCACAGGACAGGTCCACAAAAGAATTATGACCCTTAACGTCAACAGTGCCAACGCTGAGACATTCTAATCCAACCAAACGTGTTTCACTAGGAATCCATGACCCAGAGAGATGAAGAGACTTGTCCAGGGCCATACATCAACAGCTGGTTGATGCCATCCCCTGGCACCTTCTACAATTGTTTCTTGCCAGACCTGAAGGATACCTAGCCAGAAGGCTGCCTGTGGTGAGAGACGGTTCAGTGGGAAGGAAAGGTCATGTTGGCATAATGGCCCAGGTAAACCAAACATAATCACACCAGTTCAAAAGGACCACAACTCTTCAGTCTGGATTGTCCCCTGAATAAGCAGCAAGGGAGGTTCTGGAACTATGAGACCAAAACTCAGAATATTCACCTGGAAGCCTTTACTGCCCACCAGCTTCATCTTCCCACTCCTTCCTTTCCTTAGGGTTACAAACCAAACACAATCAAGTAAAAAAAAAAAAAATAGGCAAGTTAAAAATATTAATGATTAAGTGGTCATATTAGGTCAAGTAGAAATTGCCAGAAACTGAGTCTCTCTAAAACATATTAGTCATTTGCATTGTCACCATCAACAATTTTTTGACCTCTTATGTGTCAAGAGACATGCTGGGACCCAGGGGAGAGATGGGCAGAAGGAAAAGAGGGTCTCCACCAGAAACACACAGAAGTTATATCCTTGACCCCAAAAAGCACTAAGTCCAAATGAGAGGGTCTCCTTTGCAATTGCCAGCACAGAGCAAAGCCCACATTGCAAAATGGGTCAAACAAAGCACTTCTTACAGCTAACTAGCTAAACCCTGTATGAGTCACTCATTTTAAACACCTTTTAACGCAAACATTCAATGTTAGCCCAGGAACCTGGACTTTACCACTTATATAATATTACTGGGATTTGGTTTGCCTGGTGGACATTTTCTCCTATCCATCAAGCTTCGGGGGGCGGGGGAGTGGGATTTTCAATGCTCTAGATAATACCTGGAATGGCAGGGTAACCAAGTGCAATATGAGACTTCATCTAACCAGAGCAGATGCTTGGACCCCAAGGCCCTCTAACCTAAGAATGTAGACAGAGGGGCCCCCAAAAGACAACTTTGAGCTAGAGTACCAGCATCTTTTCCAGTAAGTTTCTAAGCTGCATCTCAGTGGAAGATGGGGATCTCAGTTAACACAATTCTGCAAGATCAACTTTTATCTTGAAATTTTAATGAAAAATTAAACATCCTGATAACAGTGAGTACTAATGGCTTTTATTTCCATTGCAACTACTTTCTGAGACGGATAATTCCCTTTTAGATTTTCATGAGTTTGACCCAGAAATTGGATATTCAAGGCATTAAACATACAGGAGCCTGGGCCGCCAAGAAAACAGTAGAGTCTATTTAAGGATTAGGCTGCCACAGGCAGCTAAGTGTCTTGGGGAAGTGAGTGGAATTTGAATACAGCAGCTCTGCCACTCTGCTGCAGACTGGAAAATCAGATACTAAGGCGGACGCCCCAGGGGCTCCTGCTTGGGTTTGGACATAGGTGCTAATTTCAGTGATGAGCAGCTTTGGGGGCAATGATTCCCAAGCCTTGAACTATTGCTTTTTTATTCAGCCCAGTCAAAATATTCAAATTCAACTCAGCAGAAATTGACAGTCTACAAACATCATCATGTAATGAAAGAAAAGAATGTTTTAACAGCCCAACAAGCAGGACTGACAGCTTCTCAGAACAATGGGAAATTTCTCAAATTGAATATCCATGGCCATCTCAAAGAGCTGCTACTTTGTCCTCAGTTCTTATGGCACCACAGACGAGAAGAACCTCATAGATCAGCACCTATCTGCAGTCTGGAGTCTGGGTACTGTGAGCAGCCACTGGAGTTGTGTGAAGAACTAGGCTTGAGACTCAGCTTAAACAGAAGAAATTCCAGGGCAAGGGTAGGGAGGAGTGAGGGGGTGAGAATGGGAGGACAGCAGTTTCCCTGAGAATCAGCTGCTCTGCTCTCTGGAGGCACTCTGCACACTGTGATGCCACAGTACATTGCTTGCTTAATTACCCATCTCTTCCATTGGGCTTTGAGTTCCTTGAGAGCAGTGTCTGTGCCTTGTTGCCGCAAGTCACAGAGCTAATTAGATGTGGTTGTGTGGCAAGGGGGCACTGGAAGGAGCAATGGCAAAGCACAAGGGGCACACAGTGCTGCTTCAAGGAGCCATATGATCTGAGGGGTTGGAGGGCACATTTTCTATTATCTAATCATGCATGCAGTTTCTGCCCAGTGGAGTGAAAGGGGCTCCACCTCCATCCTACCTGGCAGACTCATCCTGAGTATCAGCCCACAAGATAATTAAAATGTGCCCAGGAGGAACTTGGTGGGGGTCATGATTGCTGCTGCTCGGGGCAGGTGCCAGGGGACCGCTGAACGATGGCTCAGGTTGGATCCCCTGGTCCCTGAAGCTGTTTGGGCAGGAGCAGGGCTCCAAGTGGGAGCAGCCAACCTCCTGCCCACTTGCCGCTCGATCCTCCTGTTTCCCCACTGCCAAGTCTGAGAAGGGTTCTCAGTTCCAAGGTTTACACTGTTCCCAGGCCCTTGTTCCTCATAGTCACATTCTGGAATTGACTCAAAGAAAAGCATCATTGACACTGTTACCAGGAGCTCCCAGGGTTAAGCTCCACAACAAGCTCCCCTTCCCTGCAGAGAAAGTCCAGCCCACAGGGAAATGGATGTTGCTTTCTTTCAAGACTCATTTTGGGTGTTTTTGTTTTTTTTTTTTTCAGTCAACCTGATTTCTGGCAGGACGCTGAAGCCCAATAGACAGAGCCAACCTCAGCTGAACTTCCTGCCAGCCCCACCGGCCACTGGATGGAAGCCAGATGCAAAGCTCACCCAGCAAATGCGCTGAGAGAAGGGGAGGATAGAGTAGGGAGACAACACAGGGGCCCAGGAGTGATGATTGAGCGTTTTCATTAGCTGACTCAGTGTGACAACCAGGAGCCCCGTTAAACATCTGAAATATTGCTCAGCGGCTGAAGAACCAGGTTCCACATTGATGGGATTAGCGAGGGTGTGGGTCCTGGGAACTCAGTGGTGAAGGTGAGTTTCCCATTGCAAACATCCTGCCATTTTCTTCTTTTGACCTGTTGAGGAGAATTGACCTCAGGGTTCAGTTCAGTTCAGTTCAATCGCTCAGTCGTGTCCGACTCTCTCGCTATTTAAAATCTTATTGGAAATGGTCTTGTCTACTCCAGTACTCTTGCCTGGAAAATGCCATGGATGGAGGAGCCTGGTAGGCTGCAGTCCATAGGGTCACTAAGGGTCGGACACGACTGAGTGACTTCACTTTCACTTTTCACTTTCACACATTGGAGAAGGAAATGGCAACCCACTCCAGTGTTCTTGCCTGGAGAATCCCAAGGACGGGGGAGCCTGGTGGGCTTCCGACTATGGGGTCACACAGAGTCGGACACGACTGAAGTGACTTAGCAGCAGTCTATTATTTGCGGCATGGCATCTCTTTTCCTTTCTCAACACCCAGTCTTCTGTGACTCTCCCACCAAACGGGGTCTGAAATCCTGAATCCAGGTGAAGACAGTTACGTGCCTTAAGATATCAATCCTACTGCCTGCTGCCTACTGCCATACCTGCTCGCTTCAGCCATCACTGGCTAAAACACTGATGGCCCTGGGAGGCCCTACAAAGCCTTGTTGTGACCAGCAAGCAACAGGTGGGAGTTGGCTAGCAGACAACTAAAAGCAAAAGAATGAAGCCCCAGCTAAGGAAGAGGGGATGGAGGGAGAATTGATTTGTTTCTAAAGGTCATGGACACAGGGTCCCCAATGGGAAGGTGGAAAAGAATTGAAGATGTTGACACTGTTCTTTCAGGAACCTGAGACTGACCATTTCCTTTCATCACTCTCTGCAGGCTCAGGCTTCCCATCACCTCCCGGAACTTCTGGCTTTGTCTGGAAAAAATGCTAACCAGCTCCTTACAAGAGCTGTCACTGAAGCCCCGGCCAGAGGGCTCACAAAAGACACTGTGTGTAGCGGGAAAGGAACATGCTGCTCCTGGGAGGCTGAATCGGTGGGGAAGGGGGGCAGTCTTGAGCACACTGATGGGCAGCCAGAGAAGATGATGTGCCCACCCCGAAATACTCACCCCTCCCCCCGCTTTCCTCCCAGCCTGTCCGTGCTTGGAATTTCACCACCAGAGATGACCACCGCAAGCGGGTTAATCATCCAGGATGGAGGTGTAGGAACCTGGGGGAGAAAGACACAGAGAACCTGTTTTCTGCACCCCCAGTCACCCCTGCCATCCCTGGGAAGGGGTTAGGGATTTTCAGCTGATAGAAACAATCCCAGGGGAGAGAGGATGCTGGACTCCAGCGATGGAGCAGGACGTGAGGGTGCTGGCAAAAAGGGATTCTAGGAGACCGGCCAGCTCTTCCTCGGTCCTCCTTGAGTTTGGGCCCCACCTCTCTCCATCTGTGGAGGCAGCCAGGTAGAAGAGCACTGGACAGGGTGTCAGGAGGCCGCTGTTTCATCTGCCTCAATCCTGCTGCAGGTCAAGGAATCGTCAAACACCAGAGAGCAGCAACTCAGTCTTAGGAATCATTCAGCTCATCAAAGAGGACTTTCTCCACTAGCTCTCCACCCCCATCCGAATCAAGTTCTTTGTTCTTTTTTCTCATCACAGATGGGGACAACCTATTTATTTGTGTGATCGTTTTGTTTGTTTACCATCTCTCATCCCCCACCCTGTTGAACTGTAACCTCTCTGAGGGCAGGGAGCTTTCTCTGTCTCAGTCTCCACTACATCCCAACGCCCCTCACATAGTAGTAGGCACACACTGCTATTTATCGAAAGCAGATTCTTTATTACCAAGGTAACCCCAAGGAAGAAGTCTTAGAACCATTTTACAGATGAGGAAACAGGGGCTTAGACGATTTAAATAGTAAGTGGAAAAGGCAAATGTCAGCCGTGGATCTGAATGGCCCTTCCCCCATGCTCTACTACCTTTGTAACAAAAATTACCAGATGACCAGACAAGAGAGATACCCTTAAGCTGTGGGCATTGGCTTAGGCTTTTCGGGCTGTGATGCTGTAGGAACAGACGCCCAAGACAGCTGGAAAAGAGGAGGTGGGAGGAGGGAAAGGGGTCTCTTGAGAACAGAGAGCAGCTCAAAGCCAGAGTCCCCAGGTAGGTGCCTGGTCTTTCCACGTCAGGCGCTAGATCAGGATCAGGGATCATACCTCTGTGCACTGGGCTCATCCTCTACCTCTTCACATTTCCCTGAAAATTATGAAGTGGAAGCAGGATTCACTTTGATGAACTTCTCAGACCAATGACTCTGAAGAGTCTCAAGAAATCCAGCAGATTCAGTAGAGAAAGCTCCCTGGGAACCACCAAGTGTCAGCAGGAAGAACAAACTTCCATCCTGTGGGGCAGCTTTGTGGGACCAAGCCCTGATACCCTCCCACAGCAGCTAACAGAGCAGGGAAAACAGACGCTTGAGAATGAAGACAACACAGATGGAAACATTTGGAGATTAAGACAGCCACCGAGACAGGAGAAGGGCAATGCACTTGGCATGGCTATTTCTTCATCTAAAATGCATAGGGAAAGATCAGTTTTAAGAATAACCATTTGTTGTTTAGTTGCTAAGACATATCCGACTCTTTTATGACCCCACGGACTGTAGCCAGCCAGGCTCCTCTGTTCATGGGATTTCCCAGGCAAGAATGCTGGAGTGGGTTGCCATTTCCTTCCCCAGGAGGTCTTCCTGATCCCATATCGGGATCGAACCCATGTCTCCTGCATTGCAGGCAGATTCTTTACCACTGAGCCACCTACCATAAAAGGCTTCTATTCCACTTAATGCCAAAATAAAAAATTTTTTTAAATGTTTGCATCATATCCCCCCTCCTCAGCCACCTCCAGAGAAACCTAACAATTAGACAAGATAGAATCCATCCTTTCATCTCTCTTTCATCTTCACTCGAAGAATGGTTGGTGAAGTCCCTGCTCACACCACAAGGAGCCCTGCTTTCATCTGTAGCAAAGAAGTTCTTTGACATCAAGCCCTGTCTGCCTATCTCAAGCTCGAAAAACACCACAGAGGTGGGACTATGATGAGGACAAGAATGGACAAAGCACATCAAACATAGATCCCAGACACAGTGGGAAACAAATTCTCCTAAACAAGGAACTCAGCCCACTCTTCTTCTCTGATGCCAACATCGCAAGGATCGGTACCACCAAGAAATGCCTCTGAAGATCAGACGTGACAATGTTTCAAGCTGAAGCAAATGGATTTCTCAGCAAGTGTGCAAAACCCTCTCAGTAGTGAGCCAGGGAGGAGGATGACAAAGAAGCCAAGGGAGCAGCTAGACCTGGAAGGATTTCATGGGGACAGAAGCACGCAGACCTAAATGGCACATCACCTACCACTGCACTCACACCTCTCCAGGTGCAAACATCTCATGCCTTGGCTCTGCCTTTCCGTAGAATTCCAAGATTCTGACATCTCTTTCCTTCTGCTTCCTTCCTCCATGGCCTCTGCCTTTCCCGGGCAGTTCTCCACCCCAGCCCGGCCCCAGCCCTCCCACCCCAGCCCCGTTTCCTAAGAAATCAGAATCCGCTCCCCCCACCCATTTTTTTTTTTTGTTTGTTTGTTTGTTTTAAATACCTGTATCCTTGACTCTGTGCTGATTGAGGAATTATTTCCAAACAGCTGATGAGGAAAGCCGAAGGAGACTCTGGAGAAGACTGTCCCAGTCTGAGTTGGGGATGAAAGAAAAACTCTGGGTGCTTGTTTGTACGGCCAGAAATGGAAGGACTTTGGGTGCTCGGTAGTAACCTCGGGGAAAAAAAAAATCCCCAGGCAGCAACAAACTCTCCCAACACAGTTTTGAAACACCACGGGAGGAGGAAGCCCTCTTTGATCAAATAATAACCAGCCAGAGATAAGGCCCGCTAGGCCGAGCCCAGCCGGCCAATCACATACTTCCTTCCCACTGCAAGGACAAACAGATCCAGGCTTCTCACTCACCCTGGAGTGAGTTTCAGGGCTTGTTATAATTTAATGATGCTGCCACTGGTCTTCTTGACTTTGCCTGGCAGGGCTTTCTGACCAGGAAGTGAAGCTCGCAACTCAGGAACCTCACTCTCAGTGGAGGCACCCGGCCAGGGGGCTGCAGCCGAGGACCCTGCATGATCACGTGACACCCAGCTTCCCACGCTGATGCTCCCACCTTGCCCGAGACAGTCCTCGCTGCAGCTGGGGAGCGGCTGGGGTCAGCAGGGGGTGAGCATATTTGACTCGTTGACTGTGACCCAAAGAGGCGGTGGAGACCCCTACGACTCACCTTCATGTGTTGGAGATGCTTCATTTCTTAGGGGTCCTTTGTTAGCAGTGACTTTGAGCTTTTCTCCATCCTCCAGCCTTCCCAATCACCCTCCCCTTCCAACGCTATCACTGCTCCCTTAGTTCCACAGAGGTATATATAGAGAGAGAGGGTGGGTTCTGGAAATTTAACAGGCCTTGGAGTGAATAACGGCCCTCCAGCTCTTTTCCAGGTCACTGTGAGGTTCTTACAGGCCCTGAGAAGGTATAAACAAACCCTTCAGTAGTATTGTTGTATTAGAGGTTAATATCTAAAGGAACACAAGGAGCACCCTCTTTGGCTTTTTTGTGTTTTTATTTTTTGATGTGGACCAGTTTTTAAAAGTTTTTATTGAATTTGTTACGGTATTGTTTCTGTTGTATGTTTTGGTTTCATGACCTCAAGGGATGTCAGATCTTAGTTCCTCCACCAGGGATTGAACTCGTACCTCCTGCGTTGGAAGGCAAAGTCCTAACCACGGGACCATCAGGGAAGTCCCAAGAACCCTTTTGTTAGTAAGTAACAGTTAGCATCGATATTAGGGCATTTCATCACCCCCAACAGGAGCCCCTTTCCACTAGCAGTCATTCCCCCTCCCCTAGTCTCCCCATCAACCATTCACTCAACAATATTTATCCGCCGTCTATCACTGGAGGAGCACCAGGGGTGAGCTCTCCACCCTCATGAAACAATGTTATAGCACAGGAGGCAGGAGCTTAATAGAGTCCTCAGGGCATGGAGCCAACAGCAGGGCGGTAAAGGGGGCTTGTCATGGAGGATCTGCTCCCCTCCCAGGGCAACAAGGGAGAAACCAGCAACGGTGCAAGGGCAGTGGACTCAAGTCAGAGGGCCCTGAGCAGCCAAAACTTCCCCAAGGGAACTCCCTGCAGATATCAGACTAGCGGGGGAAGAGGAAAAGCAAAATTCTATCTTCTTTCCTACAAAATAAAAAAAGACTTTTATATATATTGGGCTTCCCTGGTGGCTTAGACAGTAAAGAATTCACCTGCGATGCAAGAGACCTGGGTTCAGTCCCTGGGTTGGAAAGATCCCATGGAGGAGGACATGGCAACCCACTCCAGTATTTTTGCCTGGAGACTCCCCATGGACAGAGGAGCCTGGCCTGCTACTGTCCATTGGGTCACAAAGAGTCAGACACAACTGAAGTGACTAAGCATAGCATATATATACAGTCTTATGAAGAATAATTCCCATACGATGCAATTCTCCCATTTAAAGTATATCATTCAATGATTTCTAGTATATTCACACAGCTGTACAGAATCAGTTTTAGAACATTTCATTACACACACACACCCCCCCCAACCAAAGAAATTTTTTCTCATTAGCAGTCATTCCCCATTCCTGCCCTCCATTCCCACCTCCGCCAACTCTTGGCAACCACCAATCCACTTTGTCTCCCACAGATTTGCCTATTCTAGACGTTTCACATAAATGGAATCATACACTATGTGGCTTTTGTGACTGACTTCTTTCACTTGCCACGATGTTTTCAAGGTTCACTTCATTGCTTTTTATTACTAAATAATATTCCATTGTACGAATATATGACAATTTGTCTTTCTATTCATCCATTGATGGACATTTGGATTGTTTCCACTTTTCTTGCTGTTACAAATAATGCTGCTATGGACATTCATGCTCACATCTCCACTCCCTTTTTTTTTTTCCTCAAATTCACAATCTCATAACAGGGGAATAAGAAGGAAACAAAGCAAGTGAGAGAACTAGCTTTTGACAGACATCTCTCTAACTGGAAGGTGGAATCGCACAACAGTGGCTGAGCCTCCTATCTGTGTACATTTTCACAACACGTAAAGCACTGTCATATAGTCTCTCTCGTGTAATCCTCTCTTCAACCCTAGGGATGAGGGAGGTTTCATTTTCATTGCCATTTTAAAGATAAGATCATAAAGAATAAGAAAATTGAACAACTTGCCAAAAGTCACCCAGTAAAGAACTGAGCCAGAACTGAGTTCTCTGTTCTTTCTACTCCAGCTCTTCACACACAAAACAGGCTTTATTCTTCTTTCATATACTCAGACTTGGCTTCCAAGATGCATAGCTCAAGGGCGTAGGGGTGCAGGGGAAGAAGAGAAATGAAAGAAAAAGAGATTTGGCATTATTTATGGAGAAAGTGAAGACAGCTGATCGCCGAAGAATTGATGCTTTTGAACTGTGGTGCTGGAGAAGACTCTTGAGAGTCCCTTGGACTGCAAGGAGATCCAACCAGTCCTTTCTAAAGGAGATCAGTCCTGGGTGTTCATTGGAAGGACTGATGCTGAGGCTGAAACTCCAGTACTTTGGCCACCTCATGCGACGAGTTGACTCACTGGAAAAGACTCTGATGCTGGGAACGGTTGGGGGCAGGAGGAAAAGGGGACGACAGAGAATGAGATGGCTGGATGGCATCCCCGACTCGATGGACATGAGTTTGAGTGAACTCCGGGAGTTGGTGATGGACAGGGAGGCCTGGCGTGCTGTGATTCATGGGGTCGCGGAGAGTCGGACACGACTGAGCGACTGAACTGAACTGAACTGATGGAGAAAGTGGAAATTAGGCCAACAAATAGTTGTCATTGTCTGCATTTTAAAAATTTGCACTTAAGGCTCAGGAAGACTAAATATCTTATCTAAAGGCACAGAACTAGTGAGCCAGCCATTGCTGATTTGAAGGCAGCTATGTGATTTGCAAACACAGGCCAGGTTAGCTTGTTTTCTTCCTAACATCCAACCAAGAGCGGTAGAGATCTTGGTTACTCAGGTGGCAGGACTAACTTTGGAGAGAGCACTGCAGTGAGGGCGGGCCTGGGTGATAAAGAGGCCACGCACAGCAGGGAGTGCAGAAGGGGATCAAAGAACAGAGAGTCTGAAGATGCAGAGAAAAGACAACTACGGAGGGAAGAGCAGGAAAGCAAACAGAGAGAATGTGCAGCAAGTCCAGTTGAAAGGCTGGCCAAGTTCCCAGCTTGTCCCACGGCCAGGAAATTTTCATCCCAACCCTTGCGGTCACTTGATAAACAATATGAGCAGATGTTCTGGGTGCAACAGGGTGGGAAAAATATCAACCGGGGACAGAGCTAGAGAATCCATCCAGCTTCTCATCCCCTGCCCAGTCCCAATCAAAGAGCCCAGTCCCGCGCCACCCAAGAGGGATTCCCTCAGAAGCAGGTGGGCAAAGATCTCTATGGGGGAGAGATGAGGTCAAACAGACCGGGTGAGCACAGGTGATGGCCGGACACAGCTTACCTCCCTCTGAGGTGGAGATTCCAATGCAAAGTGCTTCTCGCCTGGGAGCAGGGATGACGGCGGCGTGAACAGCAGGGGTGTGGGCATGCCGGAAGTCTGGAACCAACCAGGCGTCTCGTGGCTTTGGCCCTTGACTCATTGCAGCAAGACCATGCCAACTGTACTTGGTTTCCTTGGGCCCATGATCCGCAGAATTCAGTACAAAGCAGGTAAACCACTGTCAGGAAACGTGGATTAGAAAATCTCTTTAAGGTTAGGAAGCAGACCTAACCTAGTCCCAGGCCCCTCAGATCTCTGAGCCGTCTACCAGATCCACTTCTGGAAAACGAAGGGCTATCTTTGGAAAGTCTGCATCATGGACTAGGTCCCAATAGATGCTTTCCCTGTCACATTTTCTTTTTACAAAAACCTATAGGGTAGAAATGGGCTTCCCAGATGACTCAGTGGTAAAGAATCCACCTGCCAAAGCAGGCAATGCATTCCCTGGGTTAGGAAGATTCCCCTGGAGAAGGAAATGGCAACCCCCTCCAGTATTCTTGCCTGGAAAATCCCACAGACAGAGAAACCTGGCAGGCTACAGTCCATGGGGTCGCAAAGAGTCAGACACAACTTAATGACTCAGCATACACGCATGCATAAGGTAGGAATATTTATACCCATTTCACAGAATAAAGGGGTACCCTGGTGATTCAGATGGTAAAGAATCCGCCTGCAATGAAGGAGACCTGGGTTCGATCCCTGAGTCGGGAAGATCCGCTGGAGAATGGAATGGTGACCCACTCCAGTATTTTTGCCTGGAGAATTCCATGGATAGTCCATGCAGTCACAAAGAGTCAGACACAACTGAGGGACAAACACTTTCACAGGATGAAAAAGTAGAGCTCAGAGAAATTAATTAGTTCACTTGAGGTCACACACTTAATGGGGGGCAGAGCAGGAACTTGAGCTTAAGGCCATCAGACTCCAAAGCCCATAATCTGTCTATTTCTTGTTATCACTCTTTTCTTAGGTTCATTTTTTTCTGTTTCTCACAAGCTGCCACTTATTCCCATTCTTCCTCAGTGTTTTTTCTAGCACTCCCCAAATCGTGTGTGTGCTTGTGATACCTAACATATGCATCTAAGTTCAAACTCATACATATCTGCGAGAATATATATCTGTGTACACACATTCACACGTATGCCTCCTTGCTTTTAGCTGTGTGTGTTCTGTTGCCTTCATAGAAGGGAACAAGTGCCTTTTCTTTTAACTTCCTTGAGGCTGTGGATAAGTCGGTCCTGAGATGCCTGAATGGTTGTCAGCTGTTAGAAAAGACCCTGATGCTGGGGAAGATTGAAGGCAGGAGAAGGGGACGGCAGAGCATGAGATGGTTGGATGGCATCACTGACTCAATAGACATGAGTTTGAGCAAGCTCTGGGAGTTGGTGAAGGACAGAGAAGCCTGGCGCGCTGCAGTCCATGGGGCTGCAAAGAGTCCGACACGACTGAGCGACTGAACAACAGCAACGCTGAGCAGAGAAACTGGCTCATGTGAGCAGGCAATTTCCCTGCTTCAGGCATCTTCTGAGGATGGGGTTTTCCCAAGGCATCTTCCTGGGATGGGGTTTTCCTAAGGGTTTCTGAACCTGACACTCAGGCTTAAGATTCCCAAAAGCAGAATTTTCAACAAACAAGGAAAGATCAGAGAATCCTGGCCCAAACCTAGAACCAGCAAAAGGCAAACACTGGTCCACAGTGAAATGGTTCTACTAACCTCAGATACGGCACTCCTAACTTCTGTACCGAACTACGTGATCTTGGGCAAGTTCTTAAGCACTCTACCCTCCTACTATCTTTATTTATTTATTTTTTGGTTGCGTGCTGCAGCTTTCAGAATCTTAGTTCCCCAACCAGGGATTGAACCCCGGCCCACAGCAGTGAAAACTCAGAGTCCTCACCACTAGACCACCAGGGAATTCCCTCATCTCCTCATCTTTAAAACAGAGGTGCTTCATAGGATTGCTGTAAGCATTGGCTGCGTTAAGATATGTAAGTTCTTAGAAGAGAGCACAGCATGCGCCAAGCTCACAATAAATGTTGATAAAGTACCCTCTCAGGTCCACTGGAGACTCCTGACACCTCTGCTCATGGAGCTTCAAGCCGTGGCTCTCCACTTCTCAGGCCAACCTGTCTGGTAGTAGTCAGGCCAGACAACTCCTTCTGAAAGCTTTGGTTCACAGGAGCAAGTTTGCACTCTGATTTTAGCCTCTTTCATTTCAACAGCTGATGGAATAGTCCTGCCTTGAATATGAACTTTCAGTGCCTCTGCAGTGTGTCCATGCACTGGGATTGGTTCCCTGAAAGCACAGACTCTGGAGACAGATGGCCAGTCTTCCAATCCCAGGGTTGCCACTTATGTTACTACAGTCATAGTAACTTTGTGCCTTTTTATGCCTCAGCTTTCTTATCTGTAAAATGGGGATAATAATGGTGCTTATAGGATCACTGTGAGGATCAAATGAGTTAACTTATGAAAAGTTCTAAAAACAGCTCCTAGCATATATTAAGGTCTATGTTAGTATTATCATCATGACTCTTATTTTTACTGTAGAATTTGAAATATTTTAATTGTGGTAAAATAGTTATTGCATATCAGTTAGCATCATTTCTATTTTTTAAAAAATTTATTGAAATATCATTGATGTACAATATTATATCAGTTACAGGTGTACAGTATGGTAATTCACAATTTATTATTATTATAAATTATTGGCTACATTCCCCATGTTGTAAAATATATCTTTATAGTTTACTTTAAGTATAATAGTTTATACTTCTTAATCCTCTTGGCCATGTGATGCGAAGAGTCGACTCATTGGAAAAGACCCTGAGGCTGGGAAAGATTGAGGGCAAGAGGAGAAGGGAGCGACAGAGGATGAGATGGTTGGATGGCATCACTGACTCGATGGACTTGAGTTTGAGCAAGCTCCAGGAGATGGTGAAGGACTGGGAAGCCTGGCGTGCTGCAGTCCATGGGTTCACAAAGAGTTGGACACAACTGACTGAACAATTTCTTAATCTCCTACCCTTATTGCCCCCTTTCCCTCCATCGTCATCATTTTTAAGTGAGAGTTCAGTAGGATTTAGTACATTCACATTATTGTGCAAACATCATCACATCCTCTCCACATGGGAACGTTTTTCATCTTGCAAAACTGAAACTCTGCACCCGTTAAACAGCAGCACCTCATCTTCCCTCCTCCCAGGCCCTAGAATTCATTGTGCTATTGACTCTTTCTGCTTCTATGAGTCTGACTATTCTAGGGACCTCACAGAAGTGGAATCATACAGTATCTGTCCCTTTGCAACTACCGTATTTCCCTTAGCATTAATGTCTTAAGGGTTCATTTATGCTGCAGCATGCATCAGAATTTCCATTTTAAGGCTGAACCATATTGTATGTATAGACCACATTATGTTTATGCATTCATCCATCCAGGGATTCTTGAATTGCTTCCATCTTTGGCTCTTATGAATAATGCTACTATGAACAGGGGTGTATAATATCTCACTGAGTCCCTGCTTTCAATTCCTTTGGGTTTATACCCAGAAGTAGAATTTCTGGATCATGTCACAATTCTCGGTTTAATATTTCTGAGGAATTGCCATATTATTTTCCATAGTAGCTGTACCATTTTACATTCCCAACCAACAGTGCTCAAGGGATCCAATTTCTCTACATTCTCCCCAACACTTGTTATTTTCTGGAGTTTCTGTTTGTTTTGTTTTTATAGTATCCATCCTAGTTAGTGAGAGATGGTATCTCATTATGGTTTTGATTGGCATTGTCCTAACAATTAGTGATGCTGGGCATCCTTTACTTATTGGCCACTTGTATATCTTCTTTGGAGAAATGTCTGTTCAAGCCCTTTACGCATTTTTAAATCAGGTTGTTTGCTTATTTGTTGTTTAGTTCTCATCATGATTCCTAAGCACTGACCCCTGTAATTTATATTATTTGGAGCTTGGTAGCATTCAGAAAACAAAAACTGCTTGTTTTCCAAATAGCTTACGGGGTAAAAACCAACTTCTTAAAACTGCTGACAGAAAATGAAAAGAAAGTCCAAGTTATTGAATTCAGTGCCTTTCCTTCTTTTTACTTGTATAAACTCTGAGACATCAGGGTATTAGCATGAAATAGTGTTTGCCACCAAAAGAAAAACACTTCCTGCTGATAAATAGATGTCCAGGGAATTTTATACAAATGGCCAATATGCTGAGGGAATTAATACAGATATTGAGCCATAAGAATGTTAATAATAATATAAACTGAAAAGACTGACAAAATTCGACTGAAAAGGCCAATAATTGCAACTAATAAAAGCTACCACCATTTCCAAATCTAAAGTGCAAAAAAAGATGCAAGGTCTGTGTGTGTGCAAGACAGATTTTGTATGTTTGTGTGATGTTATGTATAGATTGTGCAAGAAAGAAAGACTGTATGTGTACATGTTTAAAAAATCAGGTGATATAATTTAATTCTGGAATAATCGGGCAATTCAAGAATTGGTACTATTTGGTCTTTTGTCACCTTGTTATTTAAGCAAGCATTTCTCCCTTGACATATTAATAGATTCTGAACATATGAAAATGTCACTGAATTTCATGGCAGAAAACCAAATGCACCAAATATTTCCTGTGTATTCTGTGAAAGCAGAAAACACATACAACCAATACATTTCTTATTTTTCTAGTTAGACTGGAAAGTATGGGGGCAGAAATCATGCCCTGGGGCTCTTTAATTTTCCTCCACATTGCCTAGCAGAGATCTTCCACATTATAATATGAACATGATTGCGGCTAGCTACTGGCTAAGCACTCTATGTAAAACTCTAGCAGTCCTGCATAATAGATATCATTATGTCCACTTGACAGATAAGAAAATTGAGGCTCAGGAAATTTAAATGTGATAGTATTGTGGACATGTTTTAAAAGAAGAATAGTGTCCTTATTCTTCAGAGATTTCACCAGTGAAATTATAAGAGGTTAGGGATTTGCTCCAAAATAATACAAGAGAGGGGAGCTGCATGAGGCTAAAGGTGAAACAGAATTTGCAGTGAGTTGATAATTGTTGAAGCTGTGTTATAAATGTGTTGATGGTCTATTATGTGATCTACTACCTCATGCTTCACAAAGGTTAACAGATACATGGTAATGAAATGAATAGCTTCATCCACTGTTTGCACCCCACCATGTATATTAGCAGGATTCCAGTCATCAGGAGCCCCACACAGTCTCACAAGCCTCTATAGGTTTTTTTTTAATGAGTCATCAGTCTACCAGGCCCTTCAGTATTGTCAGCTTGTTGATGATCCGTCTAATTACTGTGCCTGGCATGGAGCCTGGTAGTTGATAGGTACTCGGTGAATGTGAAATGGATGGAGGCAACATGTGGGCGTGGGGCAGGCTGAAATGATGCAGAACGCCTGGCGCACGCACTATCATATTGCCTAATGGGAACATCCTAAGCTCTCCTCCAAGGACCCTTCTTTGAACCACCAGCACACATCACCCCACACAATCTCACACTGCTCCGTCACTCTCCTTTTGTTATTGCCTTGGCCATTATTTTATGCACTTTCCCTCACTAAGGTGTGCATGTTTGGTCCTCCCAGCTAGACACTGAGCTCCGAGGGATGGAAACCATGTTCCTCAGATCCCTGTAGCCTCTGGCTGAGCGTGGAACCTGACACAGGGGGTCCAGGTAAATACTGTACCTCATGGTAGCCACAGAGGTGCACAGCTCAGCTGCGCTACAAGAGAACCTGCTGCAGGAGCATGGTTGACTGACAGCCTCTAGGTTCCGCCCCTTGGACCATGGCATGTTCCAACCAATGCCACACTTCTGCCAGGCTGCTGCTGGCCAGTGGCTGGGCATGGCGGGGCCCTAGAGCCAGTCCCTTCCCGCCCACTGTGACATTCTTTCACCAGCTCAGCAGAGATGTTCCAAAGCTGCTCTGTGGTCTGAGGCTTTTCCTACCGAATACTACCTTCCCCCTCTCCTGCCACAGGGCTCAGACCCGCATCCTGGTCCAAGGCTTGCCTATGTCTGCTCCTTCCCCCTTTATCCTTCAGAAGTATCCCCCTAATAAATCTCTGGCATATCTACTCTTTTAGCATCTGTTTCTCCAAGGACCCAAAGTACCTGAGCTCTGATAATCTCCAGGGACTTTCACAGTTCCATACATGTGTAAAAAATGCTGTCGACCTCCCAGGTGACATCAGAACTGATGTAAATAAATTAAATAAATTGCACACTGCACTAAGCTGCTCTCTTCTATGCTAAAGTCACAAGCTGCATAGTGAATCAAGGTTCCCTATCCAGTGACATGTGACCATGGAGACCTTGAGCAGAGCACTTTACCTCATGGTGCTTCAGTTTATTATTATTACTATTCTTTAAGTGAGGCTAATAAGATCTTCCTTCTGTTGAAATAAATGTCTAGGCTCAAGATGGAGACACTCTTGTCTTGGATGCCACATCAGCAACCTGAATCTTAGGTAATATTCATTTCCCTGTAATGTTCCACTTATACAACCGCTCACCACTCCTCAAGCACCAAGCCGCCTCTGGGCTCTATATTTATTTCCTTTTTCCTTATTAAGGAAGGCCATAGGTGGGCATAGGATGAGAGGGGAAGGAGAAGGGATTTGCAGAGCACAGGAATTAGAACCCAGAGGTTGGAGCGGGGTGGGGAGGTGTTCCTCATTGGAAATATAGAAGGAGGCTTGGAAGAGATGTAGGTAAGTTTTACGATGCCTGGCATCCAGGTTACACCCTAAACCTATATGACCCTGGGCACACCACCCACTCTCTTGAGCGTCTCCATATCAGAAAGGGCAATTGGTGGCCTAAATGACCTCCAAATCCCTTTAAGTGCCAACATCTATGATCTACCCCAGCCAGCATCTTCCTCTTTTACTTCTTGTGGACCCTCTCCTGATGCCTCTGTAGGAAAAATGTCTTAAGGTGTTAATGTAATGTGGTCCTTGAAGAAAGGAGAATCTTTTAAACATGAACTTTTACTTCTTAAGGAAAGTTAGTTTGGGGGATGAAGGAGCATAACAGAATTGATTTCTCTATTCTATTCTTTTCAACTAATCCCTGAACCCTCTCTCCTGCTCCATCCTCCTCTCTGGCACCTCTCCTTCCTGGAGCCCAGACATTGGCTGTCCTTTTTCTTCTCTTGCTCAAGTGACTCACCTGATGGGCTGTGAGGTCAAAGCCCCTTCAGTTCCTACAGTCACCAAGTGGCCTTGGCTTTTAGCCCTCTGGCCTCCCACCAAGCGGAAGCTAAGATTATCCTCTCAAGAGATTTCTTCCTGGCCGTGCTGTTCCCCCTGGTTGAAGAAGATGGATTGAGCCAGGCAAACGAGACATGAACTGAAGGCATTCATTGAACAGTTGGCTCTCATCCTGCTGCTGCAAGTGGCCAGGCAGAGGTCAAGGTTCCCACCCCCACCCCCAACCATTGTGCAATGACACACCAAGGAGAAGTACATGGCAAGCACTTGGTGACTTTTGGAACCACAAACAGTTCTGGTCAATGTGATCTGAAGACTTATTGGGCAACCATACCACCCTTCCCCCTTTTTCTGCCTTGCCACGAGACTCCCTGATGACCCACTACCTGCTCAAACAGGCAAGAACACCAGCTTCTCAATTATAAGAGACCACCTCACCAAGCATAGTTCAACCAATTGACCACTTCCTGTTAGCAGACATGAGCAGAACCATAGCCTCCTCACTAATCATTTCCAGATCTTTTCAAACAAAAGCTTTCTTTCAAAAGGCTAATCTCACCACTGGACTGAGATATGAGGTATTAACAGTGGATGCTGGGCAGCTGAAAATACCCCGTAAGTGAAAGAGTACTGTGGTGTCATTTTGATCACTCTGTTTAACATTTTAAAAAACAAACATTGTTTTGTGTTCATGCATTCTGTGAAGACCTCTAAATCAATAGTCTCTGAAATTCTGACTAATTCAGACATTCTGTAACCAAAAGATCAGAGAGTTAAAATCAGACAATCAAATCACTAATTTATTGAGTATCTACATTTCACAAAGCACTGTGCTATGAGCTGATACACAGAAATATAAAACTTAGCTCTTGATTTGGAGATGGTGAGTTGGTCACTGAAGGTTTAAAGACATAAAAATCACAAACCTACATAAAAATCATTGAGGGAAAATAGCCAGATGTTATGAACTCCCACTGAAATGAACATGTGAATAGGTACCTTCCTGGATTAAGCATATGATTGTGAACATGGCCCCACCAAGTTCAATAATAGAAAGAAAGAAAGTGAAGTTGCTCAATGTCTGACTCTTTGCGACCCCATGGACTGTAGCCTACCAGGCTCCTCTGTCCATGGGATTCTCCAGGCAAAGGTACTGGAGTGGGTTGCCATTTCCTTCTCTAGGGTATCTTCCCAACCCAGGGGTCGAACCCGGGGCTCCTGCATTGCAGGCAGATGCTTTACCATCTGAGCCACCAGGGAAGCCAATAATGAGAGTTGGTAATTTTGCACGGAGCAAGGAGAGATAAAGGACAGATTTATTTAATACTGAATTCTATATGAATCTCAAATCAGTTAGGAGGGCAATCATAAATAGTGACTGTAAAACTCACAGTAAAGATTTAAACAAGTTCTCACTCAATAAGAATTCCAAAAGTAGACAGTTCACAGCTGGAGATGCTATCATGATATTTAATCAACAGTTTCTACTTTGCTTGTGGATTTGTCCTCATATTTTCAAAATGGCTGCTATACTCTAGCCATCACATCCACATTCTAAGAAGGAAAAATAAAGGGTAGTGTAAACAGCAAAAGTTTTATCTTTTTATTTTCTTTTTATTTGGGAAGAGAAGCCTTTCTCAGATATATGCTTTCATTCTCTTGATCAGAAGAAATAACATGACCACACCCAGCAGGCTTCCCCTGTGGCTCAGATGGTAACGAATCCACCAGCAACGTAGGAGACCTGTGTTGGGAAGATCCCCTGGAGAAGGGAAAGGCTAAGAACTCCAGTATTCTGGCCTGGAGAACTCATGGACTGTATACTCCATGGGGTTGCAAACAGTCAGAAATGACTGAGTGACTTTCACTTTCACACCCAGGAGCAAGGGAAACAGTACCTTTCATTTTCCAGGTTCCATAGTAGGGAAAAGCAAGGAAGAAGGTGATTTAAATAGGTTTCACTGGACCAATAGCATCTTCCGTATTCTATCACATAATAATCATGTTATGTATGAAACATACTGACTTTTAAGTGGTCATATTATAAGAGATTATTTCCCTGGCCTCACTGAATGTGCAACATGGCCCAATTTTTACTGGAATTTTTATTAAGAATAGCTTTTAGACATAATTATATTTTAGGAATATGCTTTTGAAGAATAGTTATATATATTTTATAGTCATTATCTCTGAATTGTGAAATAATAGACTTTTACAATTTCTTTGTGCTATCTGGGGTTTTTATTTCATTTTATTTTTTCCAGTTATTTTATTATTGTTATTTTACAATAAGAAAAAAAATTTTCTTAAATAAGAATACTCATGATGGTTTATGGCATAGTCAAATGAAAAAGCAGTATGTGACATGTTCCCAATTTTCATAAGCATATATGAGAGAAATAAATAATATGTACATGAGAGAAGTAAAAGCCTGGAGATTTCTCTGAGTGCTGGGAATATGGATTGTTTTAATTTTCTTCTTTCTGCTTTTTTGCATTTTCCAAAATAATCACAGTAAAAAATACTAGAAACAAACAGCTATCTCAGGTTAAGCAGCTCTCAGCCTGGTCTTCAAGGAAAGACAGCCTTGCGTATCACTGAACAGGATTTGCGAATGAAAATTGCAGCAAAAAAAAGAAAAGCATTCACCAGAGGAACAAGCCTGGTTTGTTGACACCAAAAAGGATACTGGAAAAAGCTTCCCCCACTCCCCTTTTTCTTTTTCCAAAAGCACTTTCTGCTGAGGAATATTAAACCCTCTTAACATCTTCAGGGGATTCTCAAGTCCGAGGCTCAGAGCCCGACAGAGGGGTATCTGTTCCTTTCTGGTGCACCAGCTGTGAAACATGGCGGATTGTTTTTCAGCAAATATGGCCACTGGAAGGGACATTTTCCCAGCCTTTCCCAGGAGCAGGAGAAGCTGGGGAGCAGAAAGATGGCTGATGGCTCCTTTGCCCTTCACATGGCCCAGTCCATATTCAAATCCAGCAGCCATTCCCTTCTCTCTCTGGTTCTCTTTCTTTCCTGCTTTCTCCCAGAAAGCAAAAGGCCATCTACAATTCTCCTGAATATGCAGAGGCAGAGGCTGTAATCCCAAAGGCCTGGGAAATGAACAGTGCTGCCCCACTGCTCCATCTCTGTGACAGAGAGCCCATTCCTCAGGCATTCATTCATCCTTCCCTCTACTCACTCTTCCATCCAACCACGCAGCAACAGTGCCTGGTCTGGGGGTACAGTAACAAGACAAACAATACATGGGACTTCATATTTGCAGGGCACAGGGGCGTGGGGGGCCAGACAATAAGAAAACAGGAAATACAGCAATACATACTTTCATAAGAAATGTAAAGAACTGTATTCATACTGTGTAAGAATATAAAGCAGGGTGAGTTTCTAGAGAGTCACAAAGGAGCAGGGTAATCAGGAAAGGGTCTTTCAGGAGATGATACTTGAATTGAACTTGAACACTGGGAATGGGGGAGCCGTGAGAAGGGCAAGCATGCTGCAGACAGGCTGCAGCCAGAGGTGAGATCAGAGCACTGTGAGCTCGGGGCCTTATAGGGAGGAGGATAAGCAGCCATCAACAGGGTAATGGAGAACCAGAGTGAAGGGTTGCCAGCGGCCATCCAGCTCTCGGCGACGATTTTTCAGCCCTGCTGAATGGGAACGCAGAAGACTTTTCATAAAAAGTTTCTTATTTCCTAGAAGCATCCAGTCTCAGGAGGCAGAAATGACACCTAACACAACTATGGAAGAATTCAGGGCCAAATTGTGTGGCTCTGGTTCTACACAAAGGCATCTGGAGATACTGAGATCAATGTGAACAGAAGCGGTCAGAGGATTTCATGACTGGGGTGGGGAGTGGGCTGGACACAGGTGAGGGGAAGGTCAATCCCACGGTGAAGACTGTGCTGCACACATGCCCCTCCCCCCACAGCAAATGCCTTCACCCCTTCACTGCTCTCTTTTCTACTCACTGGGGTCTCCAAAGCCTTCTCAAACTAGCATTCAGGCAGATGCCTTCAGTTAATCAGAGTTAGCACAGGAGGAGAAATTGCAGCCTAAGCCAGAGACAGTGGGTCAGGGGAACTGGGGGGAGAAAGTACCTCCCAAATAGAGCGGCCTAAGGATCAGATGGGAGTTTCCCAAGTGAAGTTGGAAAAGATAGTGGTCCCAGCTCGAAGCAGGGCCCGTGTGAGGACTAGGAGTTGGAAAGGGGCAAATGATTCTATGTGGCTGAGTTTATAAAGTGCAGGGGGCAGAAGAGGCTGGAGACATGAGCACAGAGGGTGGTGAAGGTCATGGGAAGAACTGGAACTTGACAGGACAGCAGTGAATAGTCTTTGAAGGGCTTACACAGTGGAACACGGGGAGATAAACAATATCCTAGTCTAACTTCAACCATCATTCTAACTGCTCTACAAACCAGGGGCAGTGCAGGAGAGGGGGGCTGTTGCAGGCTGTTGAGTGGGGTGGGGGGTTGGGCTAGAGCAGTCTGGGGAAATGGAGCTAAGTGGGTGACTTGGAGGAAATTTAGGACAGCGAATTGCTCGAAAACAGTGATTAGACGTGAGCACAGAGAAGAGGGTAAGAGTCCGGCTTCCTCACGTGAGTCCACAGGTCCTCCCACTGATGAGAGAGAACTGAGCTGGGTGTTCAGATCTGCAACACCCCCAGGAAGCATCAGTGACTGAAGTTTTTGCAAAAGATGTCTACATCTCTACTGAGAACTTTACACACCAGACACGCAGCTGCTTCTCACTTCCGCTTTAGGTCTCAGGCAAACCGTACACAAAGGCCTGTCTGCCCCAGGCATCTCCTTGTATGGGCACCAAGCAGTAGCCCAGCCTTTGAAAACCACTTGATATTGTAGTTTGCCAATGGATGGTTTTTGCAGAGGATCACCCTAAGACTCAGAAAGGATAGGGATGTCATTCAAGGTCACACAGCAAGTTGGAGATGAGTAGAGAGTTAGAACAAACCAGTCCCAATTTATTAGACCGCTTGCTGCTCAGACTCCTAACCAACCCAGCATCTTAAGTTATTATGCTTCTTCCTGCCTTAGCATGTTTAAACAATAGTGCCACACCCAGGAGAAAATAACAAAGCTCTCACCCTCTGTGTGTTGTGTCAGCATCTCTACTAGACTCCCTTGTACATTATAAACACCCTTCAGGGTTTGCCCTGGAGAGAGAGATGGGTGAGCAGGGATTCACAACATCTACATGCATCCCAGTTCCTCCAGATTCTATGTCTTTCTTCTTTGACGAACTTTTGAAACCTGAAAGAAGGTGGAGCGGGGTGTGTTCAGATTCTGAAACATGACATTGGAATGGACCTCACTTCTGAGAGCGAGCTGTGAGCTGAGGCAACACCTCTGACTCTTCTTTTCTAGACACTCCCCCAGCAGGCATGAGAGCACCTTCTGTGGGCGGGACTGCCATCAGCACTGCACACTTGTTACCCGTGCACTTCTGTTCAGGCCTCTGCACTTTATGCAGACAGGAAGAAACAAAAAAAGATTTTGTAAAGTTTGCCTTCTCCTGAACTCTAGGCCCCATCTGACTGACCTCCTTGTGTGGGGCATGCAAATTCAAAGGAGCTGACTTATAATGTGAAGGGAAATGATGAGACATCTAAAGATCTGGGGGTGGGAAAGATGGGGGGAGGGTGGGTCCTAGCATCTCAGAGGCTGGGAAATCCCCACTGGGGTTGAGCCCACAAAGTAGAGAGTGAATATTGACAAGCCAGACAATATAGGCTTTCCCCATCCTCTGCATCATGCATTCATTCAACAAATATTTTCACAACATCCTATAAAGCCTTCTGGATGCTGGAGCAATACTATCAAATTTAGAAGATCAAAATCTGTTCTCATGTAGCTGATGTTATGGTGGGGAAGACAAATGATTAAGAAGAACAGCGGATGTTCGGTAATGATATGTGCTGGGGGCAAACCCAAATCAAGGAAGGAGACAGATGGGGAGGGTAGTGTGGGAGGAGTAGAGGGGTGGTGTCGGGGCAGGGAACACAAGGGATTCTCCTACAGGTTTTAGATGGAGCATGGCTTGCTGACATCTTTTTTTTTTTTTAACACAAAATCAAGCAAGAAGTAGTTTTTTTTTTTTTTTTTCAAGTATGGTTGATTTGCAATGCTGTGTTAATTTCTGCTGTACATCTGCTGTCATCCTGATTTTTGGAATTCTAGCCTCCAGAACTGTGAGACAATGAATTTGTGTTATTTTAAGACAAAAAGAAAGAAATGAAGGAAAAGGAAAGGGAAAGAGAAAACTCAGAGAACAATGAACCATCGTCATTATTCTCATCCTTCTGTAGATGAAGGTAAAGCAGCATCCTTCAGGCCCCAAGTGAATTAACTTGTTAATACCACTGTTAAGAACAGGGCTCCTCATGGGCTAGAACTTTCGCATAGTTCAGTAAAGCCTTGTCCCTGATCCTGACCTTGGCCAGAACGAGAGTGGTTCCCACTAGTGGTTTGCGCCTCTTGGTGCTTAGCCTGCACAACCTCTATTGCAGCTGTTTCTTTACTTATTACTTCATCTTCATGGTGAGTGCTTCAGAGTCGTGCTGTGTTTATCTTGAATGTTAAAAGCATACATCACATATTTAATATTTGGGGTAATATTAAGGAAATCAATCCTGAATATTCATTGGAAGGACTGATGCTAAAGCTAAAGCTCCAATACTTTGGCCACCTGATGCAAAGAACTGACATTGGAAAAGACCCTGACACTGGGAAAGATTGAAGGCAGGAGGAGAAGCGGGTGGCAGAGGATGAGATGGTTGGATGGTATCATCGACTCAACAGACATGAGTTTGCGCAAACTCTGGGAGATAGCGAAGGACAGGGAAGCCTGGTGTGCTGCAGTCCACGGGATCACAAAGAGTTGAACGTGACCGAGCAACTGAACGACAATTGCATTGGATGATAAGTTTAAGATACATTCAGTATCAGACCATCTCTCCCACCCCAGCTGCTATCACTCTGGTCGAGCCCTAAGTGCCTGCAATGTTCTGGCCCCTGGTACCAACCACTCTGACCTCATATCCTGTGACTTCTCCCTAAGGCACTGACCCAGCCACATTGCCCTCTGTGCTAGTCCCTCCATCTGCCAGGAAGGCTCTTGTCTCTAGAACTTTGTGCTTCTTCTTCCCTCTGCACGAAATAACTCCTCCCCAGTCACTGATGTGGCTCCTTCCCCAGCCTCCTCCAAGTTTTTGTTCAAATGTCCCTTTCTTGGTGAGGCCTCCTCTGAACTCATCTCCTGAACTTCCTGTCACCTTCTCCTTCTCACTATTAAATATTTTACTTATTCATTTATGAACATCTCCCTCCATTAGAAAGGTCTACAGCAGAACTTGAATATAGGTGCGTGACAAACACGTGCTGAATGAATAATCAGTGTGTCTCATCCATAGCTCACTGTATCTATACTGCATGTCACTCCCTTGACCTGACTGTCAGTTCCAATTTTAACTCAGGCTCTGAGACCAGACAGCATCTTTCATAACTAATACTGTTCAAGCAGCAAAGTGTAGTTGGAGTAAAGCATTCTTTGCTCGTGTGAATGCCAAGTGTCCCAGAGCCCACTTGACTCTGCTTACCCCAGACCCAGAAAGACAAGTCCTGGACATAAACCCAACCCATCAAGTGTTACCAATAATCATCTCAGCAATGCTGAAAAGTCTAATATGTTTTCAGTGATCTCTGAGCTTCTCCTTGAGTGATGCTCTCAAAAGAGGCTTTTCCTCTCCAGATTCTTCTTCCCTAGTCAGACACACAGGCACACAGAGAAGTATGGAATGATGGAGCAAAGAAGCAAGGCAGGATTCAGGGTCCAGAGGGTTAAATTCTAGTCTAGCCTCTTATACTTTGTAGCCATGAGTTTGCATAAGTCCCCTGTAGTCTCTGAACTTCAACTTACAAAACAGCATCTAATCTTAATCAAATCCATATGCTCCTTTCTAGCTCTGAAACTATTAATCTCCTGTGAAATCAAAGTCTCTGTAAAGAAGATGCCAGAAAGATCCAGGACTGCAACTTCTCTCCTCTTCCACTTGATCTTTCTCTGCTCTCCATCTCTTCCCTCTGAACAGACCATCTTCAGTCACACTCAAGGGCAATTTTGATTACAAATTTCTTGAAAGGGTCTCCTGAGCTTCAGGTAGATCATCTCTGAAATGCAATAAGCATACTGACCTCTTGGGATGAAATAAACTCATATACACAAAGCAGCCCCCTCAGTGCATGACAAAGAGCAGGCTCTTGGCAAACATTCATTCTCTCCCTTTCAGGGCCCCTCATGGTTGATCTGGATGAGTCCAAGGTAAGAGAGAGTACACCAGATCATTAACTCTGGCCTCCATCTGATCTCTTCTCCATCTTCTCTTCAGAGATAACAGGCCAGGCCAGTTTGCCTTGGCCTGTACACTTCCTCCCAAGCTCAGTGAAATCATCATGATGTCAACAGGCATTTTCGTGGATCACTCACAATATTTATTTAACTTACATGCAGAGTATATCTTGCAAAATGCTGGGCT
Source organism: Moschus berezovskii (assembly GCF_049115385.1). Classification (NCBI taxonomy): domain Eukaryota; kingdom Metazoa; phylum Chordata; class Mammalia; order Artiodactyla; family Moschidae; genus Moschus; species Moschus berezovskii. The sequence continues at coordinate 78,410,798 of NC_142471.1, forward strand.
GGCTGAAGCACAGGATGGAATCAAGATTGTTGGGAGAAATATCAATAACCTCAGATAGGCAGATGACACCACCCTTATGGCAGAAAGTGAAGAGGAACTCAAGTGCCTCTTGATGGAGGTGAAAGAAGAGAGTGAAAAAGCTAGCTTAAAACTCAACATTCAAAAAACTAAGATAAAGGCATCTGGTCCCACCACTTCATGGCAAATAAATGGGGAAATGATGGAAACAGTGACAGACATTCATTTTTTGGATTCCAAAATCACTGCAGATGGTGACTGCAGCCATGAAGTTAAAAGATGCTTGCTCCTTGGACAAACCTAGACAGCATATTAAAAAGCAGAGACATCACTTTGCTGACAAAGGTCCATATAGTCAAAGCTATGGTTTTTCCAGTAGCTTTGGATGTGAGAGTTGGACTATAAAGAAAGCTGAGTGCCAAAGAATTGATTCTTTTGAACTGTGGTGTTGGGGAAGACTCTTGAGAGTCCCTTGGACTGTAAGGAGATCCAACCAGTCCATTTGAAAGGAAATCAGTCCTGAATATTCATTGGAAGGACTGATGCTGAAGCTGAAACTCCAATGCTTTGGCCACCTGATGCAAAGAACTGACTCCTTGTAAAAAACCCTGATTCTGGGAAAGATTGAAGGCAGGAGGAGAAGAATAGAGGAAGATGGTTGGATGGCATCACCTACTCAATGGGCATGCATGTGAGCAAGCCCCGGGAGCTGGTGATGCACAGGGAGGCCTGGAATAGTGCAGTCCATAGGGTTGCAAAGTCGGACACGACTGAGCACCCGAACAATAACAACATAATGGCTTGGTTTTTTGCAACAGGCAGTCTCTCATTTAATTGTCACAACAGCTCTCTGTGAGACAGATATCATATCCCCATTTTAAAGATGAGGAAACTGAGGAATGGGGTGTTAAGTAGCTATTCACAAATTAATGAGCGAAGACTTGGAATGAACTTCTAGTTTCCAGATGCTCTGTTCCTTACTCCTTCCCAACACTGTCTGGTGAAATGGGTTGGAAGGAATGAGTGGCTGCCTGGGAAGCTGGGCAAACAGGGGCCAAGTCGAAGGAACTAACATCACCCTGGCCCCTGACTTACTAAGGGGAGAAAACTAACACACCTTAACCTGTTAGGCAGCCACATGTCTATGGTATTACTTCTTATTTCTAATTTCTCAAGTGATCTTATAGGAAATGGGGGTTCAGAGAAATTAAGAAACCGGCCTGAGGACACCCAGACAGTGACTGGTGGAGTCAGGATTCCCACCCAGGCCCCCCTGGCTCCGTGATACCCCCTGCTGCTGCTGCTGCTGCTAAGTTGCTTCAGTTGTGTCCGACTCTGTGTGACCCCATGGACTGCAGTCTACCTGGCTCCTCCATCCATGGGATTTTCCAGGCAAGAGTACTGGAGTGGGGTGCCATTGCCTTCTCCGATGATACCCCCTATCACTCTGTAATCATTTCCAGTAATATTGGATGCTGGGTCCTAGGGGTGAAGTCTAACAGCTGCATTATTTGAGCACTTACCCTGCATGAGCCCTGCTCTGAGTCTCATCATAGGAACCAACAGCGAGGATCTGACCTCGACTTCCCCTCCTCTCACTCGAGCGAGCCCACCAGGTGCCCCCTCTCAGCAGCTGCCCCACTCACCAGGCCTTGAGAGTGCTCTGTTTCAGTGTCACTGTCCACACCTGCTCAGAGACAAAGGACGCCTCGGGGCAGAGACTGTCTGGGTCCTTCTTTGACCCCCATGGCACCTGGCTTAAAGCATTTCTTAAAGCTTGAGAATGAACGGTTTTCCTCTCAGTACAGTGGGAACTGTATGAGAAGCACATCTTACTTCATTACCAGATCGCTGTTGTCAATCCTGAGATGAAGTGGGCTGTGAAATTCGCAGTTAAGCAGTAAATACTCAGGTTAAGAGTGACTTGAGAGCTGAAACCGTCTGATTCAAGGTTGAGTCCTTATCCATGACCTCAATGCACAAACTTTGGCAGGTCTAATAACCCTTTAAAAATGTATGTAAATATTTTTGAGGACATTCATTTGTCCACCACAAGAATTTATAGCTTTACGCAGATTCCCAGAGTGGATGAAGACCCCCCTCCCCAAGTACACAGGACATGCTCAGTCATCCATCTAACTGATGCTGAATGAACGCTTCCTTAATAACCATTTGCTACCTGGATTAATGGTCTTCCCAGGTGGCTTGGAGATAAAAGAACCCGCCTGCCAATGCAAGAGATGCGGATTCTATCCCTGAGTTGGAAAGATCCGCTAGAGGAAGAAATGGCAACCCACTCCAGTATCCTTGCCTGGGAGACCCCATGGACAGAGGATCCTGGAGTGGCTGTAAGTCCATGGAGGGATCACAAACAGTTGGACATGACTAAGTAACTAAACAATGACAACCTGGATTAATAGCTAAAGGAAGAGAAGTGTGCAAAGTACAGACTATTTATTTCACTGGTCTTAGGTAAAGCCTTTGGGGTTCTCCTCGGTGACCAATTTCTTTTTCTCAGTCCAAGTATCATGTAAATCAACACTCACAGGCCAAATCTTAAAAGTGATAATGTTACACAAGTTTTGGACTGGAAACTGGGAAACCTGAATTCTGATTAAAGTCTTTGCTTAATCAGTCAGAGTAGCCAAAGATAAATCCTTGAAAGCAAGGTGATTAATGGCAGTTCTTAACCTGTATTCTGTCATAACCAAATGACAGATGACTTTCCCATTGGAAAACAGGTATGTGTGGTTTTTTTAATGTACAAGAAAGTAAAATATGACAATAATCCCCACTCACTCTGCGTGCATTAACAGCATGTTCCAGAACAGTCTTTATGACACCACACACCTGCATCCTTCCAGGTCCCTATGCTTCTCACCCTCTTCCATCCTTCCTTTTGTTTCTATCCAAGAAAGCATATGAGCAGGTGAGCAACAGAACTTCCTCCCAACTTAATTTAAAAGTTAATCGTTTCCAGATGCAAGTGCTCTGGTGAGTGTATGTTACAAACTGATATGATATCCCTCCAGCAGACTGGGAGCATACAGAGCAGAAGAACCACAATGTGTGGGTGGAGAGGCCGTGACTTTATAGTCAGGTCACTAGGTCACTGAAAGCACATCTCAGCTTTGATGTTGGGCTGTGTGACTTCAGGAAGTTAAGTGACTTCTCTGTTTTCTTCATCTGAAAAATGGCAATGATGGCCCCTTACTCATAGGATTGTGAGGAAAAACCTGGTGTGGAAAGGATTACATCGTCCTGTGCTCAGCCCATGGAAATGAATTTTGGTGCCTGTCTCCTCCTATTCCCCTCTCTGGACCTCAGTTTCATGGTCATCAAGATGAGAAAGTTAAATTAGATTGAGGTCAGAAGATATATGTTGGCCTCCCTCACCTCCCGCCTCTAGCGTGGCTCCCAGTTACTTTGGGAAGAGTCATTCCTAAAACAGAGGAAAGAGAGAGAAACCCTGTCAGCAAAATGATGCAGCAAAGATGTGCTACTTGAAAACGGGCCAATATTTTTAATTGAATCTTCGTTGCAGCTATTTCTCCCTGAAGAATAGGAAAGGTCTGCTTTCACCCCTCTAGTGCCCACAAAGGGAACACACTGTCCAGGCTTTCCATACCCTACAGATAGAATTAAGTAGCTACAAACCCTCATTTCTCAAATTAAGGGACCAGTATTCTTGCAGGAATATGGCAGGAGCTGAGGACACACAAAGGCACAGGGCAAGCAACTCATCTTCCTGAGACACCAGTTTTATTCTAATTTATTTTTCAACTTTATTTTTTCATGCTAAGTTTCTAAAGTGGCTATATAAAACCTTAGTTTTGCTTTTTTAAAAACACACAGAGAAATAATGCAGTGTCAAAAGTTTTTATGGCTGTTTAAGACTGGGGCTGGAAGAAGCACAAGCTGGAAACAAGATTACCGGGAGAAATATCAATAACCTCAGATATGCAGATGAGACCACCCTTATGGCAGAAAGTGAAGAGGAACTAAAAAGCCTCTGACGAAAGTGAAAGAGGAGAGTGAAAAGGTTGGCTTGAAGCTCAACATTCAGAAAACAAAGATCATGGCGTCTGGTCCCATCACTTCATGGGAAATAGATGGAGAAACAGTGGAAACAGTGTCAGACTTTATTTTTTTGGGCTCCAAAATCACTGCGGATGCTGATTGCAGCCATGAAATTAAAAGATGATTACTCCTTGGAAGGAAAGTTATGACCAACCTAGATAGCATATTAAAAAGCAGAGACATTACTTTGCCAACAAAGGTCCGTCTAGTCAAGGCTATAGTTTTTCCCGTGGTCATGTATGGATGTGAGAGTTGGACTGTGAAGAAAGCTGATCGCCGAAGAATTGATGCTTTTGAACTGTGGTGCTGGAGAAGACTCTTGAGAGTCCCTTGGACTGCAAGGAGATCCAACCAGTCCATTCTAAAGGAGATCAATCCTGGGTGTTCATTGGAAGGACTGATGCTAAAGCTGAAACTGCAATACTTTGGCCACCTCATGCGACGAGTTGACTCACTGGAAAAGACTCTGATGCTGGGAGGGATTGGGGGTGGGAGGAGACGGGGATGACAGAGAATGAGATGGCTGGATGGCATCACTGACTCGATGGACATGAGTTTGAGTGAACTCTGAGAGTTGGTGATGGACAGGGAGGCCTGGCGTGCTGTGATTCATGGGGTCGCAAAGAGTCGGACACGACTGAGAGACTGAACTGAACTGAACTGAAGACTGGGGAGGAGGCATGATCCATGCACGTATTCCACCGTGAGGGTGAAAATTGGAGAAACATAGGACAGGACAATCTCCCTCAAATCTCCTGTGGTCGCATAACTGTGTCAGGTCCAGGCCTTCCTCAGACTATGAGAGCTTACTAAAAGCAAACAGATTCATTAAAATATAAAGCTGGTGGTGGGGGTGGGGAGTGAGGGTGAGGGGAGATTCAAGTTCACCTTGAAAAGAATTAGCTCTAAAGGCAACCAAAGCAGGGACAGCTGACAAACTAAGTGCTCCTGGCACCAGGCTGTAGGATCCTGGGGGAACATTTCCATTCTGTGCCCTCGATGCAAGGCTTTCATGGACATCCCACAGCCTGTGTCGGGTGCCTTTATGATGTTGAAGGCAGGTAGGGAATGGGTTCATCCTTCTTATAGTGTGTGAAAGGAAACCCAGAAGCTATAAATGTTGCCATGGAAAGAAAGCTCACAAGTCAACTAAGCATCAAGGATGACAGAAGTCTTACCATTTCTAGGCACTGCTTAAATTTTGAAAACAATCCGTTTTCTTATGTACAACCTGGAAGTATAGGAAAGCAGAAACCAGAAGTAAAAGTCACCCACAATCCCTGTTTTAGTCAGTCTAAGCTGCTATATCAGAATACCAAAGACTGTTGTTTAGTTGCTAAGTGGTGTCTGACTCTTTTGCAATCCCATGGACTGTAGCCCACCAGGCTTCTCTGTCCACGGGATTTTCCAGGCAAGAAAACTGGAGAGGGTTGCTGTTACCTTCTCCAGGGGATCTTCCTGACCCAGAGATCAAACCCATGTCTCCTGCACTGAACCACCAGGGAAGTCCTACCAGAGACAGGGTAGGTTACAACAATAGAAACTTATTTCTAACAGTTTGAGAGGCTGGGAAGTCCAAGATCAAGGCACTAGCAGATTCGATGTCAGGTGATGGGTGACTTCCTGGTTCATAGAGGGCTATCTTCCTGCTGTGTCCTCACGTGATAGAAGAGGAGAGAGTTCTCTGGGCACTGATTCCGTTCATGAAGGCTGAACCCTCATGACCCAGTCATCTCCCAAAGGGCCCACCTCCTAACACCATCACACTGGAGGGGTTAGGATTTCAACATAGGAATTTCAGGGGAACACATTTAGTCCATAACAATCTCTTCTCCCAGAGATAACAGCTGTTAGCATTTTATATAGTGTATACATATATAATATACATATGTGTATATATATATAATGTACATGTGTATGTACAATCTAAATTTGGGATCATATTATACCTAATGTTTTATAACCTATTTTTTCACTAAGCATTAAATTATGAGCACTTTTCCACATAAATATTCTGCCTTCTCAAAGGTCTCCAGAAATATCCAATCTGCTTTCAAGAAAAAAAACAACAAAGATTTTGTTTTATTTCTAACTAGTAAGAGACAGATGCTCCTTCTTAGATATTTTTGAACCCCAAAATTGACCATTGTAGGGAGGTGACCACCTTCCTCGAGGCCCCAGGACTTTACCCAGATGGCGCCTTAGGAAAGTGACATCTGTAAGAAATGAGAAGGCATAACACTCAGCCTCCAATGGCACTTGGCACCGCAGTTGCTGAACCAACTCACCACTTCCCTGCATCTTTCACTCACTCACAACCTTCCTGAAAAAGTGGAAGCAGCCCGTGTAGAGGAGGCCCTGAAACCAGCCAAGAGGAAATGCTCACCGTGTTCCCCCAGCCCCTGCATCTACACCAGCCTCGCCCTCTAGCACTTTTTCAAATCTGATAAAAATCGCATTTTCCTTCCTTTCAGTTTCTCATGTTTTCTTCTAACACAGGAGGCTGTTTCAGAAGTTGGAAGATGGCCACTTTTACCCCGAAGCTCCCCTGCCCTCCCACCCAACCCTGAGAAGAGTTTTTCTTTTGGAAGCCAATGCAGACCTTTCTCTATTTTGGCCTTGGGACAGAGGAGGAAGGGGTGGTCATGCTGGGACAAGGTAACAGGCCAAACCTGTCAGCTGCTCCCTCAGGACCCTCTCTTTCTCCCACCACTTTGGGAGGTTAAAAGGGGGCTTTTTGAAAGGCAGAAGAAAACAGAAAGCCTTTTGGAACAACGCTTTAACTGTTACCAGATCCCTCTCATAATATTGGGACAGGAGCCAGGTGAAACCAGACTGGAATGTTCCATATGTTCCCACACATTTCCCCTCCACCCTGCCCCACAAAGTGTATCCACTTGCAAGAAAAAAGAAAAACACCCAAGAGTAGCATTGTAGTATTGTTCACCACACTTCCTGGTCCTCAGCTACCCCAAAGTGGGCAGATAGGATAGGCTTGCAGAAAACCAGATTGCTTCTCATACAAAACACTGCCAGGTTTGGTTTTTTTTTTTTTTTTTGCATATGTTTGTTTTAAGGCATATTCCTCCTCCCTTGGTAGACTTTTAAAACCAAGTCAAAGCACCAGATTGATTTGTAAAATAATAAAACATTGACTCTATTAAGTGTTTTTAGAGAAACTTTATTCCAAATTCCTTATTTTGCTCATGGAGACACCAGGAGATGTGCTTTGTTTCAGGGTCAGATATGGACGTGGTGGCCAAGGAGGGAGGTGACTCCTCAGCAATTGTGGAGGAGGCCAGGGCTGTGATAGTGACCTTGGCAATGAACAAGCCTTCTCCACCACCTCACCACCCCAGGAGAGAGCTTTGAAAGAATTTGCTTTTTTTAAAAAAGAATATATTTTGAAAAGAACATTAAAACTTCAAAACTGTGTTGGATTCTTGATATCTATTTTGCTGTTTAGTATTTATATTTGAATTACAGATAGGTCAAGAGGTGACACAAGATTTTTAGGGCTTCAAGCCCTGCAGTCTTAACACAGCCTGTTCTTTACCACTTCACCAGGCCTCAGCTCTTCCTACATCAAACATTGCACTCCTGCCTCCTGCCTCAAACAGTCACATCCACAACCCACTCGTGGGGGCAGGGGGGGGCATGCTGACTTTCTGTAACATGTTCCTCCTTCAAGAGGCTGCCCGTGATATTTTTGTGGACCTTCTGCTGTGGAAAGTGCTGGAAACTGGTGGCAGGAGGAGAAGTGGAAGGTGCACGGGGATTTCCCCTGTTGCCCTGAATGGGAGGGTTCAGAATTAATTCTACACAGAGAGAAAGGAAGGTGGGGCCAGGATCTCTGAGTGCCATCCTCCCACTGCACAAGTGAGGGAACAGAAACCCAAGGGAGGACGCAGATCACCTGTGGGCAGAGTCAAAACTCAATCCAGGAATCTCTCTCCGATCCCGGGCATTTGAGAAGAAACCCGCCCCATGAACCCTAGCATCTTTTAAAGGGTAAGCATAGGACTTACAGCTCAGGAATGGCACTAGGGGGAAATTTTTAGACTCTGACAGACAGAGTAATTAAGAGGATTTCCACCAGAATGATCTAGGCTAGGGGCTCTTCCAAAGGAAGCCTGCTTTCTCACTCCTCCCATCCCATCCCCTCCAAACCTCCCGAGGTGGGGAGAGAAAGTTGCCCCCATGGTTCCAATACATAAAACCCCCCTCCTCCAGTCACTCTGGTGAGAATCCACAGTAAGCCTGATTCCTCAACCCCTTCTTCTCTCCCACTCCCCTGGACGCTCTCTGAAGGCATCTGGTGAACAAAACCACCAGAAAAGTTCACCCAGGAGTATGCCCTAAAGATGTGTCCTAAGACCTCTTAAAAGTTGTCTAACCCATGAGCCAAGTCACAGGCTAATGTACCTCCAGCCTCTGAATGAAGCCTATTGTTCAGGCCTCCGAGCCAAGCTGACTCTGACATGTCAAGACCTGGAGCTTCTGGGTTTGAGCTTCTATGAAGATAGGTTGGGGAAAGGAAGCAGAGGAAGGTGAAGGGTTGAGATCCCCAAAATGGTGACAGCTATTGGCTGACACTGGTTGGGTACAAGGCACAAGAAGGAAATGACTTTCCTTAAATGAAAACCAGAAACTCCTGGCTGAAACAAGAGCAAGGAAGGAAGGTCTCACAATGCAAGCAACCTTGACCATGGCCCTGGGTTCCCAACTTCCATGTCACCCCTGCCCTGAGAACCAGCAGGTGTGTGTGTGTATAAGTTACTCAGTCATGTCTTACTCTTTGTGATCCCATGGACTGTAGCCCTCCAGGCTCCTCTGTCCATGGAATTGTTCAGGCAAGACTACTGGAGCAGGTTTCCATTTTCTCCTCTGGGGGATCTTCCCAACCCAGGTATTGAACCCAGGTCTCTTGCATTGTCGGAGAAGGCAATGGCAAGCCACTCCAGTACTCTTGCCTAGAAAATCCCATGGATGAAGGAGCCTGGCAGGCTGCAGTCTGTGGGGTTGCTATGGGTCGGACATGACTGAGCGACTTCACTTTCACTTTTCACTTTCACACATTGGAAAAGGAAATGGCAACCCACTCCAGTGTTCTTGCCTGGAGAATCCCAGGGATGGGGGAGCCTGGTGGGTTTCCGACTATGGGGTCACACAGAGTCGGACACGACTGAAGTGACTTAGCAGCAGCAGCAGCAGCTCTTGCATTGTGGGCAGATTCTTTATCATCTGAGCACCAGGAAAACCCTTTTAACACTCAGGCCCAGAATGGTCATAAAAGTCTTGGTTCTCTTCAGTTCCTTTCAGCAGAGCCAAAACATGTAGCATTTTCACTTAAAAAGAAAACAAATAAAAGCCTTTGGAATACTAAAGAAAAACATGAAATAAAGGAATATTAAAAAAAACTGCAGAGTGACAGTCAACACATTCTACAGTAAAGTGTTCTATCTCCATTGAGGTCATGAAATAGTTTGCTGACAGCCAAATACACTAGTAATTGGATGCAATCTCAAAAATGACAGAATGATCTCTGTTCATTTCCAAGGCAAACCATTCAATATCACGGTAATCCAAGTCTATGCCCCGAACAGTAACAATGAAGAAGCTGAAGTTGAACGGTTCTATGAAGACCTACAAGACCTTCTAGAACTAATAGCCCAAAAAATGTCCTTTTCATTATAGGGGACTGGAATGCAAAAGTAGGAAGTCAAGAAACACCTGGAGTAATAGGCAAATTTGGCCTTGGAGTACAGAATGAAGCAGGGAAGAGTTTTGCCAAGAAAATGCACTGGTCATAGCAAAAACCCTCTTCCAACAACACAAGAGAAGACTCTACACATGGACATCACCAGATGGTCGACACTGAAATCATTGATTTTATTCTTTGCAGCCAAAGATGGAGAAGCTCTATACAGTCAGCAAAAACAAGACTGGGAGCTGACTGTGGCTCAGATCATTAATTCCTTATTGCCAAATTCAGAGTGAAATTGAAGAAAGTGGAGAAAACCACTAGACCATTCAGGTATGACATAAATCAAATCCCTTATGACTATACAGTGGAAGTAAGAAATAGATTTAAGGGACTAGATCTGATAGAGTGTCTGATGAACTATGGATGGAGGTTCATGACATTGTACAGGAGACAGGGATCAAGATCATCCCCAAGAAAAAGAAATGCAAAAAAGCAAAATGGCTGTCTGAGGAGGCCTTACAAAGAGCTGAGAAAAGAAGTGAAAATCAAAGGAGAAAAGGAAAGATACACCCATTTGAATGCAGAGTTCCAAAGAATAGCAAGGAGAGATAAGAAAGCCTTCCTCAGTGATCAATGCAAAGAAATAGAGGAAAACAAAAGAATGGGAAAGACTGGAGATCTCTTCAAGAAAATTAGAGATACCAAGGGAACATTTCATGCAAAGATGGGCTTAATAAAGAATAGAAATTGTATGGACCTAACAGAAGCAGAAATGGTATGGACCTAACAGAAGCAGAAGATATTAAGAAGAGGTGGCAGGAATACACAGAAGAACTGTACAAAAAAGATCTTCACGACCAAGATAGTCACGATAACGTGATCACTGACCTAGAGCCAGACATCTTGGAATGTGAAGTCAAGTGGGCCTTAGGAAGCATCACTATGAACAAAGCTAATGGAGGTGATGGCATTCCAGTTGGGCTATTTCAAATCCTGACAGATGACGCCATGAAAGTGCTGCACTCAATATGCCAGCAAATTTGGGAAACCCAGCAGTTGCCACAAGACTGGAATAGGTCAGTTTTCATTCCAACCCCAAAGAAAGGCAATGCCAAAGAATACTCAAACTACTGCACAATTGCCCTCATCTCACACGCTAGTAAAGTAATGCTTAAAATTCTCCAAGTCAGGCTTCAGCAATACGTGAACTGTGAACTTTCAGATGTTTAAGCTGGTTTTAGAAAAGGCAGAGGAACCAGAGATCAAATTGCCAACATCCACTGAATCATCAAAAAGATAAGAGTTCCACAGAAACATCTATTTCTGTTTTATTGACTATGCCAAAGCCTTTGACTGTGTAAAATACAATAAACTGTGGAAAATTCTTCAAGAGATGGGCATACCGGACCACCTGACCTGCCTCTTGAGGAACCTGTATGCAGGTCAGGAAGCAACAGTTAGAACTGGACATGGAACAACAGACTGGTTCCAAATAGGAAAAGGAGTATGTCAAGGCTGTATATTGTCACCCTGCTTATTTAACTTATATACAGAAAACATCATGAGAAATGCTGCGCTGGAGGAAGCATAAGCTGGAATCAAGATTGCCAGGAGAAATCTCAATAACCTCAGATATGCAGATGACACCACCATTATGGCAGAAAGTGAAGAACTGAAAGCCTCTTGATGAAAGTGAAAGAGGAGAGTGAAAAAGTTGGCTTAAAGCTCAACATTCAGAAAACTAAGATCATGCCATCTAGTCACATCACTTCATGGCAAATAGATGGGGAAACAGTGGATACAGTGGCTGACTTTATTTTTCTGGGCTCCAAAATCACTGCAGATGTTGACTGCAGCCATGAAATTAAAAGACACTAACTCCTTGGAAGGAAAGTTATGACCAACCTAGATAGCATATTAAAAAGCAGAGACATTACTTTGCCCACAAAGGTCCTTCTGGTCAAGGCTATGGTTTTTCCAGTGGTCATGTATGGATGTGAGAGCTGAATTATAAGGAAAACTGAGCATTGAAGAATTGATGCTTTTGAACTGTGGTTTCGAGAAGACTCTTGTGAGTCCCTTGGACTGCAAGGAGATCCAACTAGTCCATCCCAAAGGAGATCAGTCCTGGGTGTTCATTGGAAGGACTGATGTTGAAGCTGAAATTCAAATACTTTGGCCACCTTATGTGAAGAGCTGACTCATTTGAAAAGACCCTGATGCTGGGAAAGATTGAGGGCAGGAGAAGGGGATGTCAGAGGATGAGATGGTTGGATGGCATCACCAACTCGATGGACATGGGTTTTGGTGGACTCTGGGAGTTGGTGGTGGACAGGGAGGCCTGGCCACCACCAACTCCCAGAGTCTACCCAAACCCATGACAGGGAGGCCTGGTGTGGAGAAGGCACTGGCGACCCACTCCAGTACTCTTGCCTGGAAAATCCCATGGATGGAGGAGCCTGGTAGGCTGCAGTCCATTGGGTTGGAAAGAGTCAGACACGACTGAGCGACTTCACTTTCACTTTTCACTTTCGTGCATTGGAGAAGGAAATGGCAACCCACTCCAGTGTTCTTGCCTGAAGAATCCTAGACACAGGGGAGCCTGGTGGGCTGCCATCTGTGGGGTCGCACAGAGTCGGACACGACTGACGTGACTTAGCAGCAGCAGCATCAGGGAGGCCTGGTGTGCTGCGGTTCATGGGAGTGCAAAGAGTCGGACACGACTGAGCAACTGAACTAAACTGAAATACATTCACTCACCCAGTGATACAAATGTGTGTCCTGCATTTCATTACCTCCAATTCAGTGCTCATAGCAGACATCACTAATCAGTCACAGCACTTCATCCAAATGTTGACTCTATTAATCTGAGAATCTTTCTCAACACAGACTTCTATACAGCCAATACTGGCATTGGTGCTAGAGATAAAGCTTATCTGCCATCTCTGCTCTTGCCAAGAGGGCTGAAAAAACATTGCAGCACCTAGTTCAGTTCCTTCCCTTTTAGTTCCATTTGTCTTCTGACCAAGAATCTACTTGATTTCTTTTGGGGCAGGACATAGTGTAACAGTCACTTTCAATCAATTTCTAGTGCCTCCCTCATTGAAGTGCAACCTTTTCCCATGGTGCCACAGACCATAGAACCTGGGACCTTTCATTAGGTCTCTTTCTAGGTTAGACAAATCTTGTCCAGACTGGGCAACCCCTAGAGTTGGAGTCCTCTCTGCCTTCCATCCTCCACATCTCATCCCTCATGGACTGCCCACATTAGTACTGATGGGCCCCAGCCAGAATGGGAAGATTCAGGCTTCCCCAGATCTCAACCCAGACATCTCCAAGTCGCAAAGGCATGCTCTCGGTGTCTAGTAATTCTTTGCAAGATACCCTGAGCATCTTGGTCTTCCTTGATGGCTCAGATGGTAAAGAGTTTGCCTCCAATGCTAGAGACAGGGTCCAATCACTGGGGCAGGAAGATCCCCTGAAGAAGGGAATGGTTACCTACTTCAGTATTCTCGTCTGGAGAACTCCATGGACAGAGTGTGTCTTCAGTTCAGTTTAGTCACTCAGTCATGTCCGACTCTCTGCGACCCCATGAATCACATCACGCCAGGCCTCCCTGTCCATCACCAACTCCTGGAGTTCACTCAAACTCATGTCCATCGAGCTGGTGATGCCATCCAGTTATCTCATTCTCTGTCATCCCCGTCTCCTCCCGCCCCCAATCCTTCCCAGCATCAGAGTCTTTTCCACTGAGTCAACTCGTCACATGAGGTGGCCACAGTATTGGAGTTTCAGTTTTAGCATCAGTCCTTCCAATGAACACCCAGGATTGATCTCCTCTAGAATGGACTGGTTGGATCTCCTTGCAGTCCAAGGGACTCTCAAGAGTGTGTCTTAGTTATATGTTATTTTCAAATTTGTTTTGTTTCACTTAAAGCAGGAGTTGCAAACACAAATGTCTTCAGAGTTGAGACAGGAAATAGGAATGCAAGAGGCAGAAGCAAGTGAAAGCACAGGTGGAGACTCTCCGTGAGTGGCAGTGAGAACTGGAGAGTTTGTGATCTGTCAGCCAGGCCAGGGGCATCTCTGCAACCACAGCTACCGCTGTGCACAGCTACCACTGCGGGCCCTGTATTGCCAATTAAAAATGGTTATCTGAGTTCTTAAAATGTGGGCTCAAATTCATAAAGCCCGATGAGAGCCAAACAAGTCATGTCACCTGCTGGCTAAATTGGCCAATGGCCTGCCTGCTCATGACCTCTGATCTAGGGAGTGCTCTTCTGTAAATAGTTACAGATTAGGTAAGTAGTGGGAAGTGACCCTGGAAAGGAAATAGGGAACAGCCATCAACAGAATGGAAACACTTGAGCAAGAGCTGGGGGGTTATTAGTCCACGGCACATGATGGAGGAACTGTGATTAATTTACTAAGAGGGATGTAGAGGAAGGAAATAAAACCAGAAGCACAAGTTAAGGGGGGGTCATTGAGGGACCTTAATATTGATATCTGGGGATTTGATTTGATCCTGGAAATTCACAAGGAGCCATTAAATATGTTTGAGCAAGAAAATGATTGGCATTGTCCTGCAGAAAAATCTTTGAAAATCTGGCCATCCCTAGAATCTCCTTTTCTGAAGGATAAGACTGCCTCCCTCCCCTTAATTAAACCAGTAGACTACAATCAAAGGAAAGCAGTGGAAGCTACAGCCCCTCTGGCAATACAGGCACAGCTGAAACCCAAAAGCAAACTTGCCGACTTTACTTTGTTCTTTTTCCCAAAAGCCACTTTCTGGTCATTCTCTCACTTGCAATGTGTAAGCCGCCTCTAAGGGCCACCTAGGAGTTACTTAATACGGGCTTCGAAAGGCCTGGGACAATGGGGATGACGCGATCGGCTCCCTTGAAACCTTAAATGTAGAAAAACAGGGATTGCCCAGCAGGATAATGGTTTCTGTGTATTCAGAAAAGGAGGCCCTGGTGCAAAGTCACGGGCTTGAGTGATGCGGAGGAAAGAATTCCGATCCCCGCTCAGGATAAGCTCAGGGGCACAGGGGAGAGATTGCTATTTGCATTTTTTCCAGTGGCCATTTGATAGGGACCCTCTCCTGGACCCTGATGAAAGATTCGGGCGTGTAGTTTATGGTCACAGTGCTGTTATCCCCACCTCAACCCCTTTCACCAGCTGGAAAATAAAGATGTGTGCTTCCCCCACTCCCTGGATGGCTACGAGGCTAAGTGAGGTGATTCTCCAAGGCTCCGATTTCCCAAATTCCTCCTGGGAGATGAGAAACAGAATCTGTTACTGCCCCTCTCCTACTCAGCAGTGTGGGGATGGGGGCACCCTTGACACAGAGGAATATCTGAGGTTGAAACTATTCGCAAGTGATCCTGAAAGTCCAAGACATCGAGTCATTTGCTCTTTCTAGTCAAGTGAATTGAGTTTCAAGTAGTGGGGGACTAGGTTATGGGATCTGATTCCATAGTTAGTGGTGGAGCCATCAACAGGTCACAGTGCAATGCAGTTTATTGTCACGTGTGTACTAGTTAATGACAAGTTGTGGAAAGTGCCCTGAACAGAGAGTCAATTGTTGGTGAAATACAGAAGTTTTATTTAAAAGGTGAAAGTGAATAGGGCTTCCCTGGGGGCTCAGATGGTAAAGAATTTGCCTGAAGTGCGGGAGACCTGGGTTCCATCTCTTGGTTGGGGATAATCTCCTGGAGAAGGGAATGGCTACTCACTTCAGTATTCTTGCCTAGAGAATTCCATGGCCAGAGGAACCTGGAGGACTACAGTCCATGGGGTTGCAAAGAGTCAGATACTACTCTTATCATTATTGAGGAAATCATATTCTTATGCAAGTATTATCAAAATGGGGATTTAAGAAGGTGTGGGGGACTTCTTTGGTGGTCCAGTGGCTAAGACTCTCTGCTCCCAATGCAGGTGACCTGGGTTCAATCCCTGGTCTGAGAATGAGGTCCCACGTGCTAACTAAAAGTTTACCTACCATAACTAAGACCCAGCATAGCCAAATAAATAAATAAGTAAATATCTTTAAAAAAAAAAAAAAGAAGTTTCTGAGATCCATCCCTAAAGATTATCAAGGTTCTACTACAGTAGAAATAAGAAAGATCAGGATACCAAAAATTCATAAATAATAGACTCTTAATGATTTTTTTAAATGCATAGCTTAAAAACAGTAATAACAACAACAAAAGAAAGAAAATAGAGAATAGTGTAGGAGTTGCCTCAAGGGGATAGAATTATGCATTTTCTCAGCTTAATATTTTATAGACTTTCTAGATATTCTGCAAAGAGAAAATATTACTTCTATGGAAAGAACAAGTCAAAAGGAAACCAAAGGGGAGGGAGAAAGAAGGTAAGAAACTTGAAAGAAGAGGACAGTAGAGGATGCGGTTCCATGTCTTAACCTAACCTGAACTTAGCTTTAACCTAACCCAAGTGTGCAAGCTCCAGCTCAGAGTCACTACTTAAGCCTTGTCTCTATTTGCACGTTCAACAAACTGTAATGTGCACAACAGTCCAGGCTTCCCGCAAGATAGAAACACCAGCAGCCACAAGGCCAGCTTTAGTGCCAGGAATGGTGATCTCTGTAGTGTGCGTGAAATTACAGTTTTTAAAAATGGAGCCATTTGCCCAAGGATGCACAGAGAGTTAAGAGCAGAACCAAACAGAGGATGGGGGCTGGGTTGGAGGAAACTCAGGCTTCCCAAGACCAAGGGCAGACCACGATGTCCTATGGTTACCTTGGAGTGTGCACAGAGCAGCAAATAGATTTCCTATCAATTTTAACCATCTTTTAAGTCCACTGGGGAGGACAGATGTCCACAGCTTTTTAATCCAATGTAAGATGTAAGAGAATAGGGTTGATTGCAAACCCAAAACTAAAGCTATGTAAATAGTATGAGGTAACTAGTGAAGGCCATAGGGTGCAAAGGTCAAGGCAGGAACCCACAGAACCATTCAGCATTTGCAATACTTGAAACAAGTGCAGGTCTGGCCAGGTAACTGTCCAAATTGCTCAGATTCAACTTACTGAGCTACTCTCTTGTTTTCAAAAGGAAAAAATATATATTATTGTACTATATACTCCCATAAAATATCTCACAGCTGGAGAAATATTCAGTGACCACAAAAATCACTTAATCAGCTGGCTCCATAAAGACAACTAATGACAACAAAATCATGTGGGAATGAAACCAGAAAGACAGCTCCTTGGTGTCCCAATCTTGAAGGTGAGAGGTGGTAGGGATTTGGACTAAATACATCCTGTAAGTTCTAACCATGCATGTTCTTTTGCTTTGACCCAATTTCCCAATCGATGAGGAACTGTGGGCTGACAAGACAGAGTTGGTGGATAAATGGTCCCTTAGGATGGGAATTAAAAGTAAACTCAATGTCAGAAAAACGACTGCAGGCCAAAAGTACCTTAAGGTCTAAAGCTCCCAGAGTGTTGAAGACAATGGTGTGGATGTCGTGCAAAGGAGACTCACAATTCCATATACACGGGGACCTCTGAGCCTATCCAGTGGAAGTTTTAAGGGTTCAGAAGAAAGATATCCTTTATTATTTTTTTACTGGAGTATAATTGCTTTACAATGTTACATTACATTCTGCTATAACCTACCTGAATCAACTGTGTGTGCTAAGTCACTTTTGGTTCAGTTGCTCAGTCATGTCAGACTCTGCGACCTCACGGACTGCAGCACGTTAGCTTCCCTGCTATCACAAATTCCCAGAGTTTGCTCAAACTCATGTTCATCGAGTCGGTGATGCCATTTAACCATCTCAGCCTCTGTCATCCCCTTTTCCTCCCACCTTCAATCATTCCCAGCATCAGGGTCTTTCCCAGGAGTCAGTTCTTCACATCAGGTGGCCAAAGGATTGGAGTTTCAGCTTCAGCATCAGTCCTTCCAATGAATATTCAGGACTGATTTCCTTTAGGATGGACTGGTTGGATCTCCTTTCAGTCCAAGGGACTCTCAAGAGTCTTCTCCAACACCACAGTTCAAAAGCATCAGTTCTTTGGTGCTCAGCTTTCTTTATAATCCAACTCTCACATCCATACATGACTACTGGAAAATCCAAAGCTTTGAGTAGATGGACCTTTGTTGGCAAAGTAATGTCTCTGCTTTTTAACATGCTGTCTAATTTGGTCACAGCTTTTCTTCCAAGGAGCAAACGTCTTTTAATTTCATGGCTGCAGTCACCATCTGCAGTGATTTTGGAGCCCCCAAAAATAAAGTCTCTCAGTTACCATTTCTTCCCCATCTATTTGCCATGAGGTGATGGGACCAGATGCCATGATCTTAGTTTTCTGAATGTTGAGTTTTAAGCCAACATTTTCACTCTCCTCTTTCGCTGTCATCAAGATGCTTTTTAGTTTTTCTTCGCTTTCTGCCATAAGGGTGGTGTCATCTGCATACCTGAGGTTATTGATATTTCTCCCAGCAATCTTGATTCCAGCTTGTGCTTCATCCAGTTCAGCATTTCGTGTGATATACTCTGCATATGAGTTAAATAAGCCGGGTGACAATATACAGACTTGATGCATTCCTTTCCTGATTTGGAACCAGTCTGTTGTTCCATGTCAAGTTTCAATTGTTGCTTCTTGACCTGCAGACAGATTTCTCAGGAGGCAGGTCAGGTTGTCTGTATTCCCATGTCTTAAAGAATTTTCCACAGGTTATTGTGATCCACACTGTCAAAGGCTTTGGCATAGTCAATAAAGCAGATGTTTTTCTGGAACTCTCTTGCTTTTTTGATGATCCAACGGATGTTGGCAATTTGATCTCTGGTTCCTCTGCCTTTTCTAAATCCAGCTTGAACATCTTGAAGTTCACAAATCACGTATTGCTGAAGCCTGGCTTGGAAAATGTTGAGCATTACTTTACTAATGTGTGAAATGAGTGCAATTGTGCAGTAGTTTGAACATTCTTTGGCATTGCCTTTCTTTGGGATTGGAATGAAAACTGACCTTTTCCAGTTCTGGGCCCAATGCTGTTTTCCAAATTTGCTGGCATATTGAGTGCAGCACTTTCACAGTGTCATCTTTCAGGATTTGAAATAGCTCAACTGGAATTCCATCACCTCCACTAGCTTTGTTCGCAGTGATGCTTCCTAAGGCCCACTTGACTTTGCATTCCAGGATGTCTGGCTCTAGGGGAGTGATCACATCATCATGGTTACCTGGGTCATTAAGATCTTTTTTGTATAGTTCTTCTGTTAGGTCCCTACCATTTCTGTCCTTTATTGTGCCCATCTTTGCATAAAGTGTTCCCTTGGTATCTCTAATTTTCTTGAAGAGATCTCTAGTCTTTCCCACTCTATTGTTTCCCTTTATATCTTTGCATTGCTCACTGAGGAAGGCTTTCTTATCTCTCCTTGCCATTCTTTGGAACTCTGCATTCGAATGGGTATATCTTTCCTTTTCTCCTTTGCCTTTAGTTTCTCTTCTTTTCTCAGCTATTTATAAGGCCTTGTCAGACAACCATTTTGCCTTTCTGCATTTCTTTTTCTTGGAGATGGTCTTGATCACTGCCTCCTGTACAGTGTTACGAACCTCCATCCTTAGTTCTTCAGACACTCTGTCTATCAGATCTCATCCCTTAAATCTATTTGTCACTTCCACTGTATCATCATAAGGGATTTGATTTAGGTCATACCTTAATGGTCTCGTAGTTTTCCCTACGTTCTTCAATTTCAGTCTGAATTTGGCAGTGAGGAGTCATGATCTGAGCCACAGTCAGCTCCCGGTCTTGTTTTTGCTGACTGTAAAGAGCTTCTCCGTCTTTGGTTGCCAAGAATGTAATCAATCTGATTTCAGTATTGACGAGCTGGTGATGTCTGTGTGTGGATATCTCTGGCGTTGTTGGAAGAGGGTGTTTGCTATGACCAGTGCGTTCTCTTGGCAAAACTCTATTAGTCTTTGCCCTGCTTCATTCCGTGCTCCAAGGCCAAATTTCCTGTTACTCCAGCTATCTCTTGACTTCCTACCTTTGCATTCCAGTCCCCAATAATGAAAAGGACTTCTTTTTTGGGTGTTCATTCTATAAGGTCTTGTAGGTCTTCATAGAACCATTCAACTTCAGCTTCTTGAGCGTTACTGGTCGGGGCGTAGACTTGGATTACCATGATATTGAATGGTTTGCCTTGGAAACAAACAGAGATCATTCTGTCATTTTTGAGATTGCATCCAAGTACTGCATTTCTGACTCTTTTGTTGACTGTGATGGCTACTCCATTCTACGGGATCCTGCCCACAGTAGTAGATATAATGGTCATCTGAGTTAAATTCACCCATTCCAGTCCATTTTAGTTCACTGATTCCTAAAATGTCAATGTTCAACTCTTGCCATCTCCTGTTTGACCACTTCCAGTTTGCCTTGATTCATGGACCTAACATTCCAGTTTCCTATGCAATATTCTTCTTTACAGGATCATACTTTACTTCCATCACCAGTCACATCCACAACTGGTTGTTTTTATTTTTTTTGCCTTGGCTCCATCTCTTCATTCTTTCTGGAGTTATTTCTCCATGGGTGTTCATTGGAAGGACTGATGCTAAAGCTGAAACTCCAATACTTTGGCCATCTCATGCGAAGAGTTGACTCACTGGAAAAGACTCTGATGCTGGGAGGGATTGGAGGCAGGAGGAGAAGGGGACGACAGAGAATGAGATGGCTGGATGGCATCACTGACTCAATGGACATGAGTTTGAGTGAACTCCTGGAGTTGGTGATGGACAAGGAGGCCTGGCGTGCTGTGATTCATGGGATTGCAAAGAGTTGGTCACAACTGAGCAACTGAACTGAACTGAACGATATCCAGTAGCATATTGGGCAACTACCAACCAGGGGAGTTCATCTTTCAGTGCCCTATCTTTTGCCTTTTCATACTGTTCATGGGGTCCTCAAGGCAAGAATACTAAAGTGGTTTGCTGTTCCCTTCTCCAGTGGACCATGTTTTGTCAGAACTCTCCACCATGACCTGTCCATCTTGGGGGGCCCTACACAGCATGGCTCATAATTTCATCGAGTTAGACAGGCTGTGGTCCATGTGATCAGTTTGGTTAGTTTTCTGTGGCTGTGGTTTTCATTCTGTCTGCCCTCTGATGGAGAAGGGTAAGAA
The DNA here is from genome assembly GCF_049115385.1 of Moschus berezovskii. Lineage (NCBI taxonomy): Eukaryota > Metazoa > Chordata > Mammalia > Artiodactyla > Moschidae > Moschus > Moschus berezovskii. Next base: position 78,431,751 of record NC_142471.1, read on the forward strand.
GCTCATGGAAGCTTCCTGATGGGAGAGACTGACTTTAGTTGTATCCAACTCTTTGCCACCCTATGGACTACATACACTGCCAGGCTCCTCTGTTCATGGGCTTCTCCAGGCAAGAGTACTGGAGAGGGCTGCCATGCCCTCCTCCGGGGGATCTTCCCTGACCCAGGGATCAAACCTGTGTCTCTTATGTCTCCTGCATGGTAGGCAGATTCTTTACCATGAGTGCTGCCTGGGAAGCTCTTATATGTATACATATATCCCCTCCCTGTTGAACCTCCCAGTCACTCCATCCCACCCCTCAAAGTTATCACAGAGCACCAAGCTGAGCTCTCTGCACTATATAGCAGGTTCCCACTATATGTCAATGCTACTCTCCCAATTTGTCATACCCTCCTCTTTCCCCTGTGTATCCACACGTCCATTCTCTACATCTTCATCTTTATTCCTCCCTGCAAATAGGTTCATCTGTACCATTTATCTAGTTCCGTACATATGCATTAATATACAGTATTTGTTTTTCTCTTTCTGACTTATTTCACTCAGTATAACAGACTCTGGGTTCATCCACATTATTTGCAGTGAAAGATGTCCTTTAAATGAAGCGAACAGAACTCCATAAAAGAAGGTGCCAGATAAAACTGCCCTCCTACAAGGACTTGGAGATATGGTGATAATGTTTCAGCAATAGTGCCCATTTATTGAGTGCTTACTGGGTGCCAAAGTCTTTATCTACCTTCTCTCATTTTGTCATTACAACACTCTTTGGAGGCAGGTGTTAGGATTACTGTCACTTCCAAAATAAAGGAGGTAGAAGAAAAGAGAGGTTAAGAAATGTATCCAAAGACACACAGTTGGTTTCTCTCACTTTCGTACCCTGGCTCTAACTACCACACATACCTTCCTATCAACACGCCCCTCCCATCACTCCTGGAACAATTACATCATGCTCGGGTACCCAGGCTGGGCTGCTTTCTCCCAGTCAGGATGAGACTAAGACAGCAGTCACTGTATTTTATGTCATCATCTAACACATATTTAGTTAGCTGAATGCTGCTGCTGCTGCTGCTGCTGCGTCACTTCAGTCGTGTCCGACTCTGTGTGACCCCATAGACGGAAGCCCATCAGGCTCCCCTGTCCCTGGGATTCTCCAGGCAAGAACACTGTAGTGGCTTGCCATTGCCTTCTCCGAGCTGAATGCTAGACACCAGATAATGGAAATTTGGCTGCAGATAATCCAGAGATGGGCCCCCTGCCCTCACAGCACTTACAGCAGAGTAGGAGAGAGAAGCAATCAACAAGAAACAATAATGTGATTGTGAAAGCACACACTTGATAGCTTCAGAGTGCGTAGGAAATGATGATGCAAGGGATTTTTGTTTTCAGGCCATTTTGAGCTACTGAGACCATTTTTGGGAGTAAGTGAGGTGAAAACATTCCAAAAACAAAGATCATGGCATCCAGTCCCATCACCTCATGGCAAATAGATGGGGAAGCAATGGAAATAGTGACAGACTTTATTTCCTTGGGCGCTAAAATCACTGTAGATGGTGGCTACAACCATGAAATTAAAAGATGCTTGCCCCTTGGAAGAAAAGCTATTACCAACCTAGACAGCATATTAAAAAGCAAAGACATTACTTTGCCAACAAAATTCCATCTAGTCAAAGCTATGGCTTTTCTAATAGTCATGTATGGATGTGAGAGTTGGACCATAAAGAAAGCTGAGCACTGAAGAATTGATGTTTTTGAACTGTGGTGTTAGAGAAAACTCTTGAGAGTCCCTTGGACAGCAAGGAGATCAAACCAATCAATCCGAAAGGAAATTAGTCCTGAATATTCTTTGGAAGGACTGATGTTGAAGCTCCAATACTCTGACCACCTGATACAAAGAACTGACTCCTTGGAAAAACCCTGATGCTGGGAAAGATTGAAGGCAAGAGAAGAAGGGGACGACAGAGGTTGAGATGGTTAAATGGCATCCCTGACTCGATGGACACGAGTTTGAGCAAGCTCTGGGAGTTGGTGATAGACAGGGAAGCCTGGCATGCTGCAGTCCATGGGGAAGCAAAGAATCAGACACAACTGAGTGACTAAACTGAACTGAAAATCCTTTTCATAATAATACTGAGGCATTAATTGCCTTTTTAACTGAGCTGACATTTACACTAATAGTGCAAAAACAATGGTGGATAAAACTGGTGCCTTAGCAAGTGCCTGTAGCACCCAACAATATCAAAAGTCTTTGTAATCGTCAAAGTAATACACTCCTAGATTTGAAAAAAAGCCGTTTTTCCCTAAAGGATAATTTATCCTTAATGAAGCAGTGAAAAGTATTAATTTAAATAACCAACAGTTGAGTACTTAACTTTTTAACATTAAATTAATATTGCATATAACAGAATGGGAAGCATGCATAAAGCACTTCTGTTACATACCAAAGAGTAATGATTATTTTGAGGAAAATCTGAACTAGTCAGTTTTTCAGGGAATAGCACTTTTACTTGAATGAACAACTGGCAGACAAACTACAGTTATTCAGACTTGGATCTTTGGCAGGCATTTTCTCTAAAACAAACTAAGTGAACTTATCTCTACAGGAAAATAACTGATAATATTTGTTGCCAATGACAAAAGTTGAACTTCTGCTAGAAAAGTAGAATTTCCAAAATCTACTAACCACCATCAGGATCTCGACAGCTTCTTGATAGTCACTGAATTTTCAGAAGAGATGTTGGTGATCTTAATGAATGTGATTTTTAAAAAATACTTATAATGAATGTGTCAACATTTGGAAAATTTGCAAAACTCCGTGAACTAAGATTTTTGAAAAGACCAATGCAAAATGTTATAAATCGTGCATAAGTAAAAATCTCTTAAAGTGTAAGATAGACCAATGAATCCAATGTTGCAGAGTACAAAAGAATTCATTTATAGTTTTCAGATTCCATGTTGTGATTCTTTTGCAGTTCTGTCCCACTCTTTGCGACCCCATGGACTATAAAATCCATGGAATTCTCCAGGCAAGAATACTGAAGTGGGTAGCCTTTCCCTTTTCCAGGGGATCTTCCCAACCCAGGGATCGAACCCAGGTCTCCTGAATTGCAGGCGAATTCTTTACCAACTGAGCCACAATGGAAGCACAAGAATTCTGGAATGGGTAGTCTATACCTTCTTCAGCAGATCTTCCCGACCCAGGAATTAAACTGGGATCTCCTGCATTGCAGGCGGATTCTTTACCAACTGAGCTATCAGGGAAGCCCCATGTTGCAGCTAACTTATAGGAAATGACAATTCAATGAGTTTTGGTGTTATATGAGAAAAGAACATCCACAACTATCTAAAGACTCTATTAAAACCCTTCTCTCTTTTGTAACTGTAAACCTGTGTGATGTCAGATTTTCTTCTTATACTTCAACCAAAACAACACAGCACAAAAGACTGAATGCAAAAGCAGGGACAAGAATCCAGCGATCTTCTACAAATTTAGATGTTAAAGAGACTTATGACTTTCTGAAACAGAACAACTATGAAATTGTTTTCTTTTCAAAAATATGGTTATTTTTCACTAAGAGACATTATTTATGCTAACATTTAGTGTTTACTATTGTTATATTTGGGCTTCCCTGGTGGCTCAGTGGTAAAGACTATGCCTGGCAATTCAGGAGATGTAGGTTTGATAACTGATTCAGGAAGATTCCCTGGAGAAGGAAATGGCAACCCACGCCAGTATTCTTGCCTGGGAAATCCCAGGGACAGAGGATGCCTGGTGGGTAATAGTCCAGTTCAGTTCAGTCGCTCAGTCATGTCCAACTCTTTGCGACCCCCTGAACCACAGCAAACCAGGCCTCCCTGTCCATCACCAACTCCCGGAGTCCACCCAAACTCATGTCCATTGAGTTGGTGATGCTATCCAACCATCTCATCCTCTGACGTCCCCTTCTCCTCGTGCCCTCAATCTTTCCCAGCATCAGGGTCTTTTCAAATGAGTCAACTATTTGTATCAGGTGGCCAAAGTATTGGAGTTTCAGCTTAAATATCAGTCCTTCCAATGAACACCCAGGACTGATCTCCTTTAGGATGGACTGGTTGGATCTCCTTATAGTCCAAAGGACTCTCAAGAGTCTTCTCCAACACCACAGTTCAAAAGCATCAATTCTCCTGCGCTCAGCTTTCTTTATAGTCCATCTCTCACATCCATACATGACTACTGGAAAAACCATAGCCTTGACTAGACGGACCTTTGTGGACAAAGCAATGTCTTTGCTTTTTAACATGCTGCTTGGTTGGTCATAACTTTCCTTCCAAGGAGTAAGGGTCTTTTAATTTTATGGCTGCAATCACCATCTGCAGTGATTTTGAAGCCCCCAAAAATAAAGTCAGCCACTGTTTCCCTATCTATTTGCCATGAAGTGATGGGACCAGATGCCATGATCTTTGTTTTCTGAATGATGAGTTTAAGCCAACTTTTTCACTCTCCTCTATCACTTTCATCAAGAGGCTCTTTAGTTCTTCTTAACTTTCTGCCATAAGGGTGGTGTCATCTGAATATCTGAGGTTATTGATATTTCTCCTGGCAATCTTAATTCCGGCTTGTACTTCCTTCAACCCAGCGTTCCTCATGATGTACTCTGCATATAAGTTAAATAAGCAGGGTGACAATATACAGTCTTGACGTACTCCTTTTCCTATTTGGAACCAGTCTGTTGTTCCATGTCCAGTTCTAACTGTTGCTTCCTGACCTGCATACAGGTTTCTCAAGAGGCAGGTCAGGTGGTCTGGTATGCCCATCTCTTGAAGAATTTTCCACAGTTTATTGTATTCCACACAGTCAAAGGCTTTGGGATAGTCAACAAAGCAGAAATAGATGTTTTTCTGGAACTCTCTTACTTTTTCTATGATCCAGCACATGTTAGCAATTTGATCTCTGGTTCCTCTGCCTTTTCTAAAACCTGCTTGAACATCTGGAAGTTCACGGTTCACATATTGCTGAAGCCTGGCTTGGAGAATGTTGAGCATTACTTTATTAGCATGTGAGATAAGTGCAATTGTTCAGTAGTTTGAGTATTCTTTGGCATTGCCTTTCTTTGGGATTGGAATGAAAACTGACCTTTCCCAGTCCTGTGGCCACTGCTGAGTTTTCAAATTTGCTGACACATTGAGTGCAGCACTTTCACAGCATCATCTTTCAGGATTTGAAATTGCTCAGCTGGAATTCCATCACCTACACTAGCTTTGTTCATAGTGATGCTTCCTCAGGTCCATTTGACTTCACATTCCAGGATGTCTGGCTCTAGGTAAGAGATCACACCATCGTGATTCTCTGGGTCATGAAGATCTTTTTTGTATAGTTCTTTTGTGTATTCTTGCCACCTCTTCTTAATATCTTCTGCTTCTGTTAGGTCCCTACCATTTTTGTCCTTTATTGAGCCCATCTTTGCATGAAATGTTTCCTTGGTATCTCTAATTTTCTTGAAGAGATCTCCAGTCTTTCCCATTCTATTGTTTTCCTCTATTTTTTTGCACTGATCACTGAGGAAGGCTTTCTTTTCTCTCCTTGCTATTCTTTGAAACTCTGCAATCAAATGGGTATATCTTTCCTTTTCTCCTTTGCTTTTTGCTTCTCTTCTTCTCACAGCTCTTTGTAAGGCCTCCTCAGACAGCCATTTTGCTTTTTTGCATTTCTTTTCCATGGGGATGGTCTTGGTGCCTGTCTCCTGTACAATGTCACGAACCTCTGTCCAGAGTTCATCAGGCACTCTATCACATCTAGCCCCTTAAATCTATTTCTCACTTCCACTGTATAATCATAAGGGATTTGATTTAGGTCATACCTGAAAGGTCTAGTGGTTTGCCCCACTTTCTTCAGTTTAAGTCTGAATTTCGCAATAAGGAGTTCATGATCTGAGCGACAGTCAGCTCCGGGTCTTGTTTTTGCTGACTGTATAGAGCTTCTCCATCTTTGGCTGCAAAGAATATAATCAGTCTGATTTTTGTGTTGACCATCTGGTGATGTCCATGTGTCGAGTCTTCTCTTGTGTTTTTGGAAGAGGGTGTTTGCTATGACCATTGCATTCTCTGGCAAAACTCTATTTGTCTTTCCCCTGCTTTATCCTGTACTCCAAGCCCAAATTTGCCTGTTACTCAAGGTGTTTCTTGACTTCCTACTTTTGCATTCCAGTCCCCTATAATGAAAAGGACATCTTTTTTGGGTGTTCATTCTAAAAGGTCTTGTAGGTCTTCATAGAATCATTCAACTTCAGCTTCTTCAGCACTACTGGTTGGGGCATAGGCTTGGATTACCGTGATATTGAATGGTTTGCCTTGGAAACGAACAGAGATCATTCTGTCGTTTTTGAGATTGCATCCAAGTACTGCATTTCAGACTCTTTTGTTGACTGTGATGGCTGCTCCATTTCTGCTAAGGGATTCCAGTCCACAGTAGTAGATATAATGGTCATCTGGGTTAAATTCACCCATTCCAGTTCATCTTAGTTGGCTGATTCCTAGAATGTCGACGTTCACTCTTGCCATTTCCTATTTGACCACTTCCAATTTGCCTTGATTCATGGACCTAACACTCCAGGTTCCTATGCAATATTGCTCTTTACAGCATCGGACCTTGCTTCTATCACCAGTCCCATCCACAGCTGGGTATTGTTTTTGCTTTGGCTCCATCCCTTCATTCTTTCTGGAATTATTTCTCCACTGATCTCCAGCAGCATATTGGGCACCTACCGACCTGGGAAGTTCATCTTTCAGTGTCCTATCTTTTTGCCTTTTCATACTGTTCATGATGTTCTCAAGGCAGAATACTGAAGTGGTTTGCCATTACCTTCTCCAGTGGACCACATTCTTTCAGACCTCTCCACCATGACCCGTCCGTCCTGGGTGGCCCCACACGGCATGGCTTAGTTTCACTGAGCTAGACAAGCTGTGGTCCATGTGATCAGATCAGACTAGTTTTCTGTGATTGTTGTTTCAGTCTGTCTGCCCTCCAATGCCCTCTCTCAGCACCTACTGTCTTCTTGGTTTTCTCTTACCTTGGACATGGGGTCGCTTCTCTATAACCTCATGGGTTATAGTCCACGAGGTCGCAAAAGAGTTGAACGTGACTCAGATACTAAATAAAAACAACAAATTATGTTTAAATACATTTTAAAATATTTTTTAAATTTATCAGATTTAATTTCTAATATGGCAAAATACCAATGGACATAAACCACAAAAACAAAGCTCTTCAACAATTTTTAAGAGCGTGAAGGAATCTTGAGACCAAAACTTTTGAGAACTGATGACTTGAATCTATGTGGTCAATAATAAAATTATTAAAGAGAGGAATAACCACTTCAATACCTAAGTATTGCCATTCCAAGGCTTCTATGTTTTGTTCATTTCTCCTATTTTATTCATATAATAAATATTTATTGCCTGATATGATCATTATTAACTACTACTTTTGCCAATAAGGCCTACAGAATTTTTTGCTTTTCTTTTCATCTTACAAATAGAATTGAATTCATAAGCACTTTAGTTAATGCCTCCCCCATAGTCACACAGCATAGGGTCATCATTCCGTTCTGTCCGTTCCGTTGCTCAGTCGTGTCCGACTCTTTGCGACCCCGTGGACTGTAGCCTACCAGGCTTCTCCGTCCATGGGATTCTCCAGGCAAGAATACTGGAGTGGGTTACCATTTCCTTCTCCAGGGGATCTTCCCGACCCAGGGATCGAACCCGGGTATCCCGCATTGGAGGCAGCTGCTTTAACCTCTGAGCCACCAGGGAAATCCCAGGGTCATCGTTAGGCTTTCATTATTAACTGTGTGATGTAGGCAAGATTCTTAACCTTTCTGGGTCTCAATAGCCTCACTTGTACATTGGAGATAAATATACATACCCACCTCATTGGGTTGTTGCAAAGAATATATTTGTTAACACATGAAAAGTGTTTATAATAGTGCTAACCTCGTAAATGTGGCACAACTATCAGCTAGGATTATAAGATAGCTTACTAACTAACATCATTCAACTTCAAAAATAAATCCCTTTCAATAACATGTTTACTTTGAAGATAAGGAAGCCAGTCATTAAAGGGCCTGTTGAATGTCTTGGACATAACAATCTGAGGGACTTCCACTTATAACCCTCTTCTGAAGGAAAGGCAAGGCAACATTGCCTTATGCCTGAGCACCATACTTAACTAATTTGAACTTGACTCTCTAATCTCCACTGATTGGACCAGAGATTGGTCAATGTATGGGCTGGTTTGCAACCACTGAGACAGTTGGCCTGGCAAAAGAGCTCCACCAATAAGGAACTAGCTGACCAATCATGTCTTCTCCTGGGATTGTCCTGGAATCTACACAGGTCTCTGCAAGCAGAGAAACAGTGGGCAGAATGTCTTGGGAACTAGAAGGAGACGTGGCAACATCGTGCCAAGATTTACTCTTCTGGCCTGATGATCATCAAAACCTTTGCCAAGTCTAATAGCCCCATGACACCTCCAGCCCAGGACCCCAACTTCTTCTGTCCCCTAAAGGCCAGAGTTCACCAGCCTGAACTCTGAGACCTAAGGTTTGCCTGCTTTATTCAGAAAGCCTGGCCTCTCTGAAATGTGTGTAGTCTTTCTACTGAACCGTGTTCTCATTATCTCTGTGGGGCCTGCCTGCTTTTTAGATTTCAGCGGTAGAGGGAAGAAAAGGGAAAATGAGACCTTTTCAGTTGGTTTGTTTGATGTTTTTTTCCCACACAGTCGGCTGCCATCAAAAAGCCATCATACTGTCTGCAGTTCTTCTGCTGGGCCAGAGCCCAGGAGATGGCTGCCAGCAGGCACTTCTAATGCAGCCTGGGCTGACAGGCATAACCTTGCGATGTTGCCAAAGGAAGCAGAGGTGGGCATAGGGGATGAAGGAAGGGCAGAGAGTCTCAGCATCACATCTATTTCCTGGACAGATATACAAAAAACTAGAGAGGATACCAAAACGTCCCATTCTCAACTAAGTTGCTGCTTTAAATATTTTCCTTATAGAAAATTTGCCACCACTGTGTATAAGCTAGTTTTTCCTGGTACATCACTGGGTTCATTCTGCAGAGCCCCTACTCAGGCTCAGGAACCTTCTGTGATCCTTTCCCTGCATAGAACCAGTGCCGAGGCTGGTATTCACTGAGTATATGCAGGGCAGTGGATTCAGGAACAGTGTCGCATGTCCAAAGGTGATTTCTTCTCACTCTCTCTGCCAAACCTGAAGATTTTCAGGGAGTAAGATACCTAACCCTTTCTAGAATGAGGTAAGGAAAGAAGTCATTCTTTAACAACCCAGAATCAATGCTTCTGAGAGCAGCTTTTCAGAAGTTAGGACAGTCTAAGATCCAGTGCATAATCTCAGCTTATTTCCCAAAATTCTCTAGCTGGGGGCCCTTGAACCAAGTCCAAGGCCTTTGATTTGTGTTCACTAGGCAGTCAGTTAAACAATATTTACTGAGCATTTATTAAAGATTTCAGGTCATAAACTGATAAGGTTGGAGTTGTCTCTTAAGCAGATTGATCTGTCAATAATTTGCCTGGTTGATGGACATCAAGGAACACAGATGTGACTATTCTAGCAGTTAAGTTTGGATGTTGTGGGGCATGAATAAAAATGGTGACAGGGAACATAGAGAACCATGGAATAGTGGCATAAACCCATTAATAGGCAAATATCATGTGGTGGCTGTAGAAGCAGACAATCATGGGTCACATTCAAGCAGCAGCATTTACTCCAGCAAGTGACGTAATCATCCCAGGATTCAGTCTTCATATCTATAAAATGAGAATAGTAAAACCCACTCATAGCTAGAAAGATAGGTAGGTAAATAGAAAGAAAGATAAACAGATGGACAGACAGACGGGTACACACAGACTCTTCCCTAAGGTAACTCTATGTATTTGACTGCTATCTGTTCACCAAAACCCATTTTTCCTTCTCCCCGGGCAGACAGCTGAAGTTATATGCCACATGACTGAGTTCTAGTCAATAAACTGTAAATAAAAATGATGTGTGTTTTTCCCAGGCCTGACCTTTACAGATACCCGCTTGGAGCTCCTCCATACTCTTTTTCCACCTGTTGGCTTAATACAGAGATCTCTGAGGACTCAGAGAACCGAGCCATGAGATGCAAGAAGCCCAATCTATGGACAATCACAGAATGACTACTGACCAACTGGGAATAATGGTCTGAAACTTTACATGAGAAATGAATTTCTATTATATTCAGTCACATCAGTCATTCGTTTGTGTCCAACTATTTGCAACCCCAGGGACTGCAGCATGCCAGGCTTCCATGTCCATCATCAACACCCAGAGCATACTCAAACTCATGTCCATTGAGTGATGCCATCCAACCATCTCATCCTCTGTTATCCCCTTCTCCTCCTGCCTTCAGTCTTTCCCAAAGTCTTTTCCAATGAGTCAGTTCTTCGCATCAGGTGGCCAAAATACTGAAACTTTAGCTTCAGTGTCAGTTGTTTGAATATTCAGGTTTGATTTCCTTTGGGATTGACTGGTTGGATCTCCTTGCAGTCCAAGGGACTCTCAAGAGTCTTTTCCAACACCACAGTTTAAAAGCATCAATTCTCCTGAGCTCAGTTTTCTTTATGGTCTAACTCTCACATCCATATTCGACTACTGGAAAAACCATAGCTTTGACTAGATGGACCTTTGTTGGCAAAGTAATGTCTCTGCTTTTTAATATGCTGTCTAGATTGGTCATAGCTTTCCTTCCAAGGAGCAAGCATCTCTTACTTTCATGACTGCAGTCACCATCTGCAGTGATTTTGGAGCCCAAAAAAATAAAATCTATCACTGTTTCCATCGTTTCCCCATCTAGTTCCCATGACGTGATGGGACTGGATGTCATGATCTTAGTATTTTGAATGTTGAGTTTTAAGCCAGCTTTTTCACTCTCCTCTTTCACTTTCATCAAGAGGCTCTTTAGTTCCTCTTCACTTTCTGTCATAAAGGTGGTGTCATATGCATATCTGAGGTTATTTATATTTTTCCAGGCAATCCTGATTCCAGCTTGTGCTTCATCCAGCCTGGCATTTTGCATGATGAACTCTGCATATAAGCTAAGTAAACAATGAGAAAATATACAGCCTTGATATACTCCTCTCCCATTTGAAACCAGTCTGTTGTTCCATGTCCAGTTCTAACTGTTGCTTCTTGACCTGCTTACAGATTTCTCAGAGGACAGGTAAGGTGGCCTGGTAGTCCCATCTCTTTAAGAATTTTCCACAGTTTGTTGTGATCCACAGAGTCAAAGGCTTTAGTATAGTCAATGAAGCAGAAGTAGATGTATTTCTGGAATTCTCTTGCTTTTTCTATGATCCAATGGATATTGGCAACTTGATCTCTGGGTCATCTGCCTTTACTAAATACAGCTTGAACATCTGGAAGTTCACGATTCATGTACTGTTGAGGCCTAGTGTGGAGAATATTGAGCATTACTTCGTTAGCGTGTGAGATGAGTGCAGTTGTGCGGTAGTTTGAGCATTCTTTGGCATTGCCTTTCTTTGGGATTGGAATGAAGACTGACCTTTTCCAGTCCTGTGGCCACTCCTGAGTTTTCCAAATTTGCTGACATATTGAGTGCAGCACTTTCACAGCATCATCTTTTAGGATTTGAAATAGCTCAGCTGGAATTCCATCACCTACACTAGCTTTGTTTGTAGTGATACTTCCTAAGGCCCCTTTGACTTCACATTCCAGGATGTCTGGCTCTAGGTGAGAGATCACACCATCATGGTTATCTGGGTCATGAAGATCTTTTTTGTATAGTTCTTCTGTGTATTCTTGCCACCTCTTCTTAATATCTTCTGCTTCTGTTAGGTCCATACCATTTCTGTCCTTTATTGTGCCCATCTATGCATGAAATGTTCCCTGGGTTTCTCTATTTTTTTTAAAGAGATCTCTAGTCTTTCCCATTCTATTGTTTTCCTCTATTTCTTTGCACTGATCACTGAGGAAGGCTTTCTTATCTCTCTTTGCTATTCTTTGGAACTCTGTATTCAGATGCTTATATCGTTCCTTTTCTCCTTTGCGTTTTGCTTCTCTTCTTTTCTCAGCTGTTTGTAAAACCTCCTCAGGTTTTGGGCCTGATCTGTTTCTATTCTTGCGCTGAACCTGACATTATAATCCCTCAGTAAATTATCATTATGCCTGTTTTTGTTATTTTACCAGAAATACAAAGACCTACAAGTTCTCAGGTTAAGAAGACAAGATACACACAACAGCACACAGTATACATGATGCAGACAACAGAAGTCCAAAGTCCCCAGGAGGGAGCTCTGAGACAGCCTCACATAGCAGGCAGCACTGAGTTTGCCTTTGGAGACTGGCCATAAACTGTCTGGATAATGCAGACTCCATTCATTCACCAACATTTTAAGAAATCAACAAAAAACTCCCCATAATTAAGTATCTACCCCTGTAGTCTGTAGAACACTTCAGCTCTTACCTAATATTTCTCTATTCTCACGTCTGCTGCCAATGATGTTCAATGTGGTCTGGCCCAGGTTGCTATGCCAGCCACCTGCACCTTCTGAAATCATCTAACGTCCGAAAACTCTGACTCAAGAAAGGAAGGATATGCACTTCAGAATTTTTGAATCCCTTCTTCTTGGGTCTATCACAGCCCTGAATTTATGGCTTTTAGAAAACCACTGGTCAACCACTGATCAATGAGACCATAATTATGTGTGTGCATTGCTCAAGATTTTTGCCTTGCTCCCTGCAGCTATTGGGCTTCCCTGGTGGTTCAAATGGTAAATTATCTGCCTATAATGCAGGAGACCTGGGTTCTATCCCTGGGTAAGAAAGATCCCCTGGATAAAGGAATGGCAACCCACTTCAGTATTCCTGCCTGGAGAATCCCATGGACAGAGGAACCTGGCAGGCTACAGTCCACAGGGTCACAAAGAGTCAGACATGAGTGAGTGACTAACACTTTCATTTTCTGCAGCTATTGATCAATAAATCCATTTACATGACCATTTCCTTCTGGCTGTATAAGAAAAGAGCTTTATTTCAGAAATCAAAAGACTGATCAATCTAATGAAAATGTTTTCTTTTTTGGTCATCACCATACACAGAAAGTCTACAATATAAACTTATTGCTCTAATTTTCCTCTGTAAATAATGAATTATAGATGATAAGATGGGGATTTTGCCATGATTTATTAGTTGCTTTAATCAAAACTATTGCCTTTTAGTCTTTTAAAAAATGTATGTATCGGCCATGCCATGCAACTTGTAAGATCTTTGTTTCCCAGTCAGGGATCAAATCATGTCCCCTGCAATGCAAGCATGGAGTCCTAGCCCCTGGACTGCCAGGAATTACCCTGCCTTTTAGTCTTTAAAACAATTTGGAGTGCCTATTTTATAGGAATAGTAGAAACTACCTTTGTAACTTCCCAAGTTTTCAATTTTCCCCAAATGTTGAACACAGACATTGTAATTCTCTAGGTTCAGAAAAGCACAATGTATTCACTGAGAATCAGACTTAAACATATTGTTCAGCCAGTTTATTAGACAAATGGGGTCTACATATGCAGCATCAGGGAAAACAGAAAAACAGGACTACTCAGAAGTTGGTACATGAGACCATTTAAAACATGTAATCACAACGTCCAGCATGTATTTTGCAGGAGAGTGCTAAGCAGGCTGCAGGATTTTGAAACACTGCCTTCCTTACCTCAGGATGCTATTTGGTTCTTAGAGGAAAGGGGCAACGCTAGTGGGCACATACACTGCAGTTGTACAGAAACCACTTTGACGCAATAAGGAAATGATTCTCTCTTCAAAAACACTTAAACAATGATGCCTGCAGAAGCTGCTGTAATCACACTAGGTACTGAGAACTAGTATTGACTGCAAAGATCTGGCTGAAGGAAAATCAGAGGCACACAGTGTCAGGGCTTCAAGGGGAGTCTGCTAACTAGCCAAATCGAATTGAGAACACATAGAAATCCAGAGGGCCTCTCTGGTGGTTCAGTGGTAAAGAATCACCCTGCTAATGCAAGAGATACAGGTTCAGTCTCTGGGTCAGGAAGATCCCCGGAGAAGGAAATGGCAACCCACTTCAGTATTCTTGCCTGGGAAATCCCATGGACAGAGGAGCCTGATGGGCTACAGCCCATGGGGTTTCAAAAGTGTTGGACACAACTTAGGAATCAAATAGCAACAACAACAAAGAAATCCGGAATAATATCTTCAATAGAGGTTTGTGTCTGACGGAAATTGCTTTATAGTTTGAAATGTCCTTTGACTTCTCCCAAAACACAACTTTGTGTCATTCACTCATTCAAAAAATATTTTCTAAATCAACTATTGGCTAGCTACTGTGCTGGGAGCTAAGGATTTAATTTTAAGCAAACACCCAGATATAACCTTTGCCTTGATGGAGGTTTCATTCTGATGAAGGAGGTTCATTCCAAAATCTGAAGTCATACTATGATAAATGCTATGTAGGAGGTGTGCATTAGTTCTAAAGATGCAATTCTGTCTAAGAAGCAATACAATTGCTTATACTGCAGATAACTGAATGGGTTTCAACTCATATGCTAATTCTAACTGATTCAAACAGCGTCTGAAGTACAGTGTTGATAATGCTTCTGAGGTCTTGTTTGAGGTCAAAGGGGAAGATTTTCCTGATGAGTGACTCTGGCATGCATACAGAGGGGGAAGCGACTTTATGTGTGCCATGTATCTGATGTACCTGGTGTCCATCGAGAACATCTAGGCATTTGAGAACAAAGTGATATGTGGTTACAGTTGCACAGTTGTGTAGCAGTAGCAGACAAGATCACTATATAGGTTCTTTTCTTCTGCTGCTTCTTACTTCCACCCATCTCTGGCTACCTGAGAACTGGACTGGCCAGTATGTCTACACTAACTCATCACAGACAGTAAGGAAGATGAAACTCACTCCACCTCTGGCACAATTACATAGATATCAGACTTTGTGAGACTTTGTCAGGGAGCTAGGAAGAAGCCACAAGTGGCTCATTGGGTAAGAGAAGGCCCCCCCATGAAGTTTTTGAAAAGAAAAATCAGTCAACCAAAACATGGATCCTAGAGGGCAAGTCTGTGAATCAGTGTGAAGTTTCTAAAGATCCATGGGACAATTACTCTAATTTTAATTATAAATCTATAACCAGAATGGGGGTTTCCCCGGTGTTACCAGTGGTAAAGAGTCCACGTGCCAATGCCGGATATGCAGGTTTGATCCCTGGGTTGGGAAGATCCCTTGGAGCATGGCATGGCAACCCACTCCAGTGTTCTTGCCTGGAGAATTCCGTGTACAGAGGAGCCTGGTGGGCGACAGTCCATGGGGTAGCAAAGAGTCAGACAAGAATGAGTACATAACCAGAATGACACTAATTTGCCAGAGAAAGAAAACCCAGACTGGCACTATCTACCAAGGATGGAAATGCTGACGATATGAAAGCCCAAGCAAGAGGAAATGTGCTTCAAGTCAAAAAGGAAAGCTTGCTTGGGTATCTGGGAGAAGAGCTTTAAAATAAAAACTATATGATGGTTGGTGAATGTATTCTCTCCATCCTACATCAGAGACTCCTTCAGTGCCACACCCCTGCCCTCTGCCTAGAATATTCTGTCCCTACACACACATGCATACAAGCATGCATGCACACATGCACACATTTCATCAGCATCTACCCCAGCCTCTTATCCTTCAGGTCCCATCTTAAGTCTCTTCAAAGAGATTTCCTTGATCATCTAAATTAGATGCCTCTTCTCTGTCTCATTATTCTTTATTTTTAAAGCCTTCTTGTGTCCTTTTTCAATATCCTTACATTTACCCTAAGTAGGAGATGGATAGGTAGATATTCATATATATGTATTTAATCACTGCCTGGTACATTACAGACACTCATTACATATCTGGTGAATGAAAGGATAATTAGATGATACTCTGAGAAGTTTTAAGAACAGAACAAATTATTCGCCTTGAATGTTTTAGACCAGCAATGATATCCCTAATCCTGATCATAGGAGAAGCTGTTTTAATTCTTCAGTCCTATGATTGGAGGAGGGTTCTAGTCCTCAGAGAAAGAAAGTAAAGCTTTATGTCCTGCTTAGAGATGAGTCAGATAAGCCTGGAGAGGCCAATTTGTATGTAAGAACTTATGGCTACAGGGTCTGGGGAGTGATGGGGGCGGTGGAGCTTCTTGTTCTGATTTTCAGAGGTACTGTCAGAAGAGGGTCTTTTCTCATTAAATGCATTTGTTAAGAGAGAAACACCACTTTCTTTAGAGAACTGTGAGAGGCGTAGGCCATTGAGGCCTGCAAGGGAACACCCACTCATTTGCAAATTGGCGAAGAGAGTCTCCCACAAAGTAGAAGAAGGCTTGATTCAGGACTTAAAGGAAACAATGGAGTCCGTTCAACAAAGCCAACATTTAAAGAACCCAAAACAGTGTGCTTTAAAAACTGAGTTAACAAAGCAGCCTTTTAAATTTTACTGCACGCTTATCGGTTTTATTTTCAAACTACCGTCTGTTACCCCAGTAAGAGTTTACTGGTGTATCATCATGATTCATCACCTCTAAGATTCCTGAGCTGGGAATGACAGCGTTAATTGGAATTCTGCAAATGGCAACACTTTTGCATCTGGATCAGTTTGCACCAATCATGCAAGACCTTTGAATAGAACTGGTACCTTCTATTGCCTGGCAATTCCCAGCAGAAAGACACAAGGAGAGAAAAAACATCTTTCAGATGAACCTGCCATAAACCCCTTTTGAAGGGGCTCTTTTAAGATCCTGATATTTTAAAAATCTTCCCATCCATTTTGTGTTTTATGGAGACATAGCCATGGGCCTCAGTGGGAGATATTGCTTTGAGGTCATCTCCCAGTGGTACCCCTCTCACTCCATCATCTCAGGAAGGGAGAAGAGTGGTGAAAGCAGAGAGGGGATGGGGTAGGGCCATGGCATGGTGGGTACTTACCAAGAAAAAAAATAGGAGCCTCCTACCTTTTATCAGAGCAAGTATCAAATACTGTTTGGCCCAAGTACGTTTTGTCCCATTCTGTTTCTTATGCAAATTAAACATCTAGAGAACAGCCTGCCACAAAAGTTAACTCTGCTTCCCTGACTTCATTCAACTTGCCCTTGAAAGGAGTATCATGTACCTGATTGTTAGCTGGATCCCCCCTCCGAGAAATTGTAGGCAAGATCTTATCATTATCGGGCTTCTTTAGAAATCAAAAGCACCTGCCCTTTGTGAAGGTGGGCTTCTAAAGAAACATTCCCATTAGAAAAATACCTGGAGTTCATACGGGAACACTATTGACACGTCTTCCCAGCCTGAAGGTACCAACCTCAGACAAACAAACTAGTGAATGTGGGTCAAGCACTTGCTGTGTGCCAGGCACTGTGCTAAGCAATTTAGAGGCATAATTTCATCAGGCCCTTGCAACAGCCACTGGAGATGGGGAGCCTGAGTATACAGATTTGGAAACTGAAGGCTTGGAAAGGTCAAATTCCTTGCCCAATATCACACAATTGGAAATGTGACAGAGCCACAGCCTCTAATTTCAGAGCCCGTGCTCTTGGTTACCTATGACATAATTCAGCACTAATGACATTAACATGTACCATCCAGTGACAATCCACTCCTAAGAGGTTTCCCTCTTCAGATTTTCCAAGTAGAACTGCACATAAAACCAAAGTTTTCCCTGATGTTCTGCCCCTGTAGAGGACAGTAAACCATTCTAGGACTTCCCATTGGTCCTTCCCACTGGTGGTCCAGTGGTTAAGAATCCACCTGACAATGCAGGGGATATGGGTTTGATCCCTGGTCCAGGAAGATTCCACATGCCTCAGGGAAGCTAAGCCCACGTGCCACAACTACAGAGCACGTGCTCTAGAGCCCACATGCAGCAACTACTGAGCTCACAGGCCAAAACCACTCAGCGCCCAGGCACCTAGAGCCCAGGTTCCGCAACAAGTGAAGCCACCATGATGAGAATCTCACACAATGCACCTAGAGAGTAGCCCCCACTCACCACAACTAGAGGAAGCCCACACGCAGCAACAACCACCCAGCACAGCAAACAACAAGGAAATAAATTTTTAAAATAAATAAATTCAATCTTATTTTTTTAAAAGTAGTCACTCTATATAAACTGATTTATATTTCTTTTAATACTCTGAGTAACTGTTATCATAGATATGATCATAGCCATTCAGGAAAGGAGGAAATTAAGGCTCCCAGAAACTAAGTAACTTGCCCAAGAACACACAGCTAGTAAGCGGCAGAGGTGGGCTTTTGGTCCAAGGCATCTTGTAGGCATCCACCAGATATTTCCACTGGGATACGGGAGAGGTCTGTAGTTCCCCTGAAACCCTTTTCATGAGTGAATTCTGCCCTTCTTCATGAATTCAGATGATCCTATTGATTGGACTGGGCCAAGGTTGGCTGAAAAGAATTCATGTCAGTGTATGGCAAAAACCACCACAATATTGTAAAGTAATTAGCCTCCAATTAAAATAAATAAATAATTTTTTTTTTAAAGAATTCTCTTGAAATGGAAACAAGGATCCTAACGTACATGGAAGATCAACACTGAATTATCAGTGACCAATAATCGTTTGTATCCAATCAGAGGGGCTGTCCTTATGCAGTTAGGCTTCCTTGTTACTTACTCTGTCAAGCATGCTGACCCTCCCTTTTCCCTCCTCCCATTGCATGTTCCCTGTACAGATTTCCATCCCTCTGTGCATCCCACCCGCCCACCCACCCATCCACCCACCCAGTTCCTAGTTCTGCTAACTTGCCTTTGTCTTCCCGGGGCCTCATCCCTGGTATACTGTAGGTACTCAACATATGTTTTAAAAAGTAGATGGAGGAAGAAGCTCAGAGATAGCACTAAGTCCTAGGAAAGAGAGACTCAGAATCCACGCACGCCTGTGAGATTCAAGTGCCATTTGTTTGTTGCTCAGGAAGTAAAGCCTGTAATGAGTTGCAGAGACCAGTAAAAACATGCTGATACTTCCAGGTCACAATGAACTGGATCCCAGTATTAGAAGCATTAATGTGTTCCCTCCTTTTCCCCTCTTCAGCCCATTCAGTCTTTATGTAAAAAAATACACTCATTGCGTGTGTGTTATACAATATAGACATGTCTCATGTTGCATGACTCTACCATGGGCACTTCATGGTACTTCCTTGGAAAAGAAAAACAACTCAGAGATGCATACTGGTTGCTGGAAATTGTTACTTATCATTTTGTGTCATCTATTTCTTTACCTAGCAATTTACAGTTTACTAGAGCCTTTACATCTTTGCTCTTCCACCCTCTGAGTTGAGGTTGGGGCTGAGACTTCCATTTACAAAGAAGGAAGCTGAATCACAAAAATCTACATGGCTATTTCCTCAGTTAGGTATCATCTCTGTAAGCTATGCCATTGATTCAACAATAGGTTTTGATGATATAAAAATCTCTGCTGCTGCTAAGTCACTTCAGTCGTGTCCGACTCTGTGCAACCCCATAGACGGCAGCTCACCAGGCTCCCCCGTCCCTGGGATTCTCCAGGCAAGAACACTGGAGTGGGTTGCCATTTCCTTCCCCATAAAGATCTCTATCACATTGTAAATACATATTGCTTATAAGACACACCTCAGTGTTTCTGAGACTTTAAATTACATGCACTCAGAGGGAGAGACACATATCTTAAAACTAAGGAAATGTAAGGTTAACGGAACAATGACTTAACAAGCATTCTAAATCTGAGGCACTGTGTACAATTTACCTTCTCAACTACATTGTAAAGTCCTGCCTGCAGGGCATTTTTCCACACTTTTTACATCTGTCTTCTCAAAATGCTTAATATAGTGGCTTCTGTACCGTATGCTCTCAGTTGGTTGATAAAAGAGTCTATTTCCTCTAAAAACAAAAGCTAAAAGAAAC
This sequence comes from Moschus berezovskii, assembly GCF_049115385.1. NCBI lineage: Eukaryota > Metazoa > Chordata > Mammalia > Artiodactyla > Moschidae > Moschus > Moschus berezovskii. The sequence goes on from NC_142471.1 coordinate 78,451,722, forward strand.
CCTTATTTTTCATTCTTAAATTTCCTGGTGCTAAAAATTCCAAGAGAATATATTTGGAAATTTGCAGGAGCAGCATTTTATCTGTTGTTTCTGGGGAGATCTTCTTTGGTGACTAAGAACTGAGTCATTAGAGAAAGACAAATGTCCTGATATCACTTATATGTGGAAACCGAAGTATGATATAAATGAACTTATTTACAAAACAGAGTCACAGACACAAAAACAAACTTACGGTTCCTGAAAGGGAAAGAAAGTGGGGGGAGATAAACTAGGAGTTTGGGATTAACACATACACACTACTATATAAAAAAATAGATAAACAACAAGGTCCTACTGTATAGCTTGAGGAACTATATTAAGTAATTAACCATAATGGAAAAGAGTATGAAAAAGAATATATATATAAATCACTTTGATATACACCAGACATTAACACAACACTGTAAATCAGCTATACTTCCATAAAAAATAAAAAGCATTTTAAAATTGTCTTTCTAAGTTCCTTCTTCCAGTATGATCACTTTGAGAGACTAACAAGACTTTAGAAAACTCAGGTGTCTACAAAGTTGTATTTTAGAATGAAGTTCTAGATGAACTTCTAGATGAAACTCTAGAAGTTCAGGGTTTATTATAAAATATTAGAGAAAAAAATCTTTAACATGTTTGCATGAACACAGCCTGTTTTTTCTTTAGTATCAGGTATAACACTGTGGGACTTACATCTTTCTACATTCGCAGTTTAGATCACCTACACATAAAAAATAAGAAAGCAAGAAATAAACCTAAGAAAACAAGATGTAAAAGAAGAAAACTGCAACCTGGAACCATGCATAAAATAGTTTGCCTCTGATCAGTTATTTTTTTGTATGAGGAGGGAAAAAATTCAACTTTTTATTTCATTCCTGGTTTAAAAATTAGTTTTTTAAAAAGTTTCTCCAACTCTGTAAAGCAAAAGAAATTAGCCTCAAGTGGCTGTAACTGAGCTTCCCATCGGATTATTGTGCAAGATTGCCTTTTATTTCCCCCCACAGTGGATAATGCGTGCTCATTGTGATTTATCTGGAGTAGGTTTCTTTTACACACTCGGGCTATATAAAGTCCCGCTAGGACTGGGAACAGAGGCTTGAGGAGCACCTGAGGGGCAGCCTCCAGTCTGGGAGAATGAAACAGCTGGGAACACGAGCAGCAGCGTGTAAAATTGACGCTTTCTGTGGTATGAACCCTATGTTTGCCTCCCGGCCCAGATGAGGAGCCATTAGAAATGGGAGACAGGATCAATATCCTCTGATTGTACTCCTTCTGTTCTCACCCTTGATTTTAATTTCTTGCACATATCTCTGACCTAGAATGATCAAGGCTCAGGCCCTGGCAGGACCGTGAACGTTTGGCCAGCTTGATTCGGCCACCTGGCGAAAGCAATGGTGATGAGGGCCTTTGTCCTGTTGGCTGTCTTCGCAGAAGCCTCGGCAAGATCTTGCACTCCAAATAAAGCAGGTATGCTCTGGTACTACCCCATTTTCCTGGAAAGGAATATTTCCTGATGCTCATCTTCCCAGAGCTCAAAGCTCTGTACTTATATTGTTAGGAAAATGCTGTTATGTAGCCAAGTAGTCTTCTCTAGTGACTCAGATGGTAAAGAGTCTTTCTGCAATGTGGGAGACCTGGGTTCGATCCCTGGGTCAGGAAGATCCCCTGGAGAATGGAATGGCAACCCACTCCAGGATTCTTGCCTGGAGAATCCCATGGATGGAGGAGCCTGATGGGCTATAGGCCATGGGGTGGCAAAGATTCGGACATGACTGAGAGACAAACATACACACAGAAGCACTTAAGCACCCCAATGCCCATTCGATTTTTCCTGCAGAAAGTACAAACATATTGGGTAAACTTACACTTTTTAAAATTGTGAAAGTGTTAGTTGCTTAGTCGTGTCCAACTCTTTGAGACCCCATGGACTGTAGGCTCCTCTGTCCATGGAATTCTCCAGGCAATAAAATTCTATCGAGTAGCCATTCCCTTCTCCAGGGGATCTTTCCAACCCAGAGATTGAACCCATGTCTCTCACATTGAGGGTGCTGCTGCTACTAAGTCACTTCAGTCATGTCCGAATCTGTGTGACCCCACAGACGGAAGCCCACCAGGCTCCCCCGTCCTTGGGATTCCTAGATAGATGAATAAATAGAGATAAAATCTTCACCTTTTTCCCCCCTATTTTCCACTTGATTATTGATTTTCTATGCTGTGCCATAAATTACTATTTCATAGCATTATGCATAAATTGACATTTTAACTTAAATGTGCTCATTTCGTGGGATTAAAAAATACATATATAAATTATGTAAATATATATATATAATCTGGTTTCATACATATATATGAAACCAGATTGAAATATACACGTATTTCCAATTCATTCAATCTGGTTTCAAAAATACGTTCCTTAAAATACGTTCAAGTTTAAATGTGGACCAGTTTTGAATACATGTTAAGAATAGTGTGGATTTACACAGAGGTTGCAAAATCTATAAATGGGAAACTTTAGTGACTGATGTCGGGGGGAACTTTCATCACAGCTCATGAAGAATAGTGGGGAAAATATTTTTAACCAACTGCTTTGCATGCTTAGCTTAATAGGAGCCCACCATATGTAGATTAATGTGATTACCAGATCCTATTTCAAACCTTGTCTCTCGTCTTTCCAGATGTCATTCTCGTGTTTTGCTATCCCAAAACAATCATCACCAAAATCCCTGAGTGCCCTTATGGATGGGAAGTGCACCAGCTGGCGCTTGGTGGGCTGTGTTACAATGGGGTCCATGAAGCAGGTTACTACCAATTTGTAATCCCAGATCTGTCACCTAAAAATAAGTCCTATTGTGGAACCCAGTCTGAGGTAAGTCCAAACTACACAGGGAAGAACTGCTAAAAGCAGGCAAGTGGGCCCATCTGCTGTCCATCCTTAAAAGGATTCAAAATTCACCACTTTCCAAATAAGGGTCAGTCCCTATCCCCAAATCTCCTGAGATGTGAATGTTATTTAAATTCTTCTCTTCTGCCTAGTTTAGGTGACTCTCAGGATTTAAATTTTATTCTTCTATTTTGTTGCCTAAGCAGCTAGACCACCTGCTGCGAGCAGAGCAAACTATTTGTTTGGCCAAAAAGTTCATTCAGGGTTTTCTGTAACATCGTACAGCCAACTCAATGCATTTCCCACCCCCGTGTCACTTGGAGCTCTGAGTATGTGCTCGTTGCTGCCACTCTTTCGGGGCTGGATAGGTGGGCCATCTTCTACTCAAGACTTTGAAGTGGTGACAAAGTGCATTTGGAAGGCATCTTAAAGGAGAGACCAAAGTATAACACAGCCCATAACTGGGTCTTGTGAAGTACCTAGGATAGGTCATCAGAATGAAAAGGAACCACAGACATCCTCTTGCCATGGAATGGAGGAGAAATTGGAGACTTCTCTGTCACAGTTCAAGGCCACAACCAGTAGCAATACAATCAGGAAGAAAGGCTAGGTCTAGTATTCCTACTGCCTTGACGATAGGAGAGGGTACATCTACCAGGTCTCAGATCCTGGGGCCATATTCGCTTCTCAAAGGCCCCACAGTGATTCAGCGATGCAGTGATCTAGTGGGGAGAATCATGGGCATGATTAACAAGAACATCTCGCTTTTTAATATCCTGTTAAATGAGCTAGAAATCATCTGTGTGGTCTCAGGCAGATCACTTCTCAAGTGAATATTAGAGGTCCCCTTTAATTCTAATATTCGGTGATTTTAAAGTCTAAGAAGTCAGAGGAAAGAATCTCAGAATTAGTGCTTATGATTGGAAAAAGGAAAGACCAAGAACTAGGCAGTAATGTTTCAGAGCTGGGAGATAGGTGAAGGTGTCACATAAGATTACTTGGGCAGGGGAAATAAACAAAAAGTTGATGTTGGGAGACAAGAGCTTCTTGAACCAGTTCAGTTTGGTCAGAAGCCTGATAGGTGTATGGATTTTTATTTTAAGTATACCACATTCAACTTCCATTCCGTTCTGTTGCTCAGTCGTGTCCGACTCTTTGCGACCCCGTGGACTGTAGCCTACCAGGCTTCTCCATCCATGGGATTCTCCAGGCAAGAATACCGGAGTGGGTTACCGTTTCCTTCTCCAGGGGCAGCCCTTTACCCCCATGATGTGAATGAAAGTTCTTGGGGAAATTATGGATGATGGCTCAGAAAAAAGTCCATGGGGAGACATAGGTGTTTGCCATTGATATAACTCCCATTCTTCTTTGTCGGTGAGCTGATAATTTTTGTAAAGAGTTCTTAAATCTGTTAGATTATTTTAAACAATCTTGAACAGATTTAAGAACTCTTACAAAAATTATCAGCTCACCGACAAACAAGAATGGGAGTTATATCAATGGCAAACACCTATGTCTCCCCATGGACTTTTTTCTGAGCCATCATCCATAATTTCCCCAAGAACTTTCATTCACATCATGGGGGTAAAGGGCTGCCCTAACTGCCTTCTTCCTTTCTCCAGTACAAGCCCCCCATCTACCACTTCTATAGTCACATCGTTTCCAATGATAGCACCGTGATCGTCAAGAACCAGCCCGTGAACTACTCCTTTTCCTGCACCTACCACTCCACCTACCTGGTGAACCAGGCTGCCTTTGACCAGAGGTAAGCTGCTCTAAGAGAGGAGGGCTGGCTGCCTTACGTGTGTTCTGCAGTCCCTGTCAACCAGGCATGTTTCAGTCCTTATGCAAAATTCTCTCCCCTTTTCAGAGTGGCCACTGTTCATGTGAAGAACGGGAGCATGGGCACATTTGAAAGCCAATTGTCTCTCAACTTCTATACTGTAAGTGGTCTCCAGGTCCCCACTGCTGCCCTGTGGCCTTTACAGGAAATGATAAGATGTTTCCACAGCATTTGTTCTTCTCTAAGCTGTATATGAAAGCCCATTCTTGAATTGGAGTTGAATCATAAGCTTTGGTCTAGTGTTAAGCCTCTTTGAAGACTGGATGCAACAGACATTCAGATTCATAGACTAGATGGAAGAAAGGAAAGGTGTCACAGAGAAATAAGGTTAATCTTCCCATTTCACAGATGAGAAAATTGAGACAAGAGAAATCTTGTGAGTTACCAAAGGTCAGTAGGCGGTAAAGACAGCAACAGTCTAATTCCTAACCAAGATTAGTTTCCACTACAACCCACTCTAGAGATTTAAATTTAGGATCCAACTCTTGTTAAAACATCGCGCACAGTGTAGTGAGCTTCCTACCTGGAACAGCGTTAAGGGGAAAGGTTAGGGTAGCTGCTGCTGCCTGGCTCTTTGGTCTCCAAAGCCCTTTGCTTAGTGGGTCTCCTCTTTGTCTAATTTTGGCATGCTGCCTATGTTGACACTGAAGCTAAAGGCACTCAGAATAAAACACTCCAGAGAAACCGAGTATGCAATGGCCATTAGCCCAGCTGTCCTCCTTTTACAGAGGTGCTTTGTCTTTTAGACCTGCAACTTCCAGTGAGGAGGCAATAACCCAGCTGGCTAAAGGAAAACACAGGCAGAAATCAGAAATAGAGACCTTTACGTAAAAGATTAGAACCGGAAGATAGCCTTAAAGGCCATCAAGTGCAACCTATTCATTTCATAAAGGAAACAATTATCTTACCTGGAGCTCCACTGACTTTGAACTCTTGGAACTCACTTTACCAGCTCCCTGAAACTGAAAGTCACTCAGTCATGTCCAACTCTTTGCAAGCCCATGGACTTTAGTTCATGGAATTCTTCAGGCCAGAATACTGGAGTGGGTAGCCTTTCCCTTCTCCAGGGGATCTTCCCAACCCAGGGGTCGAACCCAGGTCTCCTGCATTGCAGGCAGATTCTTTACCAACTGAGCCACAAGGGGAGCCCTGTTCCCAGTTCTCTGGAAGCTATTAATCTGCTGAACTTAGAGGGTGAGACATAGAAGGGATCCTAGAATAACCTAACTCATTTTACAGAAAAGGATCTAAAACCCAAGGAGAAAATGATCTGCCCAAGACCCACTTGTGGTCTAGAGCAGTTCCCAGTCTGGAACAAGGTCTTCTAACACTGGTCTCCAGGGCAAACTTACTATGCAGGGAATGAAGCTAAGTGTCATGACCCCTAACATTTTATTGTTGTTCAGTTGCACAGTCACGTCTGATTCTTTGTGATCCCATGGACTGCAACACCCCAGGTTTCCCTGTCCTTCACCATCTTCAGGAGTTTACTCAAACTCTTGTCCATTAAGTTGATGATGCCATCCAACCATCTCATGCTCTGTCATCCCCTTCTCCTCCAATCTGACATGCACAGGCCCTTGTCAAGGCCCTGTGTCTAATTTTGTATTCAAAGTTTTAATTCTTTTCTTTCAAAAGGGCTCTCTAAATAAACTTCAAGGTCCCATAAAACCTAGATCTGCCCCAGGCTACACACCACTAGTGATTAAGTCCTGCGAAAAGGAATCCATACAACCCCTTGACCTATATTGGCAGGGGCTTGGTGCAATGTGGATCACCAGGGTGATGAAAGAATGGCAAAACCACTGAAGTAACTGAGGAAGGTTCTCCAGGAAGGAAAATAAGCTACACACATGACAACAGACCCAGGGGACATGTTGATGATGGGTTGTCTTTACTACTGAGTCCCTGTCTGGAAGTACAGGATTGTTGCTTTAACCAGATGAAACTGTAGATATGACCCCATGAAGATTTTATGACAGGTGGAAATGGAGAGGAACCATGATTGTGAAAATGCATCATTCACCATCAGGTATGTGGAGTGAAGTTTCAGACATGAATATCAAACCTTAGATCTTTTTAAAGAGAACACAAAAATCAGGAAGCATGTTCTCAGCATCACCAGGCCATCCTCTGGGCTAGACAGACTGCTTCCTTGAACTGCTAGAAGTGAGTTCTTGCTAAGGCCTTCCCTCGGGGCCAACACAACCCTTACAGGACAAACGAACCTTGGCAATGAGGGGACTCTGAGGTTACAGCCGAGATTTTGGTAGATTAACATTCCCACAATGGGCTTGGATTCCGGTGCCTTACCCATGTGGCTGGTATTTTTCTTCTTCTCCCTTCTTCCACTTGCAGAGCATTCTTGTGTGCTTCTGAAGAAACAGCTGCTCCTTGCATAAATTTCCATCAAATTAGCAGAGACAGAGCAGTCCCCTGCCTGGGGCAGTGGAATCAGCGCACTGCTAATAGCCCAGGATTCCAAGAGCTTCAAATGCCAGGCTCCAAAACCACCAGTTCCGCTCAGCCTGCTTCCTCTCCTCTCTCTCCATCCTCTTCTACTTGTTACTGTGAGTGGCTCTGTAGTTGGTATTCTTGGTGAAAAGTTTTTTTTGACTCTCAGTCCCAAATAAAGGAAGGCAGTCAACTTGCAGAAGTAGCCTAACATTGAGGTTAAGAAAATAGGCCTTGACGTCAGACCACAGGTTGGAAGCTTGGTCCCCTATTTACTGTAGTATGACCTTGGGCAAGTTAGTTAACTCCTCTGAGTCTCCACCTACGAATTTGTTCAATGGGGATAATAACAGCACTTACCTGAGGTTTGTTATAAGGGTTAAATGAAATAATCCTTATAAAACACTTTGCACAGTTCCTGGCACAAATAAGTGTCCAAGGAAGTAGTCATTCTCATAACTGTCAACTTTGGCCTCATTTTTAAAATATCTATCTATTTGGCTATGTCTAGTCTTAGTTGGAGGAGAAGGCAATGGCACCCCACTCCAGTACTCTTGCTTGGAAAATCCCATGGACGGAGAAGCCTGGTAGGCTGCAGTCCTTGGAGTCACGAAGAGTCGGACACAACTAAGCGACTTCACTTTCACTTTTCACTTTCATGCATTGGAGAAGGAAATGGCAACCCACTCCAGTGTTCTTGCCTGGAGAATCCCAGGGACGGGGGAGCCTGGTGGGCTGCCGTCTGTGGGGTCGCACAGAGTCGGACATGACTGAAGCGACTCAGCAGCAGCCTTAGTTGCAGCATGTAGTTCCCTGACCAGGGATTGAACCCAGGCTCCCTGCATTGGATGATCAGAGTCCCAGCCACTGGATCACCAGAGAGGTCTCCAAACCTCATTTAAACTGGAAACTGAGAGCTCCTAGCTCTAGCATGGTTACTTTTATAGGGTTGAGCATCAATCTCAGAGTGGGATTCGGTTGACTTTTATTCAATCAAAATGGTATAGGCTGTTGCTTTTAGTTAGAAACAAACGACAAAGCTGGGATGGAACAAATGTAAGAAATAGAGACCAAAATCATAGACTTCCAGAGTCGGAACAAACCTCAGAGGGGACTAATGTAGACCTTCCATCTAATGCCCCAAACCCTCTGCAAGACTGCTGAGGGATGAACTCCCTATCTCTTCCAAGAACGATGACAAATTGGGCCTTCCTATTTTAGGTCAACATGTGAAATCTGACCTCCTGAACTCTGGCCCATTGGTCCCAGTTCTCTCCTCTGAAATGACACTGCTGAAGGTCCTTCAACTAGCTTGAGCCTGTCTTTTCCAAACTAATTATCACCCCACTCTTGGTGGTCCATTCATCATCTTATTCACTCTTCTCTGAGGATGATCCCCTGGGTTAATGCTCCCACTAAAAGGTGGAGCCCAGAATTTGCCAAAACAAATTGCCTGGTTATTAAAGGGTGACGTTCTCTGGACATAGGTCCCTAATTTTCATGTTATTAAGAAAGTAGGGGGAACACACTGAGCATTGCCTTCTGTCAGGTGAGAAGTAGAGAAACTGACCATCAAAGGTGTTTCTTCTCAGAAATTGAATTAAGGGTGAAGATTGTGTTTGACACTTTGTAACAATCAGGAGGGTTCCTCGGCAAGTGGAGGCATTCCAGTATTCCAATTCCTGGTTCCTAGGAGCTGGGGGCCAGGAGAAGTACCTCTGGCTACATTGGTGATGGTATTATCATCCTCAGGTAGATCCTACATTTGGAAACAGTCCCTTGAAATAAAATAAATCTCAGAAAATAATAGGGAACATTAGAAGCCACTATCCTCTGCCACTTCAACTTGCACATTAAGCTGATCATTTAAGGATGTTATTGTTTAATTATTACAACCATTTAGATGGTACAGGGGGCTGAGAGAAGGGAAGAAAAAAAATTGACTTCTGGGTGACTGAGTCAGGAGGCCTTGGCTGGACCTGCGATTGACAAGATAATATAAGAGACCCTAGAAGATAATTCTGAACCCTCTTGTCAATTCGTTAAATTCGACCCTTAGGGAGTTAAGGTCTATTTATCTAGATGTCCTTGCTGTCAGTTTACCCATTGCAGTTCTGTAAATCTCTAAGTTCATGAAACTCAATTGTTTCATTAGTATCCTGGTCTAAACTTTATGCTCCTATTGTATACAGCCACCATCAAAGAAACACTTCTGCAAGACAGATGAAGGCAAAATGTATTCCCATTTTGCAGATGGGAATGCTAAGGATCAAAAGGCTGGCTTGCCTGTAGTGTGTCCCAAGTTAGTGGTGGGAACTAGGATTAATCCAGGATCTTTGTCTTGATTCCCTGTACTTGAATCACGGCAATGAGCCCCAGCTGCCCTTGCATTGAAGCCTCAGTGTCCTGGATCCACCCCCACAGGCTAACTTCCTCTCTGCCCTCCTCACTCCCTGCCTCTCCCCACCTCCGCTTTACTCACTCACAGTTCCAGCACACTGGCACCCTGCTGCCCTGCGTGCCACTCTCTCCCCCAGGGCCTTTTCCTGCATGGCCTGATGCCTGCATGGCATCTCCTCCCTCCAGTCTTGATTCAAATGTCACTTCCTCAAGGAAGCCTCCCAACCACTGCACTGCAAATTAAAACCTGTCCCCTCCTTGCACTCCCAATCCACCTTACCCTGCTCTACATTTTTTTTAATAGTTTTTCTAGATAGAATACAATAGTCTATCCTAGCCATATAATTCATTTAACCTACTGTCTGCTGTCCAACTCCCTTGCTAGAACGTCAGGAGGCTAGAGACAGAGATCTCTATTTGTTCACTGATAAATCTCAACAGACAGGACAGCCTGACTTAGAGATTCTCTTAACATAGAGAGCAGTTCCTGACACATAGTAGGTGATCAGAAAGTTGTTTCTGTTGTTAATGTTAACTGAACTGGGAATCAGAGTATAAACTTTCCAATCCAAGCCAGAATCTGCTCAAGGAAATCCAGCATTGCTGGATTCCACCCTTTTTCCATCAAGCAAGTCTTGCTCCTCATCGGCATAGATGTGACATACAATACATGTCTCACTGTAACCAGCAAACCCAGTTATATGATGTCCTCATCCATGCTAAGATGGCACCAGGATCCTAGGAGTTACCACTTCTCTGGTCCCCGAGGGTCTCACTGTGGTCTCATGAGCCTGTGTCTTTGGGTTGATCCTTACCCTCCACCCCGTCCTGATGTATCTGCTCCTGTCAGACCAAACTGCTCAGCCTGACAGATCATAATGCCCAGTGTCAATTTCCTTCCAAAGAATGCCAAGTTCTCCACTAAGAAAGAAGCGCCGTTTATCCTGGAGACATCCGAAATTGGTTCAGATCTGTTTGCAGGAGTAGAAGCCAAAGGGTTAAGCATTAGGTAAGTATGTGTTCTTATTGTCTGTATTTGTAAATACAAAGATGAGGAAAAAAGACCAGACCAGAGGCTTTTTAATCACCCAGCGTTTCTAGGCATATAATTCTCAGGCTTAAAGTGAGATGCATTTTGTTTCCTTTCCAGGTTTAAAGTGGTTTTGAACAGCTGTTGGGCCACACCCTCGGCTGATTTCATGTATCCTTTGCAGTGGCAGCTGATCAACAAGGGGTAGGTACGGCTCTCTGGACCACAAGTCTGAGTGGTGGGACCAGGTGATCCGGGGTGACTCTGGCTTGGGACAGCTTGGGAGGAAGAGATGGAGCCTGTTGGGGCCACATTAGTGACTTCCTCTGTGTTTCCAGACTGAGTAATGCTACCAGGAAAAGCTTACATAGTGCTTTCTAGGTACCAGATACTGTCCCGAGAGCTTTAACATGTATTAACTCACTTCCCTGACAACAGGTGAGTATAATTACTATCATCTCCTCTTTCCAGATGAGGAAACTGAGGCATAGGAGGGGTTAAGTAATGTCACATAATTCATGTATGTGCGTGTTTATGGGGAAATGGTCACGTTGGGTTCAAATCCAGTCCATCTGACATCAGAACCCAGATGAGGACTAAATTAGATGTCCATGTAAAAAGTTTAGCACATAGTACCTGGCTGGTATCCAATCAATTTTAATATCATTGTTTTTATTTACTAATAATTCCATGGGTAATTCTTAAAATCTGAAGTAGAGGACTAAAGTATTGGAATTATAGCATAGAAAAGCGATTCTAGAAATCATACATAGATGGTTTAGAAACAGTACACAAGAGGTATGAAGACCATCTTAGAGGCAGCTCTAGAGCCCAAGGTGATAAGACCTGAATCAACGTTGTAGCCAAGTGAATGAAAAGAAGGTCATCCAATGTCATCCAAGCAGGGAGAAGCAATAAAAATTTAGCAACTGATCGGATATAGTAGAGGGAAGGACAGGACACAGCATCTGAAGAACATGTGACAAAGAATGCTTTCTACTGTTGACTGTGGACTGTGAAGATGAGGAATAGTTTGTAAGCTCCCAGGGAAGAGAGGTTCTGGGTAAGGGAGTCTGGATTCTCCTTGAGTTCATGATTGTCTAGAAACACTTAGAATTGTAACTTTGGAAAACAAAAGAGAGGATGAGTATACTAGAGATGCAGGCACTGTCCACACAATGCACAGTAAACTCAGAAGAGGCCATTCCCCAAACCAAAGCAGACAATTACACTGGAACTCATCAGGGCTAAGCAAAAATACAGGGGCTGGGGACAAAGATGATGAGATAACAAAGATAAAGCCACTTTGGATCTTTATCTATATTTATTTAAGAAGCACTCATACAGCCCTTGGGCTTTCCTTGAGGCTTAGCTGGTAAAGAATCCACCTGAAATGCTGGAGACCTGGGTTGGATCCCTGGGTTGGGAAGACCTGCTGGAGAAGGGAAAAGGCTACCCACACCAGTATTCTGACCTGGAGAATTCCATGGACTGTATAGTCCACAGGGTTGCAAAGAGCTGGACACGACTGAGTGACTTTCACTTTATATAGCCCTTACAACATACCAGACGCTGCTCTAGATAGGTATTTTACAAATACTTTTTTCAATTTCATTAAAATTCCTATAAAGTAGGTAGTATAATAATCACTATTTTATAGATGAGCAAACTGAGGCACAGACATTCAAATTCCAAAAGTCTAAGCTAGTAAAGGGATGATGATCTGAGCAGCATTATGGACAGAGGAGCCTGGCAGGCTACAGTCCACGGGGTTGCAAAGAACAGAACATGACTGAGTGCATGTACACACACGCACACACACATCACCTAATAACAGCGGGTAGGGCAGGTCAGTAAGGGCCGCATGCAAGCCACCTATCTTCCTGCAGGGATGAGAGCTCAGTTTGGGTCCTTATTTCATGTTATTGAATGAGCCATTTAGGTTTTGTTGTTGTTGGTACAAATCCAATGACTTCAGAGAGATTCTAAAATAAATTATTGACCTATAGGGACCTTAAAATTACCAATAGGCATTGGGAACCTCTCGCAAACAATGGCCACACAAGGGCAAAGTCTTCTGACACATCATGGAATTGTCTCCTTAGATAGCTCTGGTACTCTTGCTCACCTAGCAGATGTGTGATATGACAGAAAAGGGAATGCTTGTGACTTCAAGGGAGTCTTTACAAGTGGTCCTCGAACTCTAGTGCACACTGGATTTCCTTCGGGTGCCACCTACAACTTCAGAAGATCCCAGGGTTCACCCTGGGAATCTGCATTTAAGTGCTGCTAAATCAAAGAAGCCCTGATATAGTTGCAAACTCTGCCTAGTTGAAGTGGCCCTTTGAGGCTGGCGATACATGCACAAAGATCAGTGCCAAAGGGAAGAATTAGAAAGTCCACTCCATAACCTCCCACATGCTTTTGGTTCACATCAGGCCCTTTGGGAGGAAAGCCCAGTTTTCGAGATGCCTGGAGAGACTGGAATAAATAGGTTGTCAGGAATTTTGACCTCAGGTGGGGAAAGGAGACTCCTGTGATGATGGTGTACAAGCCTCCCTCTAGACGTTCCCGAGCTACCTGTCACGGACAGGCAAATGCCACAGTCAGCACCAACAGACAGCAGTGCTAAGGCATCTAGGCCTGCCTATGGCTTACCTCCTGCCTTCTGCCAACAAAGCTCTGCTTACGTTGTTTTCCACTGGCTGACACCAGGCCTTGGACGCTCCAGCAGCAAGGATCTATTTTTAAGCACTTAGTCTTGAATTCATATGAGGATCTCAGGTTTAAAGACCAAACGATCCTTCAAGAGTCTTGTTTCACAGCTCGGAAAATGCCCCCAGCTCTGTCACTGCTCAGAAGCCTCCACCGACAGAACCCCACTTCCGGCCTTGGTCAGATAAAAGGTGCGATGTTCATGCCTCATTTCACCCTATGACTCTCAGAGTTAACGTCCCTTCTGTCCTACCTCTAATTTGGCCCCTATTGTCTGATTCTGATAGAGGGTGCCGGGGAGGGTCCACCATGAAGGTTCCCTGGGGTGGTTGCTCTGCTCTCTGTTGTATGTCTTGAGTTGGAACAACAGTAGAGTCAGAGGGACACGCCAGGAGAGGCATGAACTTTGGGGTCCAAGCAGGGCTGTTCACTGGTCTTCAGCTTTTGAACCCATAGACCTTTGTTCCACAGAGGACAGATCCTGATGCTCACCGTCACCTGTATGCAAGTCCCAACACTCTGTAGTTTGGGAGTGTATATTGCCTCCCTGTATATTCCCAAGAAACACTGTGTCTCTTCCAAACACCTGGTTGAATGTCTGGCACTTATGTAGCGAATCCCTATGCACTGGGCAAATGAAAAATTATTGTGCTTAAACCAGGGTTTCCCAATCTCAACACTATGGACTCTTTGGGCTGGAACAGTCTTTGTTGTGGGGTCTGTCCTGTGCCCTCCAAGACATTCTGTAGCATCCCTGATCTTTACCCTTTAGACGCCAGGAGCATTCCCCTGTCCCCCAAGTCATGACAAACACATGCCAAATGGCCCCAGGTGAAAACAATGGGTTTCAACCCATGTCCATCTATATTACCATTTTTTTATTTTACTGCAATTGTACTTTTGGAACTTTGAAACTTCCCAACAGCACATTCTCCTTACAGAGAATTTAGGGGGAAAAAAAAAACAAACATAAAGGTGAAAGGAAAAAAACCAAAAACTGTCCATAATAGCCAGGGGTAACATTTAGGTGGTATCCTTCGAGCCATTTTTTTCTGTGTGTGTATTAAAAATATTACTTTTTTACCAGAGTAGTTACTTATAATAGAGTGGACATAAAACTTAAGTAATATAGTGTAAATTCAAATTCCCAGTGGCAAAACCTCACAATACACACACAACAATGTGCTGGGTGTGACCTGGGCAGAGGTGGCTGTGGCAGCAGACTGGGAAATGCTGCTCCTAGCACCACCATCTCTATTTTGGACACATGCTGAGAGTCTGGACATATTCCAGTTCGCCAAGGACACTATCTTGGAGGTTTCATTTCTCTGGGACAGAGGTGTGGTGACTTACCAGATGTGTGGCTTCTGGCAAGTTGTTTCACCCTGGCTCTACTCTGTCTGTAGAATAGGGATGACCACAGCCATCTCATAGCTCCTCAGAGAGACCCCAGAGAAACGAAGATAAGTGAGGTGCCGCCAGTCAGAGTGCTTCAAAAGGAGAGCGTGCTGTGTACCAGCCCAGAGGAGGCTATGCGTGACTTTGCGCAGACACTCTTGCTGGAATTCACGAGGTGACCTTGTCTCCCACACTTCCCTCCCCCACCCCGTGTGCTCCAGCTGCCCCACGGACGAGACCGTCCTCGTGCATGAGAACGGGAAAGACCACAGGGCCACCTTCCAATTCAATGCCTTCCGGTTCCAGAACATCCCCAAACTATCCAAGGTGTGGTTACACTGCGAGACGTTCATCTGTGACAGTGAGAAGCTTTCCTGCCCAGTGGTGAGCCACCCCTCCCCTGAACTAGAGTGTTACCTGGGGGTGGGGGAGAGCAGTATTTGAGAAGCTGTATTTTTTTTTTTTTAAGCTGGGAAATTATCACTAGGCCCTGTAGGTGTGTGCTGAGGATATTCTGGAGGAAAGGATGCTGAGGGTGGGAGCAGATGTCCCAAATGGTTCTGCCCTGCCACCAACAAGCTATATGGTCTGGCCCATGTCACTTAACCCCGAGCCTGGTTTTCCCCTCTTTAAAAATAGAGCGATAATGAATAATGGCAGCCCTTCTCTTCAGAGAGCAGTGTTAGGGAAAATGAAAGCAATAACAGAAGTGGAAATGCTTTGGAAAAGTTAAAAGGATAAGGGAATTCAAAATCCAGGTAATAACAGTAAGCTCTGGATGGAAGGCAAAGGTACTTTTAGCTCTTGACTTACCAGCCTGAGGGTCCATCTCTGGGACTTGTGATGGACCAGAGAGATGCTGTAGGAATTCCCACGTGAGATCATAGTTGTTCTGATCACCTGAGACAAAGGGCCCAGCTTCCCAGACACGTTTAGTGTAGCTCATGCAGGGTGGTCAGTTTCCCTTCTGCTTCTCCCCCAAGAAATTGCTGCAAGACCAATCAACGTGCAGAGTGAATTCAGGTGGGAGATAGTTTTCCGTTGGGACCTGGTGTGAACCTGGTCCTCAGAGCAGTGCTTCCAACGTGCGGTCCATGCAGCTTCAGCATCACTTGGGAACTTGTTAGGTGAGGATGCAAATTCTCAACCCCCTACCCCAGATCGACCTGATTCAGACACTCTGGGTGGGCCCAGCCATCTGTGCTTTAGCAAGCTCTTCGGGTAATTCTGAGGCATGCTCCAGTTTGAAAACCACTGCATTAAAGACCTCAAAGCGCTTAATTCCAAACTGTTACCTCCTCCAGTCTGTTTGGACCAGAGACCTTGGCGAGGAGGGACACAGTGCTTCTGAAGAGGGTACCTACTCACCTGTAGTAACCAACAGAAATAAGATAATCTCTATTGATTCCTATTTGGCAAGACAGTAGTCACTTATGTGCACAAACATAAGATAAAGGGAAGGCAGTAGAGAAACATTTAACTGTTCCTGGAAGGATAATCATTGGTATTACCTTTAAAAAACGAAAACGAACCAGAACACATTTTGCAGGTGTCCACATCTCAGACCACTCTGACAAGAGTAACTATGGCAAAAGTCTTACTTCTCATCAAAAGAAACAGTGTCAGTTCCCTCCCACATGCTATGTGGATTTGTTCCAGCTTGAGAGTTCATGATGGAAAGATTTCTTCCTTTTTTTCAAATCAGAGAAGGGATGAAATACATCTCTCTCTTGGTCATAAAAGAATAAGGGAACTAGTATCTGAGGTCTGGGAATTTTGACTCCATCAAGTTTGTGACTTTTGAAAAAAAAAATTCTGTTTTCTCTCCTGTGTTTGTTTCTGATCCCACCTCCGCCCTCCCCTCCTCCCCCATTGGCTTCTGCTGGGTCTCCAGACTTGTGACAAGCGGAAACGCCTCCTCCGGGACCAGACTGGGGGCGTGCTGGTGGTGGAGCTCTCCCTCCGTAGTAAGCTTCTCTGTTTTCCAAACGGTTGCCTTCATGTCGGGCTGTGTCCACAGGCACGGCCAGTTTGAGCATTTTCACTGAATTGCCAAACCAGCTGTGCCTGTAGACACAACCTTTACCCGCAACGAGTCTCCCCACCTGGGGGCGGTGGGGAAGTTTGTTAATCATCCTAAAAAGTTGGGCCTGTGGCTGCAGTTCCAATGTCCGGCAGGGACTAGGAAGTGCTGAACTTCCAGACACGGTGTGCAGGCAACAATAATAGAAAACGAAGCTACTGGGGCATCCAGGGCAAGTCAACAAACCAGTAAAGGAGCAAGCCTGCCCTGGGTTGGCACTGGGGTTTGAGGCATGAAGGAACTCCATCTGGGTCTCATCTTCTAGAATCTTCATCATCTAGCAAAGAGAGAGATGCTAAATGCTAAGGGAAAGGGAGATGACTGTTCATCGTGGTGGGGGAGGCAGGGTCTATGGGAATGGACAGGTAGTCAGGCTTAGGGAAGACCTCTGTGGGTCATCCTAAAGTCTGGCCCTCAAGGGGGCTGTGACATCGAGGGTAGGCAAGCCTGTGGCAAGGCTGGAGTCACCAAACTCTGGCCAGGAACCCAAACCCAGCCATTGCCTGATTTTGTATGACCTGCAAGCTAAGGATGGTTTTTCCTTTTTATGTGGTTGAAGAAAAACCAAAGCAGTATTTCACAACACTCAAAAATTATATGAAATTCAATTTTCACTGTTTCTACAGAAAGTTTTATTGGAACATGGCCACACTGGTTCATTTAGGGGTTGTCTCCACCTGCTTTCAACCACCTCAAGTGGTTGCAATAGAGACCATGTGGTCAGTGAAGCTGAAAATATTTATTATCACCTGCCCTTTCCAGAAAGTTTACCAACCCCTGCTATAGAGAGCCGAGAAGAGAATGGGGAGATGAAGCTTTGTCAAGCCTGCGAGAAATTTTGTCCTAAAGGCAATGGGGAGTTGGTTGGTTTAATCAGGGGAAAATCAGTCAGGTTTGTGTTTTAGGAACACAGCTTCTCCCTCTGTGATATTTTCTTAAAGTTTCTGCATTTTCTCTTTACTCACTACAGGCAGGGGGTCCTCTGGTCTCTATAGCTTCTCAGGTAAGGAAATGAGCTCCATGCAATGTTTTTAACAGGCAGATGTGTGTTTCAAAGGGGCTTCCTAAGTGGCGCTAGTGGTAGAGAACCCACCTGCCAATGCAGGGTTCAATCCCTGGGTCAGAAAGATCCCCTGGAGGAGGGCATGGCAATCTACTCCAGTAATCTTGCCTGGACAGAGGAGCCTGGCAGGCAATAGTCTGTAGAGTTGCGAAGAGTCAGACACGACCAAAGCAACTTAGCATGCACGTGTGTTTTTTTCTTTTGTTTTTTTAATTAATTTATTTTTTTAACTGAAGGAGAATTGCTTTACAGAAGTTGCTATTTTCTGTCAAAGCTCAACATGAATCAGCCATAGGTACACATATATTCCCTCCCTTTTGAACCTCCCTCCCATCTCCCTCCCATCCTGTCCCTCTAGGTTGATAGAGTCCCTGTTTGAATTTCCTGAGCCATACAGCAAATTCCTCTTGTGTTTTAAAAGAAACTTACTTTTGGTCCCTTAAGAATTAAAAGATATACTTTAAAGCACATCTGAATGAGGTGGAGAGGGACTGGAGGTAGAGGTCTCTCTCCAACCAGCACCTGAGCTTGGAAGGGAGGGAGGAGCTGGGGGCAAGTTGGATGAAGCAGAATGGTATCCCTACCCCTAGCCCCACCAAGTCTGAGCAAAGACATCACCCAGTGGTTTCTTGGGGGATTCTGCATTTGGAGAGCTTGAGTTTTCAATGATCTTTTCATTCAACAAATATTTCTAGTCCCTTCTGTGACCCTGCCATCATGAACTGAGTGACCTTGAGCCATGACCTCACCTGTGCATCCCCCAGTTTCCTCTCTGAAGCTGGGTTAATAATTGCCTGTCTCATACACAGAAGTTGTTGTGTGGATTAACTTTACAGCTAAGAGCCCTAAACAATGCTCAGCATCCAGCAAACATCCAGTAAATATCAACCATAATTACTGACTCTGTACCAGGCACTCTCCTAGGTGGTGTGACTATCACAGTGAAGAAAGCAAGCAGGCTCCTGCCCTTCCTAATATGTGTGAAGTGGGGTGGGTGGGAGCTGAATAGTGATTTAGACAGCAGTCCAAGAAGCCTCTTAGAGGAAGAAGGTCTCATCAAACGATGAGAAGGAGGTAGCTATGCGAGAAGATGGGCAAGACAGTTCTATCTATTCATAAACTCACAGATGTAGGCTTTGCTCTCATAATTACAGGAAATTGTGCAAATCAATTATTTATGATACCCGGATTCTCATTCTTAAAGGAAGTTCTACAGCTAGCGCCATACAGTGAAAAGCACCATCACTATATTATTTAAGTTCGGGTTCCCATTTGTCAGAGTTCCATATCCTGAGCTTGTCTGTTGGGTTCTTTGCACTGATGAAGGTGAGCTATGGAAATCCTGGAAATCCTTCATCCTGGAGGATGAAGTAATCTGATAATGTATACAACGTGCAGAGTTTTATGAAAACCCACTCAACGCCCTTGAGCGGACTCTTTGATGTTGACTCTTTTGCTGAGTTCTCCTTGCTCCTTGTCGAACTGTTTCAGTCTTTTCCTGTCTGGTCCACAGATGTGCTCTATCACCTCATCGTGATGCTGGGGGTTTGCGCTGTGTTATAAGGGAGAGCTAGGCAGGCAGCTGCAGCTCCTCCACCAAGACCACCTCCTCTGTCAAGGACAAACCCACATTTATTGTGCTGCCAAGAAGAACAAGCAGAAGCCCATATCGTTGGGGAGCAGAGAATAGCGCTTTGCCAAATATGTGTTCCGGTGATCTTTGTGAATTTCAGTGATCGTTTTTTCTTTGGTGCCCCACTTCCTCCTGTGAGTTCCTGTGGCTCTTAGGTTCTGCTGTCTCTCCCCTGCAGCTGGCGGGGGAGTCTCCTTTCCCCAGATTCAAGTCAGGGCTGCAGTGGACTCCTTTGACAGTTATTCTAATTTGAAAAGAGTAGCAACCAAGCACAGCTGAACATTTTGAGGAGACAGCAGAGAATAAGCACAAAGTCAGCACTGGGGACAGAGCGCACAGGAACAGCCAACTCTGCCGAAGGGGCCTTTGTCATCAAGGCTGTGCAATTCCTATCTAAGGACCAGGGTTGAGCCACTAGGCAGGGGTTCTAATCTTTCAAGTGATGATGTGGAAATCAGAGCAGAAACGTTTATTTTGCTCCAAACTGAACAGTATGAAGGAAAATGATTCTTGAGAAATCCCCATGAGTGCTAACCTAATTTTTTTTTACTATAAAGTTTTAAAATATGTATAAACATTATGTAGGTAGACACTATGTTTATAGCTGAGATAGACTTCTAAGATGAGAAGAAAATGACAAATTGAATAGGACTCAAGCTGCAAAAAGAATAAACATTAGCATTAGTTTCACGTGATAATACAGCATTGCCTAAACGAAACTGCTGCTTGCAACAGGCCTCAGAGGGACTACCGTGGCAGGTTCTCTGCAGCTTGGCAATCCCATCCTACTATGCCTTGTGATGCCCAAGGCGCTCACTATTTTTATTCATCTGCTAAGAAATCTTGACTCAGAGAATGGTCTGACCTCATTTAGCCTTGACTGCGACACTCAAGCCCATATCTGCTTTTATCTCACTAACCTGTGATCGCTCAAATGGAACCAACAAAACATCGGAAACATAAATGCAAATAAAATGAAAACGAATGGCCAGTGAAACCATGTGGTGTCTGATGCTGAGAGCACTGCCACTCCAGTGACCCAGAAAACGTTGAGAGGAATCATTTATACGATCAAAAAAAGAAAAACTGAAAGAAGTTGTCCTGGTAGAGAATCGGTAGATCCCAGAAAATATACTGAGGACCCAGTTTGAGGCTAGCAGCTTGGATGTCATTGGAAAAGCCGGAGCTTTAAATTCTGTTCTTGGTCTTGTATAGATTTGGGCTTATCGTTGGAAATCATGTCAGCTTGTATCTCTGCATTTAATGTATTTGAGAAGTTTTAAGATCTGTAGTTTGATGGTTCTTTTAAATGGTGTTAATGAACTCAGAAATTAAGCTAATTCTAAAATCTCTGGAGACAGAGTGCGTGTTTAGCAACAGGTTCCATTAAAATAAGTCAATGTAGTCGAACTGGTCTCAAAGCTGGTACTCCAACCATTTTGGATCTCTTCTTTCTATAAATTCAGAATTTTTGTAGCTAGCCTTTACCTCAAAAGGTCAGAAGATTTATTTTATCGGTTCTAGTCAAAACTCTTTAATAGCATACTCACAGCCATAATCACAAATCCTTGGCTGTCAGAGTAAAACAATGTTGTGGTAGTTTTGCTTTGTTTTATCATAATGTTTAATGATCTTGTATCTCTTTGTGGTGCTACGGAATAAATAAAATGTCTTAAATAACCAATGACTATAGCTTCCAGTGTTAATATATCATGTTGATAGCCAACTCTTCAGTCCACTCAGGGGGTTCTACAACTAGAATTTCTTAGATTCGCATATATTCCACTGGTGTTCAGTCATTTTATCCTACATTTGCATTTAGAAAATTCCAATATTGGATTTCTGTGCCAGGAGGTGGAGCCATTTCCCATGATGAGTGTTTGGGGAAAAAGTTTTTGTGGCCATCACTGTCTCTAAGGCCATCACGTCTCAGTAGCAACTGCATATGTTTAGACTTGAAGTTAACTAACAGGTCTATGATATTTGGTTGGATGTTGCATGTCTCACAACTTCTCTATCACTAAGAGAAAGCTACTCTCCAAACATCCTCTCTTGCAAATTCCCATTAGCGCTGAACAAAAAATAGACATTGAGAGGAGGAGGGAATAATCATTTCCCCTTCAGGCATCCTTGGTTGATATAAAAACAACGTGGATACAGATTTTAGGGAATTGCTCTTAGCGAAATTCCTGGTTATGAGTCGTGAAGACATCGCTCTCTCTTAACTTGAGTAATTCAAGGATATACATATAGAGACATGGACATATACACATACACATGTATACTGAGTGTACACATGCCCAGAAACCTCTACTGGCCAACTGATAGATGCAGCTATACCTATAGCTACAGAGAGACAGATAGAGATGTATGTATATACTCAGCATATGTGCATATATGAGTCTATGTGTGTGCATACATATATACATATGTGTGAATGTGTGTGAATATGTATATGTAGGCACATGTGTGTGTGTGTGTGTATATATTCTCCAGGCATGTGTGTGCTTGGATGCCAAAAGTGTGTGTCATAGTGTTTGATGAAACAGGCGGAAGTAACAAAGTCTTTACTACGTGAACATAACTGTGGAAGCTTGTGGGCTGGGGCTGGAAGGGAGCAAACACCCACACTTGATACAAATACAAAGACTGGACAATAAGAGCCGATCATCACATCCCGCCCCATCCCTCCATCTGTGTATCATTTTCTAATTCTCTTTCAATGCACGAATATTGGGTTTCTCAGTTACTTCCATGCTTTTGTACACACCTCTATTAGTCCTTAACACATTGCATTACGAGTATGCTTCCTCTCTCCCGGTAAACAGAGCTAAAGATGATGGAAAGCTTCATATTTTCTTGTGTCTCCCAGTGTGGCACAGAGTAAGGACTCAGTGAACGCTCTTTGAATTAATGAAATGTTCATAAGAATGGATGGATGCACGGGTAGAGGAATAGATGGATGTGCAAATGGACGGATAGGAACTGGCCAATCTCTCTGAGAGGCCCCAGAGCAGAAGCCGCCTTGTTTGCTTTCATGGTGGGACAGAGTGCGAGCACTGAGAAGCCCTGATCCCAAACAAGGGAAGAAGGTACAAGGCATGAGGAGACAACTTTTGGCCCACGGTCTCCATGCCGAGGTAGCTCCGTGTTTCCTGCATATAAATGCCTCTTCCTCTCTCCTTCTAAGCATCAGTCAAGAGCTTTCAATCCTTGATGCTGAAGGGCTTTGGAGAGGATCAGAGCCCACCAAAGTGAAAATGGAATTGTGGCATCTGTGAAGGTCCTAGAATTCAGCTGCTCACCTCTGGGTGGAAGAGTCCTGCTGATGGGAACGCTCAGGCGCTCAGTGGGGCTGGGTTACTGTTTGTAAAGCCCTTCCCTCGGTGCCTAGATAGTGTCCCTCTTCCTCAAGAAAGGCAGGAATTCCCCCAAACCTTTTGTCAAATTTGGTATTAAATGCTCCCTTCCCACTAAAAAGCCATCTCCACAAAGGCCACTCTGAGGTCAAGGAAAAAAGAAAACATTCCTCTTTGGTTTTCACATCTTCAGTCCTGGAAATTCAATAGAAAAAGACTCAAAGAGGACAAATCATTCAAGTTGCTCTGCCATTTTCAGCAGCAGCCCCATGGAAGATAATCTGGATGCAAGGAGTTTCACAGAATTTAAAAAAAAAATACTGTAAATGCATCAGTGGTTCAGTAGATCTATCACAAAACCCACAAAAACAACATGGGACCCCATTCTTTTTTTAAAGGGGGAATTACTCATGGCAGAATCAATGGGTTCACTTTTTCTCCTGGAGATTAAAAAATTAAATACTTCATAAATGAATTTTTAAAATCCTACTTAAAATTCAAGCCTCTATTCTGTCCTTTGCTCAGTGGATCATAAAGAAATAAAGCAATAAATTGAGAACAGGATATTATGCATTTGGAAGGCGCAGTGCTAACAGGAAGTGAAGCCAGTCCTTTCAGCCAGAGTGCGGGGGTTCTGCCTGCCTGGGGTGGCCTAATTCTGTTGGATTTCAGTGATTCACACCTCAGACAGAGCTTCAGCCTAGAAAACATTCCTGAGATGCCTTCAGCTGTGGGCTTCCTTGTCCCTGCAGTCTGATTAGCCGATAAGGATAATAAACACTAGAGGTTAGGAAGCAGGCACTTTGCAAAGGGAGGCAGGTCCCTGGCCCCAGGCATCATTCTCCAGCTTTCACCTTCCCCAGAATGAAGTTGGATTCACTGCCAATTCACAAGCTAATGGGCTGGAAACTTCTGGTAGGGAGGCAGGCTCACTGGCAGGTCTGGGAGCAGCAGCTCTGGTCCCCCAGGAAATGGGTGCACCGTATTCAGTTCATCAAACTCCAGGTTTGCTCCAGGCCACAGGACTCCATATTAATAAGCAGAGACACTACTTTGCCAACAAAGGTCTGTCTAGTCAAAGTTATGGTTTTTCCAGTAGTCATTTATGGCTGTGAGAGTTGGACTATAAAGAAGGCTGAGTGCTGAAGAATCGATGCTTTTGAACTGGGAGAAGACTCTTGAGAGTTCCTTGGACTGCAAGGAGATCCAACCAGTCCATCCTAAAGGAGATCAGTCCTGGCTGTTCATTGGAAGGACTGATGTTGAAGCTGAAACTTCAATACTTTGGCCACCTGATGCGAAGAACTGACTCATTTGAAAAGACCCTGATGCTGGGAAAGATTGAGGACAGGAGAAGAAGGGGACGACAGAGGATGAGATGGTTGGATGGCATCCCTGACTCAATGGACATGTGTTTGAGTCAGCTCCAGGAGTTGGTGATGGACAGGGAGGCCTGCCATGCTGCAGTCCATGGGGTTGCAGAGTTAACACGACTGAGCAACTGAACTGAACTGAACAGGACTCCAGGGTGTGCTGAGGCCGGCTAGATGGCTCCCCCTAGTGGGAGACTGACTCAACACTCTGGAACCATAGGTGTGTGCTCAGAGTCTCAGTTACGTCTGTCTTTGCGACCTGATGGACTGTAGCCCACCAGGTTCCTCTGTTCATGGGATTCTCCAGGCAAGAATACTGGAGTGGGTTGCCGTACCCTTCTCCACGAGATCTTCCCAACCCAGGGATCGAGCCCGCATCTCCTGCATCGGTAGGTAGGTTCTTAACTACTGGGCCACCTGAACCACAACCCCTCAATGGGATATTTAAGGCACCCCCACGGACTTTTCTGGGATCCCACAAACACCTCTGAAGAAAATAGTCACCTCAGAAGATCTCTGGGACTTCAGCTTCCTCCTCAGAAAATACAGGGAGTGGAATAGTGAAGTCTTCTTTGCCCTTCAACCAGAACTTGGTTTGTTCTCCTTTGCCCTGTGGGAAGTCAAGGAGAGCTGGTGAATCTCATAGCAGGAGAGGCTGCCTGTCAAGTGTGGTCTCTCGGCAGACAACTCAGGTCGCCCTTGCTGGCTTCCTGAGAATCATGTCTATAGCCCAAACCGCAACCAGGCAGGAGCTGCCTCGGTGAGGGAGACAGTTCATCACCGATGAAATCGCGATCATGTCCTTGGACTAGGCTGATAAGCCCAAATGGACACTCAGCAAATGGCCTAGGGGGTGAGGGCCAGTGGGGCCTAAGTCTGCTGCAAAGAAAATCTTTTAAAGTGATAATAAAATCTGTTGAGCTCTTACTGTGAGTAAGGGCGCCAGGTGAAACATCTCACATACAGGTTCACGATTAACACTCACAACCACATTGTGAGAGCAGTCTTATCACTGTTCCCATTTTACAGATGATAAAACCAAGGCCCCAAATCAGACAGCTAGAAGCTAGTGGGGATAGCATTCATAGCTAGGTCTACACTGCTGCCATCTAAAAAAAGCTTCTTCTTACCTGACATTAGATGAGGCCAGAGCCAGGCTTAGTAAACTGAGGAGTTGAAGGTACCCCCCCACACACACACTTCACTTCTTTCCCTCGACCCTGACACTCACTCAAGCTCCCAGAGTCCTAGTAACCACTCACCACCCCCACTGTGAACATCTCCAAGATGTGAGAAGCACCACCACCCCCAGAAAGGCAAGGTTTATCAAAAAGATGAGGAGGTTCCATGGTACATTTCAGCAATGGCCTGGGAGCCGGCATGGAAAGAAAGGCAGAGGGGAAGGGAACAGATACTGAAATGTGCGGAGATGCGATGAGGTCTAAGTGCCCCCAGACCAATGGGCTTCCATCGCCTCCACCTGGGCACTTTAGACTCAGGAGAAGGGACACAGAAGAATGTGGGCATGATTACTCCTGGGTTTATTTGCTGTTGCTTCGTGTGGGAGACTACTTCATTCCGGGGTGTTCAAGCAGAAGCCAGGAGACCAGTGTAGCAAAGGGGAAGAAGGCGTTGCACAAGAGGTTAGTCCAGGTGGGAGCCAAGGTCACAGATTCCATGCTTGACCATCAAGGCAACTATGCAGCCCCCTCTGGAGGAAGACAACTGGCAATCACGAGAGCTCTATGTGGACCTCAGTGATCTCCACGAGCCACGGCATGGAGACTCACTCATTCCATCAAGTTCCTCGACATCTCCTTCCGGGACCCAAGTGAGGATGGGTGTTCACAGTGACCCCGGTCTTGCCCTGACTGGAATGGTGCCTCTCTTTAGCAAATCGTACCCTCCCGATGCCAGCAGGATGCCCGCAGTGCTCTGAGAGACCTGGATCTGGACAGCTGCCAGAAACCCATTACAGTCTAGTCATCACCACGGTTGTGAATTTCCTATGGATGTCAAAAGTAGGGCAAAGGCTGAGGGAACACGTCACACTTGGCTCAGATTCTGGGACTGCCGGCACCTCTCATTAAGCAAATCACAGACATCTCCCACATCTGGGACACATGGGCTGGGACCGCCAATCGTACAGGCATTGCTCACACACTGCTGGGTGTTGCTCAAGCTTTAATAGGTTCAGTTTAGAAATAAGACAGAACTGACTCTATATACAACTTGGTATTCCTGATGGATGGAGGTCAGCTGGGCCCCTCAGGCTCCCTGGGATGGTATCAGAACTGAGATGTACCACTGAAAAGGTCCTTTGTAACTTGAACGGCAACCAAAGTCAGGCTTGGAGCCTATGTCAGCACTTCCAATTTCATATTTTATCCTTGAACTCTTAACTTATAAGTGAAGACAGTGGTTTAAATCTGGATTTGGGAACTCAATCGATTAACTTAGACAACAAAGTAATCAGAGGGGAAAAGATTTTGTGTGTGTGTCTTATGTGCTGTGAAAGATTTACAAATTCAAAAGAATGTTAATCTAAATTTTTAAATATTTAAATCACTGAATAATTAGTTTTCCAGTTGATAAATGTCTCAGTCAATAAATGGCATATATATGTCTAGCAATAATCAGTGCAATAAAACTACTCTAAAGCAAAATAAGTTGACGTTCCCTGGAGTTCCTGGCCATAGATTTCTTTGGTATCACCAAAACTATAATTGAGTTTGGCACATTGCTACTGACAGGCAAAATTCTGCCTACCACCTGTGTTTGCAAATAGTTTTATTGGAACATAAACACATCCAGCATTTACAGGTTGCAACTGCTGCTTCCCCATGACAACAGCAGTTACATAGTTGCAACAGAGATTATAGCCTGCAAAGCCTAAAATATTTACTCTCTGATCCTGCTCAGAAAGTTTCCCAACTCCTACTCCTTATTTAAATGATCTTACACACAGGGAGCCCTGGTGTGCTGTGATTCATGGGGTCGCAAAGAGTCGGACACGACTGAGCGACTGAACTGAACTGAACTGAACTGAACCCTATGTGTACCTGACTGTTAAGGATGGAAAGTCTTAGAAGGAGCTGTCATGTGTGTTTACAGGGCTTGATCAAGAGCTCGGTGCAAGGCCTTGTCTACAAAGCTTGCAACTAGTGTTGTCTAAAATGGATAATGATCTTATCCTTCAGATGGAAAAGAGTAGACAAAATGCAAATGGTCTTCTAAAAATACTCTCTGGTTAAAGATAGGGGACCAGAGGGACAGCGAGCTTGTGTTTGCAAAGTACTGTAAACAATACCCACGCAAAGTGCTGCTTTCCATTCTGGACACCCATTCACGGTGTCTGCAAACAGGCAGTATCTGGGCGCGGTCATTCCCACCACGCCAGCCACCTCAGACCTGCAGAGCCGAGGACAGGGGGGCACGGCCAGTCCGCAGTTTCCCCAGTGTCAGCTCCACAGTGCACATCCAGTCAACAAAGGCTTGTCAAGTACTCTCTTGGGGCAAAGTTTGGCAACAGGTTTCAAGGTTTACAATGAGGCAAACTACAGAATTCACAGACTCGGAGTTAAAAGCAACATAATCAATTGTTATGGGTTAAATGTTTGTGTGATCCCCCCCGCCAACAGTCACACGTTGAATCTCTAAACTCAGTCCAATGGTATTAGGAGGTCATGAGTGTAGGGCTCTTTTGATGGGATTAGTGCCCTTGTAAGAAGAGGAATGGAGAAGGCAATGGCACCCCACTCCAGTACTCTTGCCTAGAAAATCGCATGGACGGAGGAGCCTGGTGGGCTGCAGTCCATGGGGTCGCTACTAGTCGGACACGACTGAGCTACTTCACTTTCACTTTTCACTTTCACACATTGGAGAAGGAAATGGCAACCCACTCCAGTGTTCTTGCCTGGAGAATCCCAGGGACAGCGGAGCCTGGTCGGCTGCCATCTATGGGGTCGCATAGAGTCGAACACAACTGAAGCGACTTAGCAGCAGCAGCAGCAGCAGCAAGAAGAGGAATTGGGCTTCCCAGGTGGCACTAGTAGTGAAGAACCTGCCTGCCAATGGAGGAGACATGAGGTGTGGGTTTGATCCCTGGATCTGGAAGATCCCTTGGAGGAGGGCATGGCAACCCACTCCAGTATTCTTGCCTGGAGAATTCCAGGGACAGAGGAGCCTGGTGGGCTACAGTCCATGGGGTCACAAAGAGTCAGACATGACTGAAATGACTCAGCCTTGAAATGAACAGGAAGAGACACCAGGGTTCTCTCTCTTTTTCCACGTGAGGACGCAGCCAGAAGCCACTCTGCAAGCTTGAACAGGTAGAACCCACCATGGTAGATTCCTTGAGCTTAGACTTTCCAGCCCCCAGAACTGTCAGAAATGCGTGTAGTTTAAGCCACCCGGTCTATGTATGGTTTTTTAACAACCAGGCTGCCTAAGCCATAAATTAATGACGATGTTATTCATGCACGGGGGATGCACACAGAGCCTCAGTGGCACAAACACAGGAGTGGTTAATTCTGGTTAGAAGTCAGGGTCTATTTTAGTTAAGCTGTGGAGGAGAGGGAGGAGAAGGTCTGGCTACCATGATTTGCAGGGTCCAGTCTCAAATAACAATAAGGGATCTTTCATTCAAAAATTATCAAGAATTTCGGGACAGTGACAGAATAGCATTTACCAAGTGCAGGTCATCTATTCCCAAGTCACAGGCCCACGAGTTTGATAAAAACAGATCAAAGGGCATCTGACGGTGAGGCACGGAGGGAAAGCAGCCCAAAGTAACTGTTCTGGTTTGGAGGCTCCTCCTCTTTTGGGCTAAACACCTTGGAATCTTTGTGTGTCCTTGTTGTTACCAAGCAACCTGGATAAGTAGAAATACACAAGCAAAGATGATTCAATCTTTTCTTTCCCCCTGAAGATATTGCCATTTGGTTTCCAGGCTTCTGAAAGCCTCAGGCCTAGGGTGTGAATTTAGAATTATCTGCTGCTGTATCTGGGCCACAAGGCCACCTGCCCTTAGGGCTGTCTACATGTGTGGAGGCTACTCCGGAGCTTCAGCTTCTCCTTGGGCATGTGCCCAATCTGAAAGTGGATGGTGGCACCGCGGAAGTGCAAGGACATCGTGGCAATCTCGTCTACGTGTCAGATTCCATTGCAGATGGGAAGTCTGCTAGCCACCATGTATGCATCTCCAATGGTTTCAACCTGAAAACAAAGGAAGAAAGTGGCTTTGTGTTCTTCCCAAGGGAGGTTGGGAGTGAGGGGATGAGTGCGAGGCAAGGCCCTCATTACTGATCCTGCTTTGGGCCCCATCCTTGGAAGGGCCGCACTCCATGAGATCCACTCCATCCAAGTCCTAGCATCTCCTCAAGGTCCTACCCTTGTCCTGTTTCCTCCACGAAGCCTTCCTTCCCCAACCCTCTTCCCCAGTCACGGCTTTCCCTTCTGAAATCTGAGGCTGCCGGTGACCATATTCCCCCAAGTTCAAAACTAGTTAGGCAGACAGCAATACACTGATGAGGCAAACCTTGAAAGATCACCTGGCTCCATCAAGGGCAGTCCATCTTATCCAACCTGGAATATCTTCACTCCACATAAGGGCTCTTAGGTACCACTATGCATACGTTTATACTATACAAAATAGATAAATGTAGGCATCTGTCTTCTTTTTCCCTAATCCTCCTAATAAAATCATCTTTCAGATGCTTCATTCACAAGAGAGAATAAATGACAAGCTTAAGTATAAAGTTACAACTCCTTTCAGATCCATCTGCATTTCAGCAGATTCCAACAATGATGGTAAAGGTGAAATTTCAGGCCTTGGACAGGCAGTAAGAACACATCTGCCTCCTGGTGACACTGAAATTACCCAAAATCAACAAGCACACAAGTCAAACCGCTTCTAGGCTGTCTCACCCCACCTTGGGCACATCCTTTAGAAATACAAACTGACTTGAGCATTAGTTCACGCAAAACGTAGCTGAGAAGAAAACACTAAAGGGCAATCCTGGAGGAGGATCCTCTAAGCCAAGCAGCTTCTGTTTTTGTTGGGTGCATATGATCTGCTCTTTGTGGCTATCTGTACAATATCTCCATCCACTCTTGAATTGGGGCTACATCGCTTGGGAACTTTGTGGGAACACCACTGAGGATGTGTTGCCAGAAGACATGATTACATCACCCCAAGCCTTCCTGATCCAGGACCACAGGCAGAGAGCCCTGCAATCAGAGGTCAGAGCTGATGAGCTTGTGGCTGCCCCCCGGTGTGTGTTGACATGGGCATCCTGGAGTCATCATCCGGCCCCACCAGAAAACATAAGGTGGCCATGTCAGTAATGAATGAAGCCAAATGGTCCGTTTTTGTTCTCTTCCCCTGCAAAACTCATCTTTCACTCTAGGTGACCTTGTTCATACGTCTCCAGAGTGGTGGTACTAGTCAGGCAGTTGCTATCTGACCTTTAGTCATGAGTCTGATCATCTAAGCTTGAATTGCTGAAGATCACAGTAAAAGAAGTGAGACACACCGGATTCAAAGACAATCTTTAAAGGAGAGTAAATGTGAGCCCCTCTGAATATGAAAAAGAAATATTCAGGAGGGAACTAGAGGAATTAGCCAGGAGAAGGTCAATGCCTGTTTTAGAAATGTGTTTACTGTGAGATAAAATAATGGAAGGAAACAGAGGGAACAGCTGATGATTCTTGACAAGCACCTACATCTGTGATGAATCAAGCCCTTTTCCAAGAAAACAAACAGGAATCAAATATTGAGTTTCTGCCATGAATTGAGATAGACTGCCAGCCTAAAATAGAGCCTTCCTCCTGACTGATGTCTTGGGCTGGATTCATCTTCATTCACGCCCAGGGGGGAGAGCTACAAGGGTCATGTGTGCCCCCACGACCCAGGAACCAGGTGTCTCATCTTATACACGTCAGAAGTTTTAATGATGTGATTGAATAAACTGTACGCGTCATTAAGGAGCTTCACAACTTGTAGGGGGAGCTGAGGGAGCAGAGTTTTGTGACTCCAACAATGTCAGAGAAAAAGATTGTCACGGACTCAAAATGCTCTGGTTCCACGGACCTTCCTGCTACAAGCTGTTCTCCAATGAAGCTGAAAACACAGAATAAGGACGTTTTTGAATAGTATCTTATTCATATTGTCTCCTAAACATCCCTACAAAGTCTCCCTGGTAGATCTTTTTTGCTTCAGTGCATTAGATTTTTGGTTAACAAGAATCCATCATCTAGAGGGAATTTTCTGACACCCATCTCTCAGCCTGCATTTTCTCTAAAGAGATATTTTAATTGGTAGGTATAAATTTGGGGAGGGATGAGGAGCAGGTCACATAAATGCCTTTTCAAAAAGATTTTCTCCCTGAGGGAACTGCATTTTCCCCTACTGGTTATAGAGTTGATTAGAAAGACTCAGCCTGCAGATGTGGAAACAATTGTAAACACTCATCAATTCACTAATTAACATTTTTGCTTCTATTAACCAATCTCACATTAACACATTCAAATTGCCAACCCCCTTTCTTTGTCAGGACACACGGAAGGGTGCAGGAATTTTAACAGCAGATGTTCTGTCAAGTGTTCAGAGAGTGCCCAGGTGATAACAGAGCCAAAAATGAAGCAAGTTTTGAATCTGAAGTTAGTAGTGCATATTGTGCAAAGTATCTGGACAGACGTATAATATAAATAATCGGATAGTGAAGAACAGGGAAGCCTGGCGTGCTGCAGTCCCTGGGGTCCCAAAGAGTGGGACCCACTCAGCGACTGAATAATCTGAATAGGCCGAGAGCATCGGACTCATGAAGCCAGAGCGCCATCTAGTGGTATCCTCCTGTTACTGCATTCACTAAGTTCCATATTTTACAGATCTATATTCTGTAATTCCTGTGGATTGGAGGGCATTTGCTTCTGTCTCCCTTTACAAAATGTACCAAATTACACACAGAATGCTTGACCCATTTTAGAAGAGCCTAACAGTCTCTTAGGAAAAGAACTAAGGAAATTTTCTCTCCATGTGGGGCCTCCTTAAATAGCAATGGTGTTGCTTCCTGGTTCTTTTGTCAAGACCTCCCGGAACTTTGCAATACCTGGGCAGCATTGTGGACAAAAGCTGACCCACTTTCCTCTTCTTGGCCATCAGCTGGTTGGTGCTCTCTTCCATCACCTCCTCCAGTTACTGGCGCACACTTCCAGCTTGCTCATCACACTGTCCAGTACACTCATGCGGCTTTCAAAGAACCCAGAGATTTACATCTTTGTCCAAGAATTTTAAGGCCACAGTGGGACACAACATCCAAGAATACATTCCAAGACAGCATGTCTTGCCCTTAAGCTTTCATACTCAAGGGTTGCCAATGGACAGCAGTGAAATGACAATGGCCATAGGCACCTGTCAGGACAGTCCATCCTTTACCAGACCTGTGATCTTGAACTGCCCCCGTCAGTCTTCGGAGCCTCAGTTTCTTCTTCTGAGAAATGAGGATAATAATACATACTTCACAGGGTCCTTCGGAAAATTCAGGGAGGCAGTGAGTACTAGGGCTGTGTCTGCTACCCAGCGGGCACTGAGCAAACAGTAGCCTTCACTGCCCTCCCCACACCCCTCTTCCCTTCATGTTTCCCATCATTGCCATGGTTGTGCGGAAATGCAGGTTTCAGAATAAGTTGTTCTTTTCTCTTCAGATGGCAACACCAGATGTTTTCTTTTCTGGTGACAGATATCAGGGGCATTTCTAGATCTCATAGGCTCTTGTTTTAGAGGCGTCTTCAGAGAAATCAAATAAATTTTTCATCTTTCACGTGAGGAGACTGAGGTTCTTATAGGAAATACACTTAACACTGGGGACCCTATTTTCTAAGTAAAAAGTATTCACTGACCTGAGACCTACTATTCAAAACTGTTTTGATGTGGAAAACACAGAACATGGGGCTGTACTGTGAAGAACGTACAGTGGAATGGCCAAATTAGGAGTAGGTGCCCGACTCCCACCCAGGCGTCTATCAACTCAAGCTACTTCTCAAAGGCTGTGCCTTCTGACATCCAACGGGTCAAAAGATGACACAGTGACCCTCATGTGAGCCACTACTGAGAAAATTGTTCAAGAGGCATGAATAATTAAAGTCAATAACCTACTCTAAGTTTGGTGAATAATTTTCTTTATCCTACCATCCAGTTCCAATGAATGAGTCATAACCCCTGGAATGTTGGCTTGAAAAAGATTCTGAGGTCATATCAGGACTCCTTGGGAAGGAGAGTCTTGACTGATAAGCAGTATATGGGGTGGACAAAGGAGGGCAATGAAAGTCTGATCCATGCTTATATCATTTATGAAATAAAGGGAGAATTTAACACTAGACTTCAGCCAGCACATGGCACGGTGCATTGTATATGATGGGCACTGAATGAGTATATCATGAAGGAAGAAAAGGAAGGGAGGAGGGAGGATGGAGGAAGAGAGGAGGGAGAGGGAGGAGGGAGAAGGGAGGGAGGAGGGAGGGGGAGGATGGAGGGAGGACGGAGGAGGGAGGGAGGAGTGAGGGAGAGAGAAGGGAGAGGGAGGAGGGAGGGAGGAGGGAGGGAGAGAGAAGGGAGAGGGAGGAGGGAGGGAGGAGGGAGGGAGAGAGAAGGGAGGAGGGAGGAGGGAGAAGGGAGGAGGGAGGAGGGAGGGGGAGGATGGAGGGAGGACGGAGGAGGGAGAGGGAGGAGAGAGGGAGGACGGAGGAGGGAGAGGGAGGAGAGAGGGAGAGGGAGGAGAGAGGGAGGGAGGAGGGAGGAGGGAGGGAGAGGGAGGAGAGAGGGAGGGAGGAGGGAGGAGGGAGGGAGAGAGGAGGGAGAGGGAGAAGGGAGGGAGGAGGGAGGGAGAGAGGAGGGAGAGGGAGGAGGGATAAGGGAGGGAGGAGGGAAGGAGAGAGGAGGGAGAGGGAGGAGGGAGAGGGAGGTAGGAAGGAGGGAGGGAGGAGGGAGAGGGAGGAGGAAGAGGGAGGAGGGAGGAAGGAGGAAGAGAAGAGGGAGAGGGAGGAGGGGGAGGGAGGAGGGAAGAGGGAGGGCGAGGATGGAGGGAGGACGGAGGAGGGAGGGAGGAGGGAGGGAGGACAGAGAGGGAGGGAGGGAGGAGGGAGGGAGAAGGAGGAGGGAGAGGGAGGAGGGATGGGGAGAAGGGAGGGAGGGAGAGGGGAGGGAGCGGGAGAGGGAGGAGGGAGGGAGGGAGGAGGGAGGAAATAGAAGGAGGGAGGGAGGCACACAGAATCAATCATAGTCACAGAGCTTTAAAATTCTAATGGTTAAATAATTAGGAGAAAACCTCCGCTACACATCTAACCCATCCTCTGGGACTGGCTTCCTGTAAAATCTTGATGGAACAGAAAGTGGGCCTTTTCTCTGGAGATTCATCCCAGCATGCCTTCACCATGACCACCATAATTTCATTTCCCTTCTCCTCCGACAGGGAAGGTTGAAGTGGCTCAGAGGCCGTGGGATCCTTGATTTGGTGGATGATTTCTGAAATCCATTTGGAGTTTAGGTAGCTCAACGCCTGAACCTTGGGCCATTGAGTACACGTCGCTTTAAACAGGTGTTTTCAAATTTACAAATTCAGTTTTTAAGCAAATCAAACAGGTTAAAATTTCAAGAAATCTGAATATTTTACAGGAAATATTAGAATTCTCCTGGAAAATGAGGACTCCTAGGGTACACCCTTATTAATCTGATTTTTTTCTAATAAAACTTTTCTTGAAATGAAGGCTATCTCCCTGTGATCTCAGGAGTATATATGCGTTTGGTACTAGAAACACTCTAAGTGTGCTTTATGAAATTTACATTACCAGTAAAATTTTTCATAAAAGTTATTTTAACAAACAGTAAATTGTAACTAGTGTGTTCTGCCTCTGTGTCCAACTATGTAAACCTCCTTCCTTTCACTTCCTCATTGGTGTCTACAGACTTTTATTAAACACTCTGGTTAGTAGAGGAAATAATATTTGACAACAACGTACATGTTTTTGTTAAAAGAACATTGTGGGTATGACAAAACGAATGAATCTTAAATGTTTTACTAAGAAGCCAGTCTGACAAGGCTACATTCTGTATGATTCTGTGCATATGATATCCCAGAAAAGGCAAAATTATAGACAGAAAATAGACCAGAACCTGCCAGGAATTTGGGGAGAAGAAAAAGTTAAATAGGGGAAGCATTGGGGATTTTTTTATGGTCGTGAATTATTCTGCACAAAATTGCGTTGGTGGGTCATTACACTGTGCATTTGCCAAAACCCACAGTACTTTACAGCATGAAGAATGAACCTTGAAGAATGAACCTTAAAGAATACAAATTAAAAAATATATCAGTTGGGAGACTGGACAACTTGCAAGACTGAATACAGACAAGACCAAAGAATCTGTTTTACAAATGTGTGACATAACCTCACTGAAGGGGGAGGGGGTAAAGCGCTGATGTAAGCAGCTTCTAAAATGAGTAGCTAGGGACTTTCCTGGCAAGTCCAGTGGTTAAGATTCTGAGCTTCTGCTGTAGGGGACACGGGTTCAGTCCCTGGTTGGGAAAGTTCCACATGCTACTAGGTACATTAAAAAAAAAGACAGTTCTCTTAAGGTGGTCCTTGGTGTTCACTTCCTTGGTTGTCCAATGGTGAAGAATCCGCCTTGCAATGTAGGGAATGTTGGTTTGATCCAGGTCGAAAAAGTAAGATCCCACATACCACAGGACAACTGAGCACACACGCTGCAACGAAAGATCCTGCATGACTCAATGAAGATTCTGCATGCCACAACTGAGACTTAATGCAACTAAATAAATAAATATTTAAAAATAAAATGAGAAGGGATGGCAAGACTGAAGTCAAAAGGAAATATCCATAATCACTACCCTCTAGCTGGTAGAACTGCTTCTCCTGGGGCTTCAGATGAACACCTCTGATACTACTGCAAACAGATACTGGGATTGGACAGATAAGTAAATGGGGGGCAGATGGTGGGAGCCAGGATGCTCATTATTGGAAAAGAAGGTTATGCGTAAGTGATGGGGAGAGGCTGAAATAAATGAACCATGTGATAATGACTGGAGATGTCAACATGAACTCATGTTTAGCTTAATACAGACACAGATGGGGAGATAATGATATGAATGTGTGTGTACATCCGTTCCGTTCCGTCGCTCAGTCGTGTCCGACTCTTTGTGACCCCGTGGACTGTAGCCTACCAGGCTTCTCTGTCCATGGGATTCTCCAGGCTAGAATACTGGAGTGGGTTACCGTTTCCTTCTCCAGGGGATCTTCCCGACCCAGGGATCGAACCCGGGTCTCCCACATTGGAGGCAGACGCTTTAACCTCTGAGCCACCAGGAGCTAGTATATACACACATATTATCTTACTCTGTCTACTAAGGGGCTAGAAACAACAGCATGCCCATAGCAACAAGCACATCTAGTGTCCACGTGTTCATTTTCCAGTGAAGCAGTCAGGGCTTCTTAAAAAAGGCAGTTGACTCTAGTACTGAAGCAGGGAAAATCAAAGATGAGGCTAAAGCATCTTATACTACCAGAAACGAAGGAAGCACAGAATAAAACCCTACAACAGGTATATGTCAAAGGTATACAGAAGGCAATCGAAATGAAAACAGTCAAAGATAAAACAATTTGAGCAACAAAACAAAGTAGTATTAGATAACTCAAAATATAAAATAACTATATCATATAATAAATTATATATGCATATCATAAATGAAATATAACAGGCAATTGAATGAATAAATAAATGGGAGGGCATAGACAAACCTGTAGAAATAAATTCCAAATAATTTATGCAGATTGTTCTCCATTCAAGGTGGTGGAGCACACGTCCCTGTCCTCAGGAGAAACCTTCACATAGTGACTTCTTTCTTAAGAGGACAGTACAGGGAGAGAGGAAATCAAGTCTCATACATTAGTGTTAGTGGGCCTCGGAATCAACTGGGGAGCTAATTAAAACACAGATCCTGGGCGCATCCCTCTACTTTTCAATTCAAATAACCCTCCAGGTGATTCTGACGCCCGCAAAAATGTTTGAGAGTGTGCGTGCTCAGTCACTAAGTTGATTTTGACTCTTATGGATCCCATGGACTGTTGCCCACCATGCTCCTCTGTCTGTGGGATTTTCCAAGCAAGAATACTGGAGTGGGTTGCATGCTGTGCCCTTCTCCAAGAGCTCTTCCTGACCCAGGGATCAAACCACTGTCTCCTGTGTCTCCTGCATTGGCAGGCAGATTCTTTACCACTGATCCACCTGGGAGGCAGTAAAATGTTTGAGAACCATTGGTCTAATGTGTGCAGAGAAGTGATATTGATTCCAGGACCAGGATTTGTTTGCAGGGATGTAGGAGAAGTTAATGGAAGGGAGTGTTTGCCCGTAAACTGTGAGCTCACTGGACTCTTCCTGGTTGTGGTCCTGTGTACCCATCGTCCCCAGTGACTGCCTCTCATTCAGCTTGGTGAGCAGATGACCACAGTGAGGGGGAAATGCACCCATTGCCCATAGTCTTTCCACCACCCTCCCCACCCAGCTGGCACAGTCACGTGGCTGCTGAGCTTAAGGGTAAGTGGGCTTCCACCTGGGTTCAGTGAGGGAAGATCTGTTAGCTGTTTGGTTCCAAATTCAGATGCCCCTGGATTTGAGATTAACCTTTTGGGAGGAGTCTCACCTCTCCTACATTTTGCCACAAGTTAGAAACCAGAATCTGCTTTCAAAGTGACTAGTACCCTCAGAAAGGCTCCTGACTTGAAGAAGTCTCCAGGAAATGCGCGATGATTTAAAGAAGCAGTTTGGGATGGGCCGTCGGGGATGGACTGGAAATGGTAGGGAAGGCAGTAAACAAAAGGGGGAGAGATAAGGGCCCTCCAGGTGGCGCTAGTGGTAAAGAATCCACCTGTCCAGGCAGGAGATGCAAGAGATACAGGTTCAATCCCAGGCTCAGGAAGATCTCCTGGAGAAGGAAATGGCTACTCACTCCAGTATTTTTGCCTGGAGAATCTCATGGACAGAGGAGCCTGGCGGGGTATAGTCCATGGGTTTGCAAAGAGTCAGACACGACTGAACATAGCACAGCAAGGGGAAAGAAATCAGGAGAGAAAGGTGGGCTGGTTTATATACAAACTCACACACACTCTCTCTCTCTCACACACAGACACACACACACATATCCTCTCTCCAAGACAGTGGTTCTCAACCTGAACTACATGTTAGAATCACTTAGGAAACTTTAGAGAACCAGATGCCAAGGTCATACCCCAAACCAGTGACATCAGGCCCTCTGAGGCTGAGATCCAAATGTCAGACATTTTTAAAGTTCCCCAGGAAATTCCAATGTGCAGCCAAAGTGGAAAATAACAGTGCTGGGGGTTACACCTACTATACATTTTCTAATCAGTTTTGATCAGGTTTGTTTCACCTCCCATTACTTTTGCCTTTAATTCCCTCATGGAATGTGTTGAGAGACAACCTGGCTCCCCAAACCTCTCAAACCTGAATATATCCTTTGTAAGTAGAAAATTGGACACTACTTATCAGAAAATTTAAATATGTTTACGATAGGTTTACCTTTTCAATTTCGTGAACAGAAATCTACCCTGAAGAAATACTCACACATGTCCACAAAGATTCATGACTACTCACTACAGTAGTTTGGAACAGAAAAAAAAAAAAAAAGAGGGGTGGACACAATCAAAATGTCTACCAATCAATAATACTGGGTTGGTCAAGAAGTTCATTCGGGCTTGTTTGTACCATCTTACCCAAATGAACTTTTTTGGCCAGCCCAATATATACATAACCTTACAGTGAAAACTGTTGTAGTCCTTAAGAAAGAATGAAACCATTTTATACTTACATATATGGAGTAAGAGATGCCCAGACAGAGGCCACAGCGTGTGCAAAGACTCTGGAGTGAAAGTGCATCACTTTGGAGGCACATAAAGGTGTCAGTGCGATTAAAAGAAGCAAGGCATGGGAGGCGGAATTAGGAAGATGGAGAAGGCCGAATGGTGGTCCCCAGAGAGATATGCCTGTGTCCTGATCCACAGGACCTGCGAATGTGACCTTATTTGAAGAAAAAGTGTCTTTGCAAATATAATTATCTGGGGTT
Organism: Moschus berezovskii; assembly: GCF_049115385.1. Taxonomy (NCBI): domain Eukaryota; kingdom Metazoa; phylum Chordata; class Mammalia; order Artiodactyla; family Moschidae; genus Moschus; species Moschus berezovskii. The sequence continues at coordinate 78,491,133 of NC_142471.1, forward strand.
GAGGCGATCATCTTGGATTATCTGAGTGGGCCCTGATCCAAGGACAAGTGTCCTCATAAGAAGAAATGTACCCAGAAGATGTGGCAATGTGACGATGGAAGCAGAGATTGGACCTACGTGGCCACAAACCCAGGAAGGCTGGGGCAGCTACCTTGAAACAGGCAAAGACTCGGCCTCCCCCAGAGTTTCTAGAGGGCGCTCAGCCTGGCTGAACCTTGATTTTGGACTTCTAGTCTCTAGAACTGTGTGAGAATATTGTTTCAAGCTAGCCAGCTTGTGGTCACAGCCCTTGTGGTTTCAGTCGCTAAGTCATGTCCGACTCTTTGCAACCCCATAGACTATAGCCCGCCAGGCTCCTCTGTCCATGGTATTTTTCAGGCAAGAATACAATACTGGGGAGCACGGGAAGATGGCAGAGGAATAGGACGGGGCGACCACTTTCTCCCCCACAAAATCAACCAAAGAACATTTGAACGCTGAGTAAATCCCACAAAAAAACTTCTGAATACCGGCAGAGGACATCAGGCACTCAGAAAAGCAGCCCATTGTTGACGAAAGGAGGTAGGAAATAGATAAAAAGAGAGACAAAAGAGGGAGGGACGGAGCTCCATCCCAGGAAGGGAGGCTTAAAAAAAAAAAAAGAGAAGTTTCGGGGGGGGGTGGTGCTGGGCAGGGAGGTGCCAGCAGTGGAGCTTAGAGGGAGAGCCGGGCTTGAACGCCCCAGGGCAAACTGAGGGCTGAACTTAAGATACCAAAAGGTGAAAAGGCTAGGAAAAGCCTGCGAAAAGCCCCAAGCCAGGACTCCGCCAGCCCCGCCCACAGAACCGGGCGCTGAGCGGAGCGAGCGGCAGGGGGCGGCCCAGCCCCCGCTGACGCGGGCGGGGAGGGCGGCCAGCGCCGGGTCGGGGGCAGCCGCGGCCCCAGAGAGGCTTCCTTGCCAAGCTGCAGGCAGGCTTCCTTGCTGGCCAGGACTTCTTGGGTTCGGGCCGGTCGATATCCACCTGAGAAAGTGCGCCGGTTGTACTTCCAGAAAACCAAGCGGCAGGGACCGGGAAGGCGATAAGTCACAGCGACCACGCTCGCCAAATGCCTGGTCACCTGAGCTGCTCGGACTGGGGAGGACACAAAACGCAGGCCCAGCCAAGTCTGCGCCTTTGTGGAGTACCTGAGGACCTGAACCTGAGCCGCTCAGACCTGGGAAGTGCATGCAACCCAGCGCCAGCCACGGACAGCTCGCAGCAGAGCAAACTAAAGCCTAAGCAGCATAAACAGGGAAAGCACACACGCCTCGAGCGGGAGCATTCCCAGTGTAGCCGAGACACTGCGAGCACTCCCCACAGACGCCAGGGATATTTGTTAGCTGCGTTCCTCCCTCCCCACAGCAGGACTGAATAGGTGAGCCAGGGGAAAAAAAAAAAGTGTCCACCACCGCATCCTGGTGTCAGGATGGGAATTAGACACTGAGGAGACCAGAAAACAGAAGAGTTTTTTCAACAGAAGGAACTGCTTTGGAAGTAACAGAGGGAGAAGCCTTGAGCCCACTGCAAGAATAAGACTGAAAACCAGAGGCAGAGGCTTAAGGCCAAATCCTGAGAACACCAGAGATCTCCTATTCCAGAGAACATTAATTGATAGGTACTCATCAAAGGCCTCCATACATACACTGAAACCAGGCGCCACCCAGGGGTCAACAAGTTTCAGTGAAAGACATACTACGCAAACTATCCAGCAACACAGGAGAATAGCACTGAGCTTCAATATACAGGCTGCCCAAAGCCACTCCAAACCCACTGACATCTCAAACTCATTACTGGACACTTCATTGCACTCCAGAGAGAAGAAATCCAGCTCCACCCACCAGAACATCGACACAAGCTTCCCTAACCAGGGAACCTTGACAAGTCACCCATCCAACCCCACACACAACGAGGTAACTACATAATAAAGAGAACTCCACAAACTGCCAGAAGACGGAAAGGCCACCCCGAACACAACAATATAAGCAAGATGAAGAGGCAGAGAAATACCCAACAAGTAAAGGAACAGGATAAATGCCCACCAACACAAACAAAAGAGGAAGATATAGGGAACCTACTCGATAAAGAATTTCGAATTTTAATTGTGAAAATGATTCAAAATCTGGAAAGCAAAATGGAGTTACAGATAAATAAACTGGAGAAAAGGATTGAGAAGATGGAAGAAATGTTCAATAAGGAATTAGAGGAAATAAAAAAGAGTCAATATATAATGAATAATACAATAGATGAGATCAGAAACACTCTTGAGGGCACAAACAGTAGAATAACAGAGGCAGAAGACAGGATAAGTGAGCTAGAAGATAGAATTGTAGAAGCAAATGAAACAGAGACAGAAAAAGAAAAAAGAATTAAAAGAAATAAGGACAATATTAGAGACATATGGGACAATATTAAACGCCCCAACATTCGAATCATAGGAGTCCCAGAAGAAGAAGACAAAAAGAAAGACCAGGAGAGAATACTTGAGGAGATAATAGTTGAAAATTTCCCTAAAATGGGGAAGGAAATAATCACCCTAGTCCAAGAAACACAGAGAGTCCCTAACAGGATAAACCCAAGGTGAAATACACCAAGGCACATATTAATCAAATTAACAAAGATCAAACACAAAGAACAAATATTAAAAGCAGCAAGGGAAAAACAACAAATAACACACAAGGGGATCCCCATAAGGATAACAGCTGATCTTTCAGCAGAAACTCTTCAGGCCAGGAGGGAATGGCAAGACATACTTAAAGTGATGAAAGAAAATAACCTACAGCCCAGATTACTGTACCCAGCAAGGATCTCATTCAAATATGAAGGAGAAATCAAAAGCTTTACAGACAAGCAAAAGCTGAGAGAATTCAGCATCACCAAACCAGCTCTCCAACTGACTAAGGGATCATACTTATCAATAATCACCTTAAACGTAAATGGGTTGAATGCCCCAACCAAAAGACAAAGGCTGGCTGAATGGATACAAAAACAAGACCCCCATATATGTTGTCTACAAGAGACCCACCTCAAATCGAGGGACACATACAGACTGAAAGTGAAGTGTTGGAAAAAGATATTCCACGCAAATAGAGACCAAAAGAAAGCAGGAGTAGCAATACTCATATCAGATAAAATAGATTTTAAAACAAAGGCCGTGAAAAGAGACAAAGAAGGAAACTACATAATGATCAAAGGATCAATCCAAGAAGAAGATATAACAATTATAAATATTTATGCACCCAACATAGGAGCACCGCAATATGTAAGACAATTACTAACAAGTATGAAAGGGGAAATTAACAATAACACAATAATAGTGGGAGACTTGAATACCCCACTTACATCTATGGATGCTGCTACTGCTACTACTGCTGCTGCTGCTGCTAAGTCACTTCAGTCATGTCCAACTCTGTGTGACCCCATAGATGGAAGCCCACCAGGCTCCCCCATCCCTGGGATTCTCCAGGCAAGAACACTGGAGTGGGTTGCCATTTCCTTCTCCAATGTGTGAAAGTGAAAAGTGAAAATGAAGTCGCTCAGTCGTGTCTGACCCTTAGCGACCCCATGGACTGCAGCCCACCAGGCTCCTCCATCCATGGGATTTTCCAAGCAAGAGTACTGGAGTGGCTTGCCATTGCCTTCTCCGACATCTATGGATAGATCAACTAAACAGAAAATTAACAAGGAAACACAGACTTTAAATGATACAATAGGCCAATTAGACCTAATAGATATCTATAGGACATTTCACCCCAAAACAATGAATTTCACCTTTTTCTCAAGCGCACACAGAACCTTTTCCAGGATAGATCACATCCTGGGCCATAAATCTAGCCTTGGTAAATTCAAAAAAATTGAAATCATTCCAAGCATCTTTTCTCACCACAATGCAGTAAGATTAAATCTCAATTACAGGAGAAAAACTATTAAAAATGCCAACATATGGAGACTGAACAACACGCTGCTGAATAATGAACAAATCATAGAAGAAATCAAAAGAGAAATCAAAATATGCATAGAAATGAATGAAAATGAAAACACAACAACCCAAAACCTCTGGGACACTGTAAAAGCAGTGCTAAGGGGGAAGTTCATAGCAATACAGGCACACCTCAAGAAACAAGAAAAAAGTCAACTAAATAACCTAACTCTACATCTAAAGCAACTAGAAAAGGAAGAAATGAAGAACCCCAGGGTGAGTAGAAGGAAAGAAATTGTAAAAATTAGGGCAGAGGTAAATGCAAAAGAAACAAAAGAGAGCAAAAATCAACAAAGCCAAAAGCTGGTTCTTTGAGAAGGTAAATAAAATTGACAAACCACTAGCCAGACTCATCAAGAAACAAAAGGAGAAGAACCAAATCAATAAAATTAGAAATGAAAATGGAGAGATCACAACTGACAACACAGAAATACGAAGGATTATTAGAGAATACTATCAGCAATTATATGGCAATAAAATGAATAACTTGGGAGAGATGGACAAATTCCTAGAAAAGTACACCTTGCCAAAACTGAACCAGGAAGAAATAGAAAATCTGAACAGACCCATCACAAGCACGGAAATAGAGGAAGTAATTGGAAGTCTTCCAGCAAACAAAAGCCCAGGTCCAGACGGCTTCACAGCTGAATTCTACCAAAAATTTAGAGAAGAGCTAACACCTATTCTACTCAAACTCTTCCAGAAAATTGCTGAGGAAGGAAAACTTCCAAACTCATTCTATGAGGCCACCATCACCCAAATCCCAAAACCTGGTAAAGATCCCACAAAAAAAGAAAATGACAGGCCAATATCACTGATGAACATAGATGCAAAAATCCTTAACAAAATTCTAGCAATCAGAATCCAACAACACATTAAGAAGATCATACATCATGACCAAGTGGGCTTTATCCCAGGAATGCAAGGATTCTTCAATATCTGCAAATCAATCAACATAATACACCACATTAACAAACTGAAAAATAAAAATCATATGATTATCTCAATAGATGCAGAGAAAGCCTTTGACAAAATACAACATCCATTTATGATAAAAACTCTCCAGAAAGTGGGAATAGAAGGGACATATCTCAACATAATAAAAGCTATATGTGACAAACCCACAGCAAACATTATCCTCAATGGTGAAAAACTGAAAGCATTTCCCCTAAAGTCAGGAACAAGACAAGGGTGCCCACTCTCACCACACCTATTCAACATAGTTCTGGACGTTTTGGCTACAGCAATCAGAGCAGAAAAAGACATAAAAGGAATACAAATTGGAAAAGAAGAAGTAAAACTTTCACTGTTCGCTGATGACATGATCCTCTACACACAAAACCCTAAAGACTCTACCAGAAAACTACTAGAGCTAATCAATGAATACAGTAAAGTTGCAGGATATAAAATCAACACACAGAAATCCCTTGCATTCCTATACACTAATAATGAGAAAATAGAGAAATTAAGGAAACTATTCCATTCACTGTTGCAACGAAAAGAATTAAATACTTAGGAATATATCTACCTAAGGAAACAAAAGACTTGTACATAGAAAACTATAAAACACTAGTGAAAGTAATCAAAGAGGACACTAATAGATGGAGAAATATACCGTGTTCGTGGATTGGAAGAAAAAATATTGTGAAAATGAGTATACTACCCAAAGTAATTTATACATTCAATGCAATCCCTATCAAGCTACCAACGATATTTTTCACAGAACTAGAACAAATAATCTCACAATTTGTATGGAAATACAAAAAACCTCTAATAGCCAAAGCAATCTTGAAGAAGAAGAATGGAACTGGAGGAATTAACCTGCCAGACTTCAGGCTCTACTACAAAGCCACAGTCATCAAGACAGTATGGTACTGGCATAAAGACAGAAATATAGATCAATGGAACAAAATAGAAAGCCCAGAGATAAACCCACGCACCTATGGACACCTTATCTTCGACAAAGGAGGCAAGAATATAAAATGGACAAAAGACAATCTCTTTAACAAGTGGTGCTGGGAAAACTGGTCAACCACTTGTAAAAGAGTGAAACTAGAACACTTCCTAACACCATACACAAAAATAAACTCAAAATGGATTAAAGATCTAAACATAAGACCAGAAACTATAAAACTCCTAGAGGAGAACGTAGGCAAAACACTCTCCGACATAAATCACAGCAGGAACCTCCTTGACCCACCTCCCAGAATATTGGAAATAAAAGCAAAAATAAACAAATGGGACCTAATTAAAATCAAAAGCTTCTGCACAACAAAGGAAACTATAAGCAAGGTGAAAAGACAGCCTTCAGAATGGGAGAAAATAATAGCAAATGAAGCAACTGATAAAGGATTAATCTCCAAAATATACAAGCAGCTCCTGCAGCTCAATTCCAGAAAAATAAGTGACCCAATCAAAAAATGGGCCAAAGAACTAAACAGACATTTCTCCAAAGAAGACATAAAGATGGCTAACAAACACATGAAAAAATGCTCAACATCCCTCATAATCAGAGAAATGCAAATCAAAACCACAATGAGATACCATTTCACACCAGTCAGAATGGCTGCTATCCAAACGTCTACATGCAATAAATGCTGGAGAGGGTGTGGAGAAAAGGGAACCCTCTTACACTGAGAATGCAAACTAGTACAGCCACTATGGAGAACAGTGTGGAGATTCCTCAAAAAACTGGAAATAGAACTGCCCTATGATCCAGCAATCGCACTCCTGGGCATACACACTGAGGAAACCAGAATTGAAAGAGACACATGTACTCCAATGTTCATTGCAGCACTATTTATAATAGCTAAGACATGGAAGCAACCTAGATGTCCATCTGCAGATGAATGGATAAGAAAGCTTTGGTACATATACACAATGGAGTATTTTTCAGCCATCAAAAAGAATGCATTTGAATCAGTTTTAATGAGGTGGATGAAATTGGAGCCAATTATACAGAGTGAAATAAGCCAGAAAGAAAAACATCAATACAGTATACTAACGCATATATATGGAATTTAGAAAGATGGTAACCTTAACCCTGTATAAGAGACTGCAGAAGAGACATAGGCATATAGAACAGTCTTTGGGACTCTGTGGGAGAGGGTGAAGGTGGGATGATTGGGGAGAACGGCATTGTAGCATGTATATTATCATAAGTGACCAGTCCAGGTTCGATGCATGATACAGGATGCTTGGGGCTGGTGCACGGGGATGACATGGAGGGAGGATATGGGGAAGAGGGAGGTGGGAGGGGGGTTCAAGAAAGGGAACACATGTACACCCAGGGCAGATTCGTGTCAATATATGGCAAAACCAACCAATATATTAATGTAAGGTAATTTGTCTCCAATAAAATAAATTTAAAAAAATAAAAAGGGAAAAAAAAAAGAATACAATTCTGGAGTGGGTTGCCACTTCTTTCTCCAGGGGATCTTTCCAGACCAGGGATCGAACCTTCATCTCCTGCTTGGCAGGTAGAATGCTTACCACTGAGCCACCAAACACTAATATAAGTCACAGAGGCTCCATCAGAGGCCTTCAGTGATCTTGCAGGCTATTTATTGTAAGGACTTATCTTTCACTCCCCAAATGGGAAGTCAGGGGGAGATTCTGGGTAAAGAAGTGACACAATCTGACTCATTTTCTTACAGAATTGCTCTGGCTGCTGTTATTGAATAAAGTATGTAGTTCTGAGTTCCTTAATTTTTTTATAACCAAACTGTAATTTGTCTTCTAATTATTTAAGAAAGAATATGAATTTTAAAAATAAAAAAATAAGACTGGAATAGATTCTAAATTAATAAACATCTCACAAAACAAAGAATAAAAGCAAGCATTTAAAAGGTAGTTCTCATTGCTGTGCTTAGTTTCTCAGTTGATTCCAACTCTTTGCAACCCCATGGAATGTAGCCCCCCAGGCTCCTCTGTCCACAGGGATTCTCCAGGCAAGAATACTGGAGTGGGTTGCCATGACCTCCTCCAGGGGATCTTCTCAACCCAGGAATTGAACCAGGGTCTCCTGCACTGCAGCTGGATTCTTTACCAGCTGAGTGACCAGGGAAGTAACTGACATCAACGATATCCTGTGCTTCCTGATGTGAAGAAGTATTCTTGCTAAAAAAAACCTATATCCAGTCATCGGGAAACTATCTGACAAATTCAAATAGTACATTCTACAAGACAAGAGATCTGGACTCTGAAAATGTCAGTATCTTAAAAGACAAAAAATAAAGGGTGGAAGGATGGAACTGTTTAAAACAAAAAGGTCTAAAGATATATGATTTTTAAAACAAAAAACTGACTACACAGGAAAGAAAAAAGTCTAGACTGAATGACCAAGCCGGCCAAGGAGTCTCTCCCAGCATTACCCGCTGGTGTCAGGTTTTGATCATCAAAAGGTCCAAGGTCCTGGTGGTGGATCAGCTCTCTCATTAGGATTGCAAAGCTATAAACATCTCCCTTCGGGGGTGCCAGACCGGGGCGCCTGGGGGAGCCGCAGTAGTTCTGGGGCTGTCCAGTAGAACTCTGCAAAGCCAAGATTGTCAAAGGTCAGAGCTGCTGGGTGGAACAGGAAAAGTCACCCCTTCTTTTTCCAGGAAACACAGGAGCCCTGAAAGTATCCAGCCCCTGAGAAGTTGGCCCTGATGGGTGGAGACATCTCCATATTCACACACTTGGGGCCCATGTGTGTGAATATGAAGGAAATAATGAGGGTGATCCTGCCCTAACAAATTAACAGCAGTTAACTCACGACTATGCAATTATAGGCAGCTTTTCTTTCCCTTTTTCCTTTCTGTACTGCCTACATTAAGAAAAAAAATCATGTAACAATTCATAGAACATAAAACTATTTGAAAGCGAAAAACTCAGTGGCATTGAATACCCTGGGAATGCCATACAGCTAGTACATCTAGTTCCAAAACATTTCTGACACCCCACAGTAAAACTTTGAATCCATGAACCAGTTTCTGACCATTTCCCCCATCTCCCAACTCCTGCCAACCACCAATCTGCATTCTGTCTGCACAGATGTATCTGTGCTGGATATTTGATAAATTTACATTTTTTTTTGCGTGATGTTTGTAGATTTTTTTGTCATTATAGGCTACAATCATGAAAAGAAAATATAGTGGAAGATGTGGAGAAAGAAATGACTACTCACAGGTTTTCAACATTTCCCCCTTTGTCTTTTCTGCAGGATACCATGTTACAGACACCTCCCCACATGCAGACAGCAAAGCTGTGGGCAGCGTGCTGCTTCAGAGAGAGGCGGTCAAGGCAGAGCACACTGGGCTCACTTGGGCCCAGGACAGCGCAAGGCAAGACTCAAGAGTGCTCAGTAAGCCTGGACGAGCAGGAAGAGGCATGGAGCCTCAGTTCGCACACATGTGAAGAGGGTTGGACTCCTTTTGGTGTCTTGTCTCGAGGGGTACATCAGAATCACTTGAGAGGCTTTGAGAAAACAACACAGATGCCCAGACCCCATCTTCATAAGTTCTGATGCAGTTGGCACGGGATGGGATCCAGCCCCTTTCATGTCTTTTGAAGCTTCTCAAGTGATACTGAAGGAAATGGCAACCCACTCCAGTGTTCTTGCCTGGAGAATCCCAGGGATGGGGGAGCCTGGTGGGCTTCCATCTATGGGGTCACACAGAGTCGGACACAACTGAAGTGACTCAGCAGCAGCAAGTGATACTGAAGTGCAGAGAGGGTGGAAAACTACCAAGCTCATCATCTGTAAGGGGCCTGGCAGGTAGCGCCTTCTCCGTTGAGAACAGGGGATGAAGACACGAGGGGACACAGAAGACTGAAGACAAGGGCAGTGACTCCCCTCAGGTCACGCAGCTGAGTCAGGGCAAGGACTAGTCTCTGCACGCAGACACCCCACCATGGATTCAGGCCACTAGTGGGTTGTTTTGTTTTATTTTTTTTTGTTTTCCCTCTCTTTGGGTGACCAGAATAACTGCATCCATCAGCCCCAGAGGAAGGCCCAACTGCAGGGCTCCGAGCGGGTGAGCATCAGAAAGCGCAGGTGGGTTGAGGAGCCCTGTACCCCTCTCTCAACAGCTAGTGGGTGCAGGATTTGCAGTGGTTACCCGACGGGTCCGTCGTTTCCTCATTGTATGTTCTGTATCCAGCCATGCTGGAGTTCCCACAGCCCGAATCCCAACAGCTTCACCTGCATCCGGCCATCCACCAGGCAGTCGGAAGGCTTCAGGTTGCCGTGGGACCCCAGGGGGCTCCTGTGGAGGAACAGCAGACCCTAAAGAGTGAAAATGAGTAAATGGATTAGAGCAGGGGCTGCTGATGGATGCTGCTGGAAGACATAGAGACCGGCGGACAGAAACAGACAGGCCATGGTGGGAGACATGTTCATTTCCACATTCATTTGTTCAAGATCCCCTCGCCCAGGGAGTCACCCTGGGCAGGGACATCCGAAAGGGAGAAAACTATTTCCGGCCCCTTAATGTGGAGCCACAAAGGCAAGACCAGCTTTAAAAAAAAGTAGCCTTGTGATCAGACTCTTGGGTTCAAACCCTAGATCTACCGCATGGTAGAGGCAAGTAACTTTATCCCATGAGCCTCACTCTTCTTGTCAAAACAGAGATGACAGGGGACTTCCCTGGTGGCCCAGTGTTTGGGAGTCTGCCTTGCAACACAGAGGACATGGATTTGATCCCAGGTCAGGAGACTGGGATCCCACATGTCATGCAGCAACTAAGCCCACGAACCACAACACGTTACATCAATTATTTGTATGCAATAAGAAAGCACTATTGTTTATAATATTACTTATTTATAAAGAGGACAGGAAAAAAGCCTAGAGTCAGAAGACATGTTCAAGCCTAAACTTTACCACTAAGTTTCTTCAAACAAATCATCTAACTGGGCCTCAATTTTACCATCTGTGAGATGGGTCTGCCTTAGACCCCTGCTACTTGAAAGATGTCCCAGGGACCCGCAGCATCAGCATCCCCTGGGAGACCCTCAGAAATGCAGAATCTCAGGCCCTGCCCAGACCTACTGGATCAGACTGCATTTAAACCCGGTCCCCAGGAGATGCATGTACCTATCAAGCTGAGAAGACTTGTCCTTGTCAATTGTTCTCAACCTTGGCTGCACATTGAAATCACCTGGGGAGTTTAAAAAGAATAAAGGAATGCTTGGGCCCAGACACAAGAACCTGTATTACTGCAGATTACATATCACACAAACCAAGCCTGAGTGCAGAGGAGACTGATCAGAATGGAGGAAGAGGACTTAATCTGAAGGCGGGCCAAAGAAGTTCAGTCCCCAAGGCAGTGATGACTCTTATTTGCCAAGGAGATTGAGGGCGTTGTGGGGAATCTCTCACAATGAAGAAACTCGGATATTAAACTGCTCCCTGTGGGGGTGGGAGGAGCCTCAAGAGGGAAGAGATATATGGATACATATGGCGGGTTTACACTGTTGTACAGCAGAAACTAATACAACATTGTAAAGCAATTATACCCCAAGTTTTAAAAAAATTTTTTTAATTAATTAATTAATTTTTGTTTTTTACTTTACAATATTGTATTTGTTTTGCCATACATTGACATGAATCCGCCCCGGCTGTACATGTGTTCCCCATCCTGAACTCCCTCCCATCTCTCTCCCCATATCATCCCTCTGGGTCATCCCTGCACACCAGCCATGAGCATCCTGTATCATGCATCGAACCTGGGCTGATGATTCATTTCACATATGATAATATACATGTTTCAATGCCATTCTCCCAAATCATCCCACCCTCGCCCTCTCCCACAGAGTCCAAAAGACTGTTCTATACATGTGTCTCTTTCGCTGTCTCGTATACAGGGTTATCGTTATCATCTTTCTAAATTCCATGTATATGCGTTAGTATACTGTATTGGTATTTTTCTTTCTGGCTTACTTCACTCTGTATAATAAGCTCCAGTTTCATCCACCTCATTAGAACTGATTCAAATGTATTCTTTTTAATGGCTGAGTAATATTACATTGTGTATATGTACCACAGCTTTCTTATCCATTTGTCTGCAGATGGACATCTACGTTGCTTCCATGTCCTGGCTATTATAAACAGTGTTGTGATGAACATTGGGGTACATGTGTCTCTTTCAATTCTGGTTTCCTCAGTGTGTACGCCCAGAAGTGGGATTGCTGGGTCGTATGGCAGTTCTATTTCCAGTTTTTTAAGGAATCTCCACACTGTTCTCCGTAGTGGCTGTACTAGTTTGCATTTCCACCAACAGTGTAAGAGGGTTTCCTTTTCTCCACACCCTCTCCAGCATTTATTGCTTGTAGACGTTTGGATAGCAGCCATTCTGACTGGCGTGAAATGGTACCTCATTGTGGTTTTGATTTGCATTTCTCGGATTATGAGTGACGTGGAGCATCTTTTCATGTGTTTGTTAGCCATCTGTATGTCTTCTTTGGAGAAATGTCTGTTTAGTTCTTTGGCCCATTTTTTGATAGGGTCACTTATTTTTCTGGAATTGAGCTGCAGGAGCTGCTTGTATATTTTGGAGATTAATCCTTTATCAGTTGCTTCATTTGCTATTATTTTCTCCCATTCTGAAGGCTGTCTTTTCACCTTGCTACCTTGCTTATAGTTTCCTTTATTGTGCAGAAGCTTTTGATTTTAATTAGGTCCCATTTATTTATTTTTGCTTTTATTTCCAATATTCTGGGAGGTGGGTCAAGGAGGTTCCTGCTGTGATTTATGTCGGAGAGTGTTTTGCCTACGTTCTCCTCTAGGAGTTTTATAGTTTCTGGTCTTATGTTTAGATCTTTAATCCATTTTGAGTTTATTTTTGTGTATGGTGTTAGAAAGTGTTCTAGTTTCACTCTTTTACAAGTGGTTGACCAGTTTCCCCAGCACCACTTGTTAAGAGACTGTCTTTTGTCCATTTTATATTCTTGCCTCCTTTGTCGAAGATAAGGTGTCCATAGGTGCGTGGATTTATCTCTGGGCTTTCTATTTTGTTCCATTGATCTATATTTCTGTCTTTGTGCCAGTACCATACTGTCTTGATGACTGTGGCTTTGTAGTAGAGCCTGAAGTCCGGCAGGTTGATTCCCCCAGTTTCATTTTTCTTTCTCAAGATTGCTTTGGCTATTCGAGGTTTTTTGTATTTCCATACAAATTGTGAAATTATTTATTCTAGCTCTGTGAAAAATATCGTTGGTAGCTTGATAGGGATTGCATTGCATCTATAGATTGCTTTGGGTAGTGTACTCATTTTCACTATATTGATTCTTCCAATCCATGAACACGGTATATTTCTCCATCTATTAGTGTCCTCTTTGATTTCTTTCACCAGTGTTTTATAGTTTTCTATATATAGGTCTTTTTGTTTCTTTAGGTAGATATATTCCTAAGTATTTTATTCTTTTCGTTGCAATGGTGAATGGAATTGTTTCTTTAATTTCTCTTTCTATTTTCTCATTTGTTGCAGGATATAAAATCAACACACAGAAATCCCTTGCATTCCTATACACTAATAAAAAAAATTTTTTAAGGTATGTTAAACTATTTAAAAAATAAACTGCTCCCAGGGAGCAGGGATAAAGCTGGAAGATAAACCCAGGTTCAGTCACCTTTGAAGTCCAGCCACTTCTCAACCACTTCTTTTACTGTTTCTGGAGCCCTGGTGTTTGCAAAGGAGAGTGGAGGAGGAAGCAGGTAGATGAAAGTATGCCTCTTCTTCTGACACCACTATCAGGTTTAAATGAATCACAAGTCTAGCCTTGAGTCACATGATGTGGTTACAAGGTGGCACCGGTGTCCAGCAAGGAGGAATTCAAGGAGCGTCCCTGAATAGATTATTGTACCCTGGGACAGGGTCCTTGGACCTCTTGGGCACCAGCTCCAGGACTCCCCTTTTCCTCCAGCAGTAATGTCAGGCGGAATCACTGTCAGCTTTAGCAAGAGCCCAGTATTGCATAGAATTCAGGCTAATACAGAAAGCGATAAGGAAACATTCAGGACAATGGGTACACTACCCCCACCTCACCCCTAAAAAATCAGGAAGCTGTGTTCCTTTACCACCCTGCTTCATTGTTTCTTGAGATGACAAAGTTGAATCACATTTTAGAAATAAGACTAGATTAACCAGTCCCGGAGGGGCCTGGGTGGGGTGGCCTCTGGAATGTTTCTGGTGAGGCTCCAACAAACAGAGGTCTGGGCCTGAAATCTGGGGAGAACTGAGTCCCATCCAGAGTCCTCTCAGACCTCACGGAGACCTCTCCATTCCTCAGGACTCCTCCTGGACACACACGACTATCCCTGCCCTTGCTAATGCCAGGTACACCGCAGACATGAGACCTTCTACGTTCTGGTTGCTCCTGACCACTGCTGACATCCAGGGATATTAGCAGAGCTCCTTCCATAAGGACAAAAATGACATGTTGAGGGATGCCTGAAATCCTAGGAAGGTAGTTCTCTCCAAGAGATGGCATGCATTTGTCTGTTTTGTTTTTATTTTTCTATCTTGATGGAAGTGTCCAATAAGAGCCTGAAATGTATTCTATTGTCTAAGAACAAATAGAACCATGAGAGTCTCACAATTTAAGTGCCAGGTTTCATAAACTTTTGGCAGTCCTATTACCTATGTGTCTGAGGCCACGTTTATTTTCCAATTGGAAGGCTGAGGCTGGCCCACACGGCTCCTCCCTCTGAACCAAACACCTGTGTTCTCTAGCACTTGGCAGGGAAGGAAGAATTCAGCTTTTGGAGACAGACTTGTTGCAGAGCCTGATCTGCCTGTTGCCAGTTGGGCCGGTTACTTTACCTCACTAAGCCTCTTTATCTTTGCTTTTGAAAATGAAATAAATATGAATAGTACAAATATTGGAGCTAAGGATAAATTAACCACAAGTTTAATTGCTAATTATTAAGAGCACTGTCCAATAGAAATATAATGTAAACACATGTATCGTGTTTAATTTTTTAGTTAAGCAGGTGAAATTACTTTTAATATTTTATATAACCCAATGTATTAAAAAAACATTGTTTCAACATGTAATCAACATGAAAATATTACTGAGATATTTCACATTCCTTTTTTTTTTAACTAAATCTTCAAAAACTAGCATGCATTTTATACTTTTAGCACATCTCCATTTGAACTAGTCACACTGCTAACGTTCAGTAGTCACATGTAGCTGGTGGTACCATATTTAAACAATGCAGGCTTGTCCTATTGTTCAATTAAATAAGAAAGTGTATGGCTTTTAGTATTAGAAATTGGGTTATCTGGGGTAACAGTAATACCATGCATGCTCATTTGCTAAGTCATGCCTGACTCTGTGATTCCAAGCACTGTAGCCTGCCAGGCTCCTCTGTCCATGGGATTTCCCAGGCAAGAATACTGGAGTAGGTTGCCATTTCCTCCTCCAGAGTAAACCATACTCTTGCTAATACTAACAGTTAACCTTTATTAGATAACTGTTTTGGAGCAGGCATGATGCTAAGCAACATGCATATCTTAGTGCTCATAACCACACTATGAGTCAGGTACTGTTGTTATCTTTATTTCATACACAGGGACACTAGTTAAGGTCATCTGGTCCATACATGGAAGAGACAGGGTTTGAATCCCCAAGACAACTTCTATGCCAAACTCTCTTTCATCCTGTTAATCAAGATGTCTCTCACTGAGAAACAAAGGCCTATCCCTAACTCAAGATGAGTATTATACTCTCCAAAGATCCTTCCCAACCTGGCCCCACTGGGTTGAACTCTCTGAGCACAGGACAATAAGACTCATTCCTCTGCACCCTCCCAATTGGGTTAACCCAATTAGGTGTTTGATTAATACATTTGCTATCTTGAAAAGTTGGTGGTATCTCAGAATCTCCCTGATGCCTGGTATAGAGGAGGTTCTGGTCAAATGGACATCGGGAGAGGAATTGTTCTTATGACTGGCATGTGATGGCCTGAAATGCAACCTGACCCTCAGAGCTCAGTCCAGCACCTGGGTTCACGTAAAAGTCACCCATGCCAAACCTCCAACATGATATAGGGAATTTTCTGTTATTCTTAATCCTCTTTCAAGGAATGTTTTCAGAGTAATTGGCCTCAGAGGCCCTACATAGTGCAATGTGTACACTTCATTTCAGGAGACAGCAAGCCTTCCAAAGCAAAGAGTCGAGCTGTCCTTTGTTCTTCTGGCGTGGAATGGAGGACAGACTCAGTGACCCTAAAATAGGTGATGACCACCAGGGAGATTGTCCCCTTCAAAGTGTCACTCACACCCACCCCAGCATATCTCCAGACCATCCTGAGTTAATTCTTGAAAACCAAACACCCACACCAAAAGGCTAGTCATTCACATCATGGTGAGAACTTAATAGCTTTCTCTTTACATTCAATATAAATGATGCCAACTGCTTTGATTGGGATAGGAGGCATATCACTGAAGATGAGGTGAGACTACTTCCCTGGGCTTCAGTTCAGTGCAGTTCAGTCACTCAGTTGTGTCTGACTCTTTGTAACCCCATGAATCACAGCACACCAGGCCTCCCTGTCCATCACCAACTCCCGGAGTTCACTCAAACTCATGTCCATCAAGTCAGTGATGCCATCCAGCCATCTCATTCTCTATCGTCCCCTTCTCCTCCTGCCCCCAATCCCTCCCAACATCAGAGTCTTTTCCAGTGAGTCAACTCTTCGCATGAGGTGGCCAAAGTATTGGAGCTTAGTGGGAAGGTAATGGATCTATTTCTGCTTCATTGACTATGCCAAAGCCTTTGACTATGTGGATCACAATAAACTGTGGAAAATTCTGAAAGAGATGGGAATACCAGACCACCTGACCTGCCTATTGAGAAACCTGTATGCAGGTCAGGAAGCAACAGTCAGAACTGGACATGGAACAACAGACTGGTTCCAAATAGGAAAAGGAGTACGTCAAGGCTGTATATTGTCACCTTGCTTATTTAACTTCCATGCAGAGTACATCATGAGGAACGCTGGGCTGGAAGAAGCACAAGCTGGAATCAAGATTGCCGGGAGAAATATCAATAACCTCAGATATGCAGATGACACTACCCTTATGGCAGAAAGTGAAGAGGAACTCAAAAGCCTCTTGATGAAAGTGAAAGAGGAGAGTGAAAAGGTTGGCTTGAAGCTCAACATTCAGAAAACAAAGATCATGGCATCTAGTCCCATCACTTCATGGGAAATAGATGGAAAAACAGTGGAAACAGTGTCAGACTTTATTTTTGGGGGCTCCAAAATCACTGCAGATGCTGATTGCAGCCATGAAATTAAAAGACACTTACTCCTTGGAAGGAAAGTTATGACCAACCTAGATAGTATATTAAAAAGCAGAGACATTACTTTGCCAACAAAGGTCCATCTAGTCAAGGCTATGGCTTTTCCCGTGGTCATGTATGGATGTGAGAGTTGGACTGTGAACAAAGCTGATCGCCGAAGAATTGATGCTTTTGAACTGTGGTGCTGGAGAAGACTCTTGAGAGTCCCTTGGACTGCAAGGAGATCCAACCAGTCCATTCTAAAGGAGATCAATCCTGGGTGTTCATTGGAAGGACTGATGCTGAAGCTGAAACTCCAATACTTTGGCCACCTCATGCGATGAGTTGACTCACTGGAAAAGACTCTGATGCTGGGAAAGGTTGGGGGTGGGAGGAGAAGGGGACGACAGAAAATGAGATGGCTGGATGGCATCACTGACTCTGTGGACATGAGTTTGAGTGAACTCCGGGAGTTGGTGATGGACAGGGAGGCCTGGCGTGCTGTGATTCATGGGGTCGCGGAGAGTCGGACACGACTGAGCGACTGAACTGAACTGAACTGAACTGAATGGAAAGTAGGGGAGGGGAAAAAGAGAAGATCCCAGAGGAGAGGGTACCATGTCAGAGCTTCCTATTTTAAAACTGTTATACCACCATCTAAATAATTTCCTATGTACAATTCCTGACCTTTTCATTTTTTCTCTAGCTTAATTTTAAGCCATTCAAAGATGAAAACAAGTCCTTGTCTTCCTAAGAATGTACACAGATTAGATCAAACCCTTAAGAGACGCTCAATGAAGTTTTACTAAAACAGTAAGAGTAGTGGCCCAGTGGAAACCAATCACAGGGAGGTTTCTCTTTGTCTACCTCACTTGGTAACAACACATTGACTTCCCACTAAGGCCTGGGTTCAGTTCAGTTCAGTTCAGTCGCTCAGTCGTGTCTGACTCTCCCCGACCACATGAATCACAGCACGCCAGGCCTCCCTGTCCATCACCAACTCCCGGAGTACACTCAAACTCATGTCCACAGAGTCGGTGATGCCATCCAGCCATCTCATTCTCGGTCGTCCCCTTCTCCTCCCGCCCCCAACCTTTCCCAGCATCAGAGTCTTTTCCAGTGAGTCAACTCATCGCATGAGGTGGCCAAAGTATTGCAGTTTCAGCTTTAGCATCAGTCCCTCCAATGAACATCCAGGTCAAAGTTTAACAGGGTCATTAAGACTTAGCTCCTTAGACACAAAAAGCAATCAAATTCTTGAGGAACAAATGTCCTTCGAGGTCAATCAGGTCAACCTCATCCATGAAACCTACATGGAGGCTGAGTAACAATAATAATAATAGCTAAAATATATCTGATACTTCCTCTGGCTCAGATACTTTCGAGCACTTTGTGTTCATTAGTTTACTTTATCCTTGCAACAGAATATGAGGCAAGTCTATTATTATCCCTATTTCAGATGGAAAATGAGTCAGGTGGGCCATGACACTGTGGGCCAACATTCTGAAAATGCTCTCTTCACCCAGGGCTAAAATCCAGCTGCTCTTTCTAGGCTCACAGATCCGCTCCTACCGTTAGCAGGAAAGTAATGTGCCACAGCCACTCAGTGAGTCACTGGCCTAAAAACCCAGGAGAGCAGTTTATATTTCACCCATGTACCCCCCACAACACTCAGGCAGGGTCTTGCCTATAGGAGTCTATCAGCTGATAGATGGGAATGTTGATTCATGGACAGACAGCCTTGTCCTGCTGCCATGTGTCAGGGTGAGTGGCTCCCTCACCAGGACCCATTTCCAGGTCTTTGGCTTGGTCCCCTCTAATGGAAAAAGCAGATGCAGTGAGCTGAGAAAGACCAGCTGGATTTTAGCCCAGAGTGAAGAGAGCACCCTCAGAATGGGTCCCCCAAGTCATTTTCCATCTGTGAAATGGGAATGATAATAAATCTACCTTTTTTTTTAGATCTTCCTTATATTTTGTTGTGAGAACAAAACAAGCACTAAATATATTTTAGCTATTAGTACTATTATTCCTCCTCTTCTTTATATCCATCACAACCCTCTGTGCCCAAAGTAAAGATTCACCTGCTAGTTTACTTTCTCAGATATGCATCCTAAGGCCGCCTCTTAGATCAGCAGCTCTGTGGTGACTGCGGCAGTCATTCCCATTTTCTGGAGAAAAGAATCAAGGGTTAGGGATAAGGAAGGGTTATTAGGATCTCCCTCTCCAACTCACTTTATGATCCAGTAATTAGATTTTCTTTGGGGTAAAAAAATTCTACGCTAAAATGTAAATACTCCGTTCATATTTAGGTATCCCTTCCAACTTGAGTGTAAAATATTTTACTCTGTTGACATGTACTTGAGATCAGGGAGGGTGAAAAGGATGTAAATTTGATGGAAGAGGTGGATTTTAGGAGTGGAATTACTTTGTTTGAAGAGATTTGAGGAGGACCAGAATTTTCAAGAAAGATTATAGTTAATCCAAAACACAGAACAACTCAAGAACACTATTTGTTCTTTACATGGGTTTATGTGATACTCACATATGATATGTGAGTATGTCATTTGCAAATGAGAGCTTGAATATCCAATCCATTTCATTGCCTGAGTTTCTCAAAACATCCTGAAAAACACAATTATTCCAAACATCACAACTGACACACCTGGAAGCACAGGGAGCTTCATAGGTTCTGTAGATTTGATCCTAATGCTTTGGATGGTTAAGCAGAAATGATGACACCTGGGCTTCCCTGGTGGCTCAGAGGTTAAAGCGTCTGCCTCCAATGCGAGAGACCTGGGTTCGATCCCTGGGTCAGGAAGATCCCCTGGAGAAGGAAATGGTAACCCACTCCAGTATTCTTGCCTGGAGAATCCCATGGATGGAGAAGCCTGGTAGGCTACAGTCCACGGGGTCGCAAAGAGTCGGACACTGCTGAGCGACTTCACTTCACTTCATAACACCTGAGGCAGAGAACTCTAAATCTAGTAACCAGAACTCTTCCTGGGAGAAACCATAACCCGATTCAATATTGACAAAGTTATGCAGTCTTGAGTTTTACAAATACTTCCTCGTTCCTGACATAAAGCTGATGGTCACATATCACGGGGAAGATGGGCCCAGGAACACAGTCCAGAAGTAGCTATGACACCGTAGGAGACAAAACCAAGCTCAGACGGGTTCCACCAAGAACAGAGAAACCAGACACTTGGCCACTGTGCTGCTGATTTAATCCTCTGCAGGCATCCCAGCAAAATAATTCAGATAATTCAGATCTTGAAATCAGAGTGGAGAAGAACTGCTCTTGGATGAAGGGGCAAAAGCATTGATAAGCTTCTTTATTCAGTTCAGTTCAGTCGCTCAGTCGTGTCCGACTCTTTGCGACCCCACGAATCACAGCACGCCAGGCCTCCCTGTCCATCACCAACTACCGGAGTCTACCCAAACTCACATCCATTGATTCAGTGATGCCATCCAACCATCTCATCCTCTGTCATCCCCTTCTCACCCTGCCCTCAATCTTTCCCAGCATCAGGGTCTTTTCAAATGAGTCAGTTAGCTCTTCACACCAGGTGGCCAAAGTATTGGAGCTTCAGTTTCAACATCAGTCCTTCCAATGAACACCCAGGACTGATCTGCTTTAGGATAGACTGGTTGGATCTCCTTGTAGTCCAAGGGATTCTCAAAAGTCTTCTCCAACACCACGGTTCAAACGCATCAATTCTTCAGTGCTCAGCTTTCTTTATAGTCCAACTCTCGCATCCATACATGACTACTGGAAAAACCAAAGCCTTGACTAGATGGACCTTGGTTGGCAAAGTAATGTCTCTGCTTTTTAATATGCTGTCTAGGTTGATCATAACTTTCCTTCCAAGGAGTAAGCATCTTTTAATTTCATGGCTGCAGTCACCATCTGCAGTGATTTTAAAGCCCCCAAAAATAAAGTCTCCCACTGTTTCCACTGTTTTCCCATCTAATTGCCATGAAGTGATGGGACCGGATGCCATGATCTTAGTTTTCTGAATGTTGAACTTTAAGCCAACTTTTTCACTCTCCTCTTTCACTTTCATTAAGAGGCTCTTTAGTTTTTCTTCACTTTCTGCCATAAAGGTGCTGCTAATCAAATGTGAGGTAAGATTGATTCTTTTGCTTACCTTAAGACTTCCTTTTTTTGAAATATTAGGTGACAAAGCAGATGTTTGGTGATTCTGTGCAAACACCAAAGAAGGGAACAATGTTTTCATGCCTTAATTCATACATCTGAAAATAATGATGGAATAATAGCTTGTGATTATAGTATGTTTCCTGCTCTAGGGATGGTGCTATGTGCTTTATACACTGTCATCTAATTTTCTCAAAGACCCTGTGAGATAAGAACTATAACTGCTCACATTTTACAGATTAGGAAACTGATGCTCAAAAGATAAAGTAATGTGTTAAAGACCATACAACTTCTTAGTGGCAGAGCTTGGAGGTAAATCCAGGCAGTCTGCCTCCAGCAAATAAACCAGAGGGATGATTGAAGTCTCCCCAGTAATGGGAATTTACTAAAACCACAGGGCTTCCCTGGTGACTCAGACAGTAAAGAATCTACCTGCAGTGTAGGAGAACCGGGTTTGATCCCCTGGAGAAGGGAATGGCTACCCACTCCAGTATTCTTGCCTGGAGAATCCCATGGACAGAGGAGCCTGGTGGGCTACAGTCCGTGAGGTCACAAAGAGTCAGGCACGAGTGAGTGACTAACACAACATAAAACCAGGGTGTCCAGAAGTGAATCCGATAAACCTGACTCCCGGCAAGGCAGGATTAAGGTCAGGATTAAAGGCAGAGAACAGGCTAGGAGAGCTCCCAGGATTCAGGCGCTGAGTCAGGCATAAGGGGACTGAGGTCTTTAGACCTCAGTTTGGGCTCTTGGGGTGGTGGTCTTGGGCCAAGTTAAGGAAGCAGATTCCCAGAATTGCCCTGCGGGGTGAGGACCCCTGAGGTGGGAATGGGGAGTTTGCAGAGGAGAGGCTGAGGGCAGCAAAGCTTTGTCTCCTCCCAAGAGTGGGGGCCTCACCAGCCAGATTTCCTGCAGCACAGGCAGCTTCCTGTTCCAGGTTTCTGCTTGGTCACCAAAATAGCAGATGGCCACATGTTTGCCCTGGAGCCAGAGATGGAGCAGAATGTTCTTAACCCAGGATTAACCGGAAAATGCTACACTCAGAAAGAGCTAGGAAAGGGTGGGGGCGGTGGGGGGAGGGAAAGAAGACTGGAAAGAAATCCACCTAGGAAAGGATCACTGAGCACCTCCCAGCCCAAACCTACCCGGAGGGTAGCATGGTGCTGTGTCCAGGATCCCAGCTAACTGCTCGACACAGGAGACCTCATTTAACAGGCAGTATGGCCCTGCAACAGAGAAGGCAATGGCAACACACTCCAGTACTCTTGCCTGGAGAATCCCATGGATGGAAGAGCCTGGTAGGCTGCAGTCCATGGGGTTGCTAAGAGTCGGACACGACTGAGGGATTTCACTTTCACTTTTCACTTTCATGCATTGGAGAAGGAAGTGGCAACCCACTCCAGTACTCTTGCCTGGAGAATCCCAGGGACGGGGGAGCCTGACGGGCTGCCGTCTATGCGGTCGCACAGAGTCGGACACGACTGAAGTGACTTAGCAGCAGCATGGCCCTGCAAGGCATATATGATTCGCCCTTTTACAGACAAGATCTCCGAGGTCAGGGAACTTGTTCAAGGTCACACATCTGTAGGTAGTACAACCAGAATTTGAACATCTGCATGTAACCACTCTGCCCTCAGAAGTACCTGGTAAAGCCCTGCTGGGGCATAAAAGAGCTCTTGCCCCCACTGGCTGTCGGCAAAGGAGTTGACATCCCCCAAAATTGTCACACTAGATGTGATACTGTTGTTCCCTCTGGACTCAGGCATGGCCCTCTGAGGTGGCTGCAAAACAGGACACAACTCGGTTGCTCTCAGTAGGATGACCAAGTACTAATGAGACTGTCACTTTTATAGATGAGGTAAATTAGTGCCAAGGTGAATAGTAGTTAATAAATGAGCGTCAGGACTCCAGCCCTGATCTCTCTGACCTGTAGGGCAAGTGCTGAACTGCTCCACATACCACTGCTGGGTCTGGGCCAACACGGACAGTGTGGTGGCTAAGACTCTGGACTCAGGCTACCCCAATTCAAGTTCTGACCCTGGCACTTAACCTGATGCATGACCTGATGCTGAAGTCATTTTCCTCAATGAGCATGTGAGGATGTGACCTCTCTGCGTCCCGCCCCCATGGCCTCCCCAACACCTAAAGAATGTATTTTAAGATTTTTTAAAAATATTTATAATTTTTTTTTTATTTGGCTGGGCCAGGTCTTAGTTGCACTATGCAGGATATTTCACTGTGACATACAGGATCTAGTTCCCTGACAAGGGATCAAGCCCAGGTCCCCTACATTGAGAACACAAAGCCTTAATCACTGGACCACCAGGGAAGTCCCTAGAGAATATATCTTAAACAGAGTAACCCAGATTTTCAAGAAGAGTCTTATTCAGGACCCTAATGTAGAATACAATAGACCAAGGCAGAGCTGTTTCAGTTGCAGAAGAGGACTCAGAATTCCTCCCCACCACACCTCTACCTCATTCTATCATCCATCAAGGCCAGACCAGTGAGCCCCAGGATCCCCAGGGACACTTGAAAAATAATTTATAAATGAACCCCAATCTCCTGATCAAGCCTCTTTGACTTGAACGTGAAAGTATTAGTCGCTCAGTCGTGTTTGACTCTCTGCGACCCAACGGACTGTAGCCTGCCAGACTCCTCTGTCCATGGAATTCTCCAGGCAAGAACACTGGAGTGGGTTACTGTTACCTTCTCCACTCTTTGACTTAGTACCTGTCAAGTCACCTTTTATTGAAATTCATAATTCATTTATTCAATAAATAGTATATTTAAGAATACCAGTAAAAGGAAACTAATTTTGCAAACTACAATTTTGAAAATAAAGCCAATATAACAGGAATAAAATATACATAACACGAGAAGATTGTTTGATTTTGATTCATCATGCTTTCTTGATTTTACGATTAAGCTAAATGTCTTCAGAGCAAACCTGTTTTCCTTGGTCTAACTTGAGCACTTTTCTAACAAGTAACAACATTCTGCAATACTTTTTCTTTGAGATATTTGAGATTCATATATTTGTTGAAGTGCATAGATTCTAATCCAATAGTTGATCTGCCTATCTTGTTATTCTCTGAATATCATCAGTAGCATGTATTCCTGAATAAGTACTACCTGAAATTCTAAAATTTTTAATCTTTGACATAAAATTTATTTCATTTGTGGGTTTTTGATCACTTTGAGATTCACTTGAAAGTAAACTTGAAACCCTCCCTTCATCTTCCTGCAGGAACAAAGAGCTCTTATCTAAGTGTAGAAACTTGGGTTCTGTCTTTCTACTCTGAAGAACATTTCTCACTAATCCCTCTGGGAAGGCAAAAAGTACTTCAGAATAATTAATACATGCTGGCAAAAATTACCCTAATATCAACAACAACAAAAAAAAAAGGAAGAAAAAAGGCACTTCAAAACTTCAAGCTTAAAGTATGCATAAAAGACAGTTGTATATTCTGGAATTACATACATGTTATATATGTATCAAATAAGGTCATGCTTGTTAAACGTGTGTCAAGCCACGCAGCCCTGGGAAGCCCACACCCCAGTATACCCTGGCATTACTTCTCCTGGTCACCACTAGCAAACCCACCCTCCCCAGATGACACCTCTTCTCTGAAGCCTTCACAATGCTGCAACGTTCAGTCCCTAAGCCACACCCACAAAGACCTGTGGGGGTCTCTGCCTCACTTTGTAGACGCCTCCCAGAGCACCCGCCTCCCTCGGAAGGCATCCGTTCCCAGTGTACCCTCCACTCCGTCGGCCCAGAAGTAGATGGGCAACACATGTGTGTGTTGAATACATGAATTGTATTGCCTTAGTTATCAGTAAGTTAAAGATGTTAATGTGGTTTTGAAAATAACTAAATGCTCCCCAGGAGACAGCTTTACTATTTGAGCAAGATATGTGGATTCTTCTACTACCCAGGTGGCACCAGTGGTAAAGAACCTGCCTGCCAGTGCAGGAGACATGGATTCAATCTCTGGTCAGGAAGACATGGCAACCCACTCCAGTATTCTTGCCTGGAGAATCCCATGGACAGGGGAGCCTGGTGGGCTATGGTCCTTGGGGCCACAGAGTTGGACACGACTGAAGTGACTTGGCATACATGCATACAGGTTCTCTTATGCACCACAAAACAGAGCTGAAGGGAACTTAGACACCATCTGATCATATTTAAGTATTCAGAAACTGAGGCCCGGAAATGATGCTCCCAGCAAGAAAGTGGTAGGTCTAGAACGAGAACGCAGGGCCCAAGACTCTCCACTAAGCATCCACTTTATAAGTGAGTCAGCCTGCACCCTCACAGGCCTCGAGCTCAGGACCCTTCCATGGGCCACCAGCAGTGAGCAGGAAAGTGGATGTCTGGGCCAGGCATGGCCTCACCTTGCTCTGAGCAGAATGGTGATGTCATTATAATTGATTTGCCACCAAATATCTTTATTTTACCTCTGCAGTTTTCCTCTCTTTATCCTTAAAATCAGACCTATGATGACAGCTCCCAGGATGGTGATCAGGAGGGTTAGGGTGAAGATCACAGTGTTCACACCTAAATGGCAAAGACATAGCATCGCTGAGGCCCACCTAGGAGCAGAACTGACCACACTGGGGCCCTAGCCCGGCCCTGCCAAACAGAAGGCTCAACAGCTGCCCAGGCGCGGGTCCAAGTTAAAGCACACAGAATCTACTCAGATGTATCTTCCCAGGAATCCTATTGGGCCCCAAGTGCATGGTCTTCCCACACCCATCTGATTCCCATGGTAACTGCACTCACCTCTTCCTTACATAGAAACTTCCCTTGTAAAGAAAACTTCTAATACCATCACCACCTTTCATTCAACATATACTGTGTGTTCTCTTTACACTTGTTCTCAGTTATGATCCACCTCGTTGCAGCCCTGGGCTCCTAACCACCGGGCAACACTCCCTTTTCCAGACTCCATCTCTGTAGAAATGGAATTCCCGAGACTCAAATCTCAGGGGCCAAGTTTTCTCAGGGCAGAGGTTCTTAATGGGGGAGGTCAGTGACGTTGCCTCCCCAAGGGAGATTTGGCAATGTCTGGAGACATTTTTGGTTGTTACAGCCAGAGGGTGCTTCTGTCATCTAGTGCACGAAAGCCAGGGATGCTGGTAGGCCTCCTACAAGGCACAGGACAGCCCCTCACACACAAAGATTATCCTATCCTAAACATCAGTGCTGTTGCCACTGCTGAGAAGTCCTGTTGTAATGAATCCTTTTCTGCTCCCTTCTCCAGGCAGTCACTCTGACCTGTAAAAGCCGGCTCAGTTTCACAGAGCTCATTGGAAAATCTATAGCCAGGTCTGTCCTCAAGAAGGGAGCCATGGAGCCAAGAAATAGTGGAGAAATTCCCCCTGGGTCTTAAAAAAAAAGAAGAAGACAATTAAAGGTCAATGCCAACTTGATTTATTCTACTTGTCTCCACCTCAGGTATTGCAGGAACAGCTGACATGCACATGTCATTGCAAAAACAGGCCTTGGTCTCTTAACTCAAACATCTGCTGAACCATCTAGTTTCCCCTCCTCGCCTAGACGCTTCAAACCTAGCTTTGAGCTTTTCAAACTCTTCGAATACTAGCCTTCAGGTAGTATAATTCATGAGAGAGCAATATCTTTTTGCTGGGCAGAATAACTGACTCGATCTTTTGATTCAAACCGTCACTTCTGACTTCAGAGATGATGTGTCAATTCTCCGATGTTGCTGGGGTTTTCTTCCATGTTTGATTTAGACAAATCTTGTTGGAAAGCATCTTCACACTTCACAGACTATAACATCCCCACTGCATGGAGAATGCCTGTTCCTGCAACACTGAGAACCTAGCTGGCCACGGTTGCTTTATTTCTTCTGTGTGTGCTTAGACTCAGTCATGTCCAACTCTCTGTCCTTGGGGATTCCCCAGGCAAGAATACTGGAGTAGGTTGCCATGCCCTCCTCAAGGGGATCTTCCAACCCAGGGATTGAACCCAGGTTTCCCACACTGCAGACAGACTTTTTACCATCTGAGCCGCCAGGGAAGCCCATGAATACTGAAGTGGATTGCCGGGAGCCAGCGAGGGAAATCCTACCCGTGGCAAAGGTCAATTGGGGAAGATGCCTGACCGGCAAAGGCTAATCAGGACTCGAGGAACCCCCTGGACTTACCTGAGCATCTACCCCAAAGAAAACTGGAGTCTGACTGCTTTACTATCTTACGCCTCTTACCAAGTCCTCTAATACTTACGGGGGCTTCCCCCCAACCACCTTTCTGTGAAAACATTAATTCAGAGCTGTAGTTTAAAAGTTCTCCTCGGCTTAATAGGAGTGTTCCAATCCAAGCCCCTCTGATAGCTTTCTAACTTGCATGACAAGTTTGTCCGGGCTCTTACAACTATGAATGTGACTGTTTATAGCCTCCCAGCCATGCAAGGACAGAAAGCCTAATATTCTAAAATACAGAAATCTGTTGAAGAAGTTAAAATCAATAGAATAGTACTAAAAAAGATTTCATTGTCGAATCAATGCTTGCTGCAAAGTTTCCTCTATCTATTGTATCCTTGGAAATATATTAATCACATATAGAGAATATAAGTAGTAGCCTTTGATTTAACCACATCAGATCTTAAGTTAATAAATTCCTTTCTTGTAGCTCACTACACCTGTGCCATATAGGAATGTAACCTTGTCATATGTATAGCACCTGACTTTAGGAAAATCATCTTAAAAGAATATAAGACTTTTTCTAGCTAACTAACCTTTGTTAGGAGAGAGGGCCGTAAATTGTTAGCAGGCCACATGGCCAGAAGATGATGTAAACCACCCAAAACTTTTGTATATCACGAGACATACAAAAATGAGCCCTGATCCTGATAAGGGTCAAGACTGCTGACCCCGCGTGATTTTGGTGTGACTCTATACCTCTCTTTCTCTATTTTTTATGTGCACAACTTAGGGTATAAAAGCAGCACTGGAAAATAAAGTTTTGGGCCTTGCTCACTGAAGTTTGGTCTCCCCGTGTCGTTCTTTCTCTTTTTCCGTCCTTTTCTCTATTCTCCTTTTTCTGGTTGAGATCCTTGGAGCGCTGGGCACTCTGAGTTTACCTATCTGCCTGGGCTTCTAAGACCCACTCGAGGGGGTGCCCTGGTGGGGTGCCTCCAGTGATTTGAGAGGGCGCCTGTGGCCTACGTAAACAGAGCAAACCCCGTGCTGGGGTTTTATTGGTTTCCTGCATAAACCAAGGAATCATCAGCCCCTGTCTCTCTCTCTCTCTCGCTGATGCCGACGCTGTTCATCCCGAGGATACCCTGGGCCATATCGAGGCTGGTCCCCGATAGTGGATGGCCTATCCCTTCTCCAGGGTATCTTCCTGACCCAGGAATCAAACCAGCATCTCCTGCTTAGGCCAATCCATTTGGGAACATTAAAATTCCATTATAAGATGCTTGCTCCTTGGAAAGAAAGCTAAGACAAACCTAGTAAGCATACTAAAAAGCAGAGACATCACTTTGCTGACAAAGGTCCATATACTCAAAGCTGTAGTTTTTCCAGAAGTCACGTATTGTGTAAGAGTTGGAACATAAAGAAGGCTAAACACCAAAGTATCAATGCTTCTGAATTGTGGCACTGGAGAAGACTCTTAAGAGTCCCTTGGACAGCAAGGAAATAAAATCAGTCAATCTTAAAGGAAATCAACCCTGAATATTCATTAGACGGACTGATGCTGAAGCTGAAGCTCCAATACCTTGGCCACCTGATACAAAGAACAGACTCATTGGAAAAGACCCTGATGCTGGGAAAGATTAAGAACAGGAGAAGAAGGGGATGACAGAGGATGAGATAGTTGGATGGCATCACCGGCTCAATGGACATGAATTTGAGCAAACTCTAGGAGATAGTAGAGGACAGGGAAACCTGGCATGCTACAGTCCATGGAGTCACAAATAGTCAGATACAACTTAGTGACTGAACAACAACGAAATTCCATGAGAGAAGGGGAGAGAGAAGTGTCAAATCAAATCTTGATTGTAGGTAGTGGCGGTGGGGGGCAAGCAGACACTGAATTAAGTTTTAGATTCTCATGTAGTTGCTCACTGATTTATAGCTGAGAAAACAGAAACAGAGACTACTGCCCCGGGCATTTCTGGGTACTGGGAGCCCAGGGGGCAGACATGCCCTGGCATCCCCATGGCTTGTCTAGATGAGGCAGTTTCACTGACTGTGAACCTGATCCTGTAGGGGACGCTGTGCTCCAGCATCACCCAGGGCCAGGGCCTCTCCCTGAGACACTGGGCAGAGGGACCTGCACAGATACAGCATCAGAGGAGGTCTAGGCTGATGTGGAGGTACAAGTAGGGATGCTAAGTGGAATCTGAAGTGGTTGAGCCACACCCAGAGCCAAGGGCAAGGTCTCCTTGAAGGCCCGAAGTCAATCTTTATGAGTTCATCCAGTTCAGTTCAGTTTAGTTGCTCAGTCGTGTCCGACTCTTTGCGACCTAATGAATCACAGCACGCCAGGCCTCCCTGTCCATCACCAACTCCCAGAGTTCACTCAAACTCATGTCCATTGAGTTGGTGATGCCATCCAGCCATCTCATCCTCTGTCACCTCCTCCTCCTCCTGCCTTCATTCTTTCCCAGCATCAGGGTCTTTTCAAATGAATCAGCCCTTTGCATCAGGTGTCCAAAGTATTGGAGTTTCAGCTTCAATATTAGTCCTTCCAATGAACACACAGGACTGATCTCCTTTAGGATGGACTGGTTGGATCTCCTTGCAGTCTAAGGGACTCTCAAGAGTCTTCTTCAACACCACAGTTCAAAAGCATCAATTCTTCAGTGCTCAGCTTTCTTTATAGTCCAACTCTCATATCCATACATGACCAGTGGAAAAGCCATTGTCTTGACTAGACGGACCTTTGTTGGCAAAGTAATGTCTCAGCTTTTTAATATGCTGTCTAGGTTGGTCATAACTTTCCTTCCAAGGTGTAAGCATCTCTTAATTTCATGGCTACAGTCACCATCTGCAATGATTTTGGAGCTCAAAAAAATAAAGTCTCTCACTGCTTCCACTGTTACCCCATCTATTTACCATGAAGTGATGAGACCAGATGCCATGATCTTAGTTTTCTGAATGTTGAGCTTTAAGCCAACTTTTTCACTCTCCACTTTCACTTTCATCAAGAGGCTTTTTAGTTCCTTTTCACTTTCTGCTGTAAGGGTGGTGTCATCTGCATATCTGAGGTTATTGATATTTCTCCCGGCAATCTTGATTCCAGCTTGTGCTTCTTCCAGCCCAACATTCCTCATGATGCACTCTGCATATAAGTTAAACAAACAGGGTGACAATATACAGCCTTGACGTACTCCTTTTCCTATTTGGAACCAGTCTGTTGTTCCATGTCCAGTTCTTACTGTTGCTTCTTGACCTGCATACATATTTCTCAAAAGGCAGGTCAGATGGTCTGGTATTCCCATCTCTTTCAGAATTTTCCACAGTTTATTGTATTCCACACAGACAAAGGCTTTGGCCTAGTCAACAAAGCAGAAATAGATGTTTTTCTAGAACTCTCTTGCTTTTTCGATGATCCAGCGGATGTTGGCAATTTGATATTTGGTTCCTCTGCCTTTTCTAAATCCAGCTTGAACATCGGGAAGTTCACAGTTCACGTATTGCTGAAGCCTGGCTTGGAGAATTCTGAGCATGACTTTACTAGCGTGTGAGATGACTGCAATTGTGCAGTAGTTTGAACATTCTTTGGCATTGCCTTTCTTTGGGACTGAAATGAAAACTGACCTTTTCCATTCCTGTGGCCACTGCTGAGTTTTCCATATTGAGTGCAGCACTTTCACAGCATCATCTTTGAGGATCTGAAATAGCTCAACTGGAATTCCATCACCTCCACTAGCTTTGTTAGTAGAGATGCTTCCTAAGGCCCACTTGACTTCACATTCCAAGATGTCTGGCTTTAGGTGAGTTGATCACACCATCATGATTCTCTGGGTCATGAAGATCTTTTTTATATAGTTCTTCTGACTATGCCAAAGCCTTTGACTGTGTGGATCACAATAAACTGTGGAACATTCTGAAAGAGATGGGAATCCCAGACCACCTGACCTGCCTCTTGAGAAACCTGTATGCAGGTCAGGAAGCAACAGTTAGAACTGGACATGGAACAACAGACTGGTTCCAAATAGGAAAAGGTGTACGTCAAGGTTGTATATTGTCACCTTGCTTATTTAACTTATATACAGAGTACATCATGAGGAACGCTGGGCTGGAAGAAGCACAAGCTGGAATCAAGATTGCTGGCAGAAATATCAATAACCTCAGATATGCAGATGACACTACCCTTATGGCAGAAAGTGAAGAGGAACTCAAAAGCCTCTTGATGAAAGTAAAAGAGGAGAGTGAAAAGGTTGGTTTGAAGCTCAACATTCAGAAAACAAAGATCATGGCATCTGGTCCCATCACTTCATGGGAAATAGATGGAAAAACAGTGGAAACAGTGTCAGACTTTGTTTTTTGGGCTCCAAAATCACTGCAGATGCTGATTGCAGCCATGAAATTAAAAGACGCTTGCTCCTTGGAAGGAAAGTTATGACCAACCTTGATAGTATATTAAAAAGCAGAGACATTACTTTGCCAACCAAGGTCCGTCTAGTCAAGGCAATGGTTTTTCCCGTGGTCATGTATGGATGTGAGAGTTGGACTGTGAAGAAGGCTGATCGCCGAAGAATCGATGCTTTTGAACTGTGGTGTTGGAGAAGACTCTTGAGAGTCCCTTATACTGCAAGGAGATCCAACCAGTCCATTCTAAAGGAGATCAATCCTGGATGTTCATTGGAGGGACTGATGCTAAAGCTGAAACTCCAATACTTTGGCCACCTCATGCGACGAGTTGACTCACTGGAAAAGACTCTGATGCTGGGAAAGGTTGGGGGCGGGAGGAGAAGGGGACGACGGAGAATGAGATGGCTGGATGGCATCACCGACTCTGTGGACATGAGTTTGAGTGTACTCCGGGAGTTGGTGATGGACAGGGAGGCCTGGCGTGCTGTGATTCATGGGGTCGCGGAGAGTCGGACACGACTGAGCGACTGAACTGAACTGAACTCTGTGTATTCTTGCCACCTCTTAGTATCTTCTGCTTCTGTTAGGTCCATACCGTTTCTGTCCTTTATCGAGCCCATTTTTGCATGAAATGTTCCCTTGGTATCTCTAATTCTCTTGAAGACATCTCTAGTCTTTCCCATTCGATTGTTTTCCTCTATTTCTTTGCACTGATCACTGAGGAAGGCTTTCTTGTCTCTCCTTGCTATTCTTTGGAACTCTGCATTCAAATGGGTATATCTTTCCTTTTCTCCTTTGCTTTTTGCTTCTCTTCTTTTCACAGCTATTTGTAAGGCCTCCTCAGGCAACCATTTTGCTTTTTTGCATTTCTTTTTCTTGGGGATGATCTTGATCCCTGTCTCCTGAACAATGTCATGAACCTCCATCCATAGTTCATCAGGCACTCTATTAGATCTAATCCCTTAAATCTATTTCCACTTTCACTGCATAATCATAAGGGATTTGATTTAGGTCATACCTGAATGGTCTAGTGGTTTTCCCTACTTTCTTCAATTTAAGTCTGAATTTGGCAATAAGGAGTTCATGATCTGAGCCACAGTTAATTCCTGGTCTTTTCTTTTTTCCTTGTTTTTGCTGACTGTATAGAGCTTCTCCATGAGTTATGAGTTCAGAGAAAGTGAAAGTGAAGTCGCTCAGTCATGTCCAACTCTTTGCAACCCCATGAACTATAGTCCACCAGGCTCCTCTGTCCATGGGATTCTCCAGGCAAGAATACTGGAGTGGGTTGCCATTTCCTTCTCCAGGGAATCTTCCCAACCCAGGGATCAAACCCAGTTCTCCCGCATTGCAGGTGGACGCTTTAACCTCTGAGCCACCAGGGAAGCTCACACCAACTTAATTATAGCTAGATTCCCCAGCTGACCTCCCAGCAGGAACCCCAGCCCTCTGTCTCCTCCCAGGCCTCTTTCTGTAGCATGAGCTAAACTTGGGAGAGGTCCTGCCATACCTGATGACTTCCTGACTGCTGTCATATTGAAGAAAAGGCATAAAGAGGGAGTCTTCTGGGGATTTTTGTAGCGCATAAACCAAGTAATCCATGTGCCTTTCTCCCTGGGAATCCACAAACATGGGGTCGGTGATTCCTGGAAAGAAAAGCATTTACACACAGTAAGGGGGACAGAGAGAGGAACTTGGAGCTCAAAATGCCAGCCTGCCGACTCGTATCAGAAATGCCCTCCCCACATTCTCCACGTTGCCAGGTCCTGGGGCATGAGTTTGCAAGCTTCATTCTTAGCCTTCCTTTCTGGTTTTGGTTTGAGCTCAGGCTTGGTGCTCCAGAAAAGGCAATGGCAACCCACTCCAGTACTCTTGCCTGGAGAATCCCATGGATGGAGGAGCCTGGTAGGATGCAGTCCGTGGGGTCGCGAAGAGTCGGACACGACTGAGTGACTTCACTTTCACTGTTCACTTTCATGCATTGGAGAAGGAAATGGCAACCCACTCCAGTGTTCTTGCCTGGAGAATCCCAGGGATGGGGGAGCCTGGTGGGCTGCTGCCTATGGGGTCGCACAGAGTCGGACACGACTGAAGTGACTTAGTGGCAGCAGCAGCAGCAGGCTTGGTGCTCACACCAGGCCCAGGTGCATTCTTTGTTGTTGCTTAGTACATGCCTGGTCCCACACACAAAGGCTACATTAGCACTCCCATAGGAGTAAAATACAGCAGTCCCACACTCCAAACTAAGACCTGGGGTCTGACCTAGGACTTACTGAAGATGTGTTCCCACCCAAGACAAGACACCACATTAGCATTCATCAGTTCCTACAATGTACCCAGTGCTGCAGGTTCTCGTGATTTCACTCAACTAACTAATCCTAGAGAAGAGAATGGCAACCCATTCCAGTATTCTTGCCTGGAGAATCCCATGGACAGAGTAGCCTGGCAAGCTACAGTCCATAGGGTCACAAAGAGTCGGACATGACTGAGTGACCAACACTTTCACTTCACTTTCAGTCACGGTGGACCCCGCAGAGAAGGCACCACCATCCACTCCTAAGAAGCAGGGGTTGAAGGTACAGACTCCCTGGAGTTTTCAGAACCAGGAAGATGCAAGCCTATTGGTCCCAAGTGTGTGGTCTTCCACATCTCTCGCTGCTTTGCTGTGCCCACTTGCTGGTGTCCTCAATGTTCGGGCTTGAACACTGCTCCCTCCCAAGGTCTGCACAGGAGAAGGACCGCAGCAAGGGCAATAACCAGGGTTGAACCAGGAAATAAATTGATCTGACAGAGAATTAAACTGAGATCAGGAAGACAGAATCCTCCCACTTCTTCCTCCCTTTTTAAGTAAATGCTTCAGGGTCAGGAATAAAAAAGGGGAAGCAAGTTAATATTTCCACTTGGAAAAGGTGTGGATGGGATACTTGTGAACTGAATCTACGAATATCCCAAAGATCAGGACTTGGCTGTCCTTTTGAAATGTCAAGTGAAGCATAAATCTTAATTTATTAAGGGAATGATAAGCCAAAGGAAGATAAATAGCTGCCCTTTAACAGGCACATGGACGCATGCATGCTAAGTCACTTCAGTCGTATCTGACTCTTTGCGACTCTAAGGACGGTAGCCCACCAGGCTCCTCTGTCTGTGGATTCTCCAGGAAAGAATACTGAAGTGGGTTGGATGCCCTCCTCCGGGGGAATCTTCCTGACCCAGTGTTCGAACCTGTGTCTCCTGAGGCTCCTGCAGTGCAGCAGATTCTTTTGCTGTTGAACGAGTGCATACTTCAGAGTGTCTGAAGAACTGTGGATGGAGGTTCGTGCCATTGTACAGGAGGCAGTGATCAAAACCATCCCCAAGAAAAAGAAATGCAAAAAGGCAAAGTGGCTGTCTGAGGAGGCCTTACAAATAGCTGAGAAAAGAAAAGAAGCTAAAGGCAAAGGATAAATGGGAAGATATACCCATTTGAATGCAGAGTTCCAAAGAATAGCAAGGAGAGATAAGAAAGCCTTCCTCAGTGATCAATGCAAAGAAACAGAGGAAAACAACAGAAAGGGAAAGCCTAGAGATCTCTTCAAGAAAATTAGAGATACCAAGGGAACACTTCATGCGAAGATGGGCACAATAAAGGACAGAAATGGTAGGGACCTAACAGAAGCAGAAGATATTAAGAAGAGGAGGCAAGAATACACAGAAGAACTGTACAAAAAAGATCTTCATGACCCAGATAATCATGATGATGTGATCACTCACCTAGAGCCAGACATTCTAGAATGTGAAGTCAAGTGGCCATAGGAAGCACCACTACAAACAAAGCTAGTAGAGATGATGGAATTCCAGTTGAGCTATTTCAGACCCTCAAAGATGATGCTGTGAAAGTGCTGCACCCAATATGCCAGCAACTTTGGAAAACTCAGCATTGGCCACAGGACTGGAAAAGGTCAGTTTTCATTCCAATCCCAAAGAGAGGCAATGCCAAAGAATGTTCAAACTACTGCACAACTGCACTCATCTCACCCGCTAGCAAAGTAATGCTCAACACTCTCTAAGCCAGGCTTTAAGAGTACCTGAACCAGAAACTTCCAGATCTTCAAGCTGGATCTAGAAAAGGCAGAGGAACCAGAGATCAAATTGCCAACTTCCAGATCTTCAAGCTAGATCTAGAAAGGCAGAGGAACCAGAGATCAAATTGCCAACATCTGTTGGATCATCAAAAAAGCAAAAGAGCTCCACAAAAACATCTACTCCTGCTTTATTGACTATGCCAAAGCCTTTGACGGTGTGGATCACAATAAACTGTGGAAAATTCTTCAAGAGATGGGAATACTAGACCACCTGACCTGCCGCCTGAGAAATCTGTATGCAGGTCAAGAAGCAACGGTTAGAACTGGGCATGGAACAACAAATTGGTTCCAAATTGGGAAAGGAGTATGCCAAAGCTGTATATTATCACCATGCTTGTTTAACTTATGTGCCAAGTACATCATGAGAAATGTTGGGCTGAATGAAGTACAAGCTGGAATCAAGACTGCTGGGAGAAATCTCAATAACCTCGGATATGCAGATGACACCACCCTCATGGCAGAAAGCAAAAAAAAAGTTGGCTTAAAACACAACATTCAGAAAACTAAGATCATGGCATCTGGTCCCGTCACTTCATAGCAAGTAAGATGGGAAAACAATAGAAACAGTAACAGACTTTATTTTTCTGGGCTCCAAAATCACTGCAGATGGTGACTGCAGCCATGAAATTAAAAGATGCTTGCTCCTTGGAAGAAAAGCTATGACCAACCTAGACAGCAAATTAAAAAGCAGAGACACTACTTTGCCAACAAAGGTCCATCTAGTCAAGGCTATGGTTTTTCCCGTGGTCATGTATGGATGTGAGAGTTGGACTGTGAACAAAGCTGATCGCCGAAGAATTGATGCTTTTGAACTGTGGTGCTGGAGAAGACTCTTGAGAGTCCTTTGGACTGCAAGGAGATCCAACCAGTCCATTCTAAAGGAGATCGATCCTGGGTGTTCATTGGAAGGACTGATGCTAAAGCTGAAACTGCAATACTTTGGCCACCTCATGAGACGAGTTGACTCACTGGAAAAGACTCTGATGCTGGGAAAGGTTGGGGGTGGGAGAAGGGGACGACCGAGAAT
The DNA here is from genome assembly GCF_049115385.1 of Moschus berezovskii. Classification (NCBI taxonomy): domain Eukaryota; kingdom Metazoa; phylum Chordata; class Mammalia; order Artiodactyla; family Moschidae; genus Moschus; species Moschus berezovskii. The sequence goes on from NC_142471.1 coordinate 78,528,279, forward strand.
GAGATGGCTGGATGGCATCACCGACTCTGTGGACATGAGTTTGAGTGAACTCTGGGAGTTGGTGATGGACAGGGAGGCCTGGCGTGCTGTGATTCATGGGGTCGCGGAGAGTCGGACATGACTGAGCGACTGAAATGAACTGAACTGAACTGAACTAAAGCGGTTAAGGGCTAGAGGGCTGGAGGGCTGGAGAAGTCCCTCACATGGTATATTTTAATTACTTCTCAGTATTACACAAGAATGGAAAACATGAACCTTGAGAAAAAAATAAAATAAACAGACTTTATGTTGAAATCTAACTCCACCATCCCATAGCTTTGTAACCCTGGGCAAGTAGGTAACATTTTTACCCTGGGATTTCACACCTGTGTAGTGTATTATAGATGGTAATAGCACTGCCTCATGTTTGGTGTGAAGATTAAATGAAATAGAGCACAGAAGCTCTTGGCACCCAGCTTGGTATAAAGTAAGCCCTCAATAGACACTGATTGTTACTAATAGAGTTGGCAGCAGGTATTTTCTCTGTCTTACAAAATAGAAAGCTGGAGTACAGCAAGATGACCTCCACTGGCCAGCTCCCAGGATGATTTCGACACTATTTGCCTATCCTCACACCTGCAAGAAAAGTAAAAATGGGATCGACTCCATCCTTAGAGGCTAAGGTCCTGAACAGGCAGGCACAGCAGTAGAGAAAATACAACTTGGGGAGCCTCAAGGGGGTGATCCCAAGAGGTGGGTCCCATCCTCTTGAGTTTTATCTTTTTTTTTAACTTCTTATTTTGTATTGTGGTATAGACAATTAATGGGCTTTCCTGGTGGTTCAGTGATTTAAAAAAAAGGAAAGGTCCACCTGCAATACAGGAGCCACAGGAGACTCGGGTTGGATCCCTGGATTGAGACAATCCCCTGGAGGAGGGCATGGCAACCCATTCCAGGATTCCTGCCAGAGGAGCCTGGCAGGCTACATACAGCCCATGGGGTCGCAAAGAGTCAGACATGACTGAAGAGACTTAGCGCACACACACACATGGGCAATTAACAAACTTCAGCTGAACATTCAGTGACGGGGACCCAGTCAGATATATACATGTATATATATATGTATATACATGTATATCCATTCTCCCCCAAACTTCCCTCCCTTGAGTTTTACTCTCGATGACTGAGTTTGAAAGGAGCTGTTTGGAGAGACTTTTCAGGGGGGAAAGCTACCCTAGAGGAATCCCCTGGAGCAGGGGGTTCTGGAACAGCTCCTGGACAGAGCAAGAAGAGCAGACTGTGGCCGCTGGAGACTGAACCTCAACCGCCTCTCCCGGAAGGCCGGAATCTCCACGAGAAAGAAGGATTCTGTAATCACAAGCCCAACAAATTCCAAGCACCACGGACGGAGCAGCTGGCCAGAGTCAGGAAAACTCACCACAGTCATGTCACTTACCCTTCAACATGGTCCAATTGGAGCCTTTCAGACTGATGACTAGCTGCCTCCCATCCCGGAAAACGCTGCCGGCTGTTAGCACTTCCATCAGGATCTCAGCATACAGAAGGACTGCATCATGAAGGTAGGCAGCGTAAGGGCTCACCTTAGATGGAGGAAGCAAAGGCAGGGTTGAGAAGGGCCGGTGACTTCCTCCATCACAGTCTGGGCTCAGTTCAGTTCAGTTCAGTTCAGTCGCTCAGTCGTGTCCGACTCTTTGTGACCCCATGAATCACAGCATGCCAGGCCTCCCTGTCCATCACCAACTCCCGGAGTTCACTCAAACTCATGTCCACAGAGTCGGTGATGCCATCCAGCCATCTCATTCTCTGTCGTCCCCTTCTCCTCCCGCCCCCAACCTTTCCCAGCATCAGAGTCTTTTCCAGTGTTGCATGAGGTGGCCAAAGTATTGGAGTTTCAGCTTCAGCATCAGTCCTTCCAATGAACACCCAGGATTGATCTCCTTTAGAATGGACTGGTTGGATCTCCTTGCAGTCCAAGGGACTCTCAAGAGTCTTCTCCAGCACCACAGTTCAAAAGCATCAATTCTTCGGCGATCAGCTTTGTTCACAGTCCAACTCTCACATCCATACATGACCACGGGAAAAGCCATAGCCTTGACTAGACGGACCTTTGTTGGCTTTTTAATATACTATCAAGGTTGGTCATAACTTTCCTTCCAAGGAGTAAGTGTCTTTTAATTTCATGGCTGCAGTCACCATCTGCAGTGATTTTGGAGCCCCAAAAAATAAAGTCGGACACTGTTTCCACTGTTTCCCCATCTATTTCCCATGAAGTGATGGGACCAGATGCCATGATCTTTGTTTTCTGAATGTTGAGCTTCAAGCCAACCTTTTCACTCTCCTCTTTCACTTTCATCAAGAGGCTTTTGAGTTCCTCTTCACTTTCTGCCATAATGGTGGTGTCATCTGCCTATCTGAGGTTATTGATATTTCTCCCAGCAATCTTGATTCCAGCTTGTGCTTCTTCCAGCCCAGCGTTCCTCATGATGTACTCTGCATATAAGTTAAATAAGCAAGGTGACAATTAGAAGCACTTTTTTTCGTCCTCTTAACAGTGTGACGTAGTCCATTAGAACATAGTGACATAGAACCTAGCACAGGTTCTGCATCATTCCCACAGAGAAGGGAGGGCCCTCTACGTGTCCTGGCCTGTGCCAACTGCAATTTTCCTCTTTAGGTCTTGTTTTCTCTAGTAGATTGCATGATCCTTCAGGTGGGGAACAGTGTTGTCAGCCATAGGCAGGAGGGGATAGGGTTTAATCGACAGGGTTGGAGCCAGGAGCCAGGCTGGTCCTGATACTGAATGTGAGACTTGGGTAAGTTCCAGAACCTCTCTGAATCTCAGCCCATCCATTTTAAAAATAGGCAGAAGGCTGTTGTGGTGAATATCCGTTCCATTCCGTCGCTCAGTCGTGTCCAACTCTTTGCGACCCTGTGGACTGTAGCCTACCAGGCTTCTCCATCCATGGGATTCTCCAGGCAAGAATACTGGAGTGGGTTACCGTTTCCTTCTCCAGGGGATCTTCCCGACCCAGGGATCGAACCCGGGTCTCCCACATTGGAGGCAGACGCTTTAACCTCTGAGCCACCAGGGTGGTGAGTATAAGAACAGTTAAATGAGGCAGAATAGGTATGGTATCTATTGTATTAAGTGGCACATATTCAGTCTTCACTTAGTCAACAAAAATTCAAGTGCCTACTAGGTGCGAGGCACTGTTCTCACCATAGAACCTGGTATGGAGCTGACAGTCAGTGACACTCCAAATATTCATTGATCATCTTTTCTTGTGTGTTGGGGTCCACAGTCGGCTGCCTCATTCCTCATGGAATCCCTGTCATCAATAGCTTTCTCACCAGCTTCAGGCTCAGCTTGGCCCCACGCTGGAAAAGAGCTCGACTCTGGCCGATTGTCTGGCTAACCAGACACGTTGCTCCATTATCCCACTCAGCCTGGAACTACCACTGGCTGATGGCTGCCTTCTCCCTGTTCCAGACCATCTGCTGGCCTTGACCTGCCCTAGCACCGCAGCTCTGACCACTCCATTCTGGTTCCTGGTCCCGGCGTTCTGCTGGGGAAAGAAACTGTCGAGGTCTGAGTGCCCACCAGTATGTGTTCTGCAACTTCCATGTACTATGTCTTCAGACACTCCAAACTACAGACTGGAAGCTGATGTCATTATCAGTCCCATTTTTAGAAGAGACTCAGGTGCGGGGACGTTAAACAGTTCCCCTCAAGGTCTCCTGGTTAGTAAAAAGCAGAGTGAGGATGGAAGCCCAGGACTCTGACGCCCAAGCCACATGACCTCTCAACTAATAACCTCTGCCCTCCTCCTGAATCTGGGTGCAGATTTCACAATTCATCCGGCCACTGTTTATTTGAGGCTGAGGAAGATGAAGAGAGAGAGAGAGTGTGTGTGTGTGTGTGTGTGTGTGTGAGTGTGTGTGTGTATGTGTTAGGAGCCTGGGGAGTCGGGGGAGAAGAGAAGGAATAAGAGTGGAAGCGTAAAAGCCAGACACAGATATCCTCGAGGAAGCGGGGATGGATGTGTACAGAAAGACCTGTCAGACCTGCTCTGCCGTGTGGATGGGGCTGTGGAAGGGTAGCACCCACAGCCTTCGGTAGACCTGCTCTCGGAAGCCTTCACTACTAGGGCCTTCTCGGGAGGAGCTGAGGGCTATGAGAAACACTAGAAAGTGTGTCACCTTCTGATTTGTCAATACCTCCTTCCAAAAGCTGTCCTGAAAAATAACGAAATAAATTAGCTATTCTCAGAAAACACCCTGAGCAAGAGTCAGGGTCAATATTGAATGTCTGTTCTAATCCTTGGAAACACTTTTGGCAGTCTGAAATACTTCGTGATGATGGCTCTGGAAGACCTGCTATGCGAAGTCTATGTCTTCTAGTAAGCACTGAAGCTGTGAGAAGGAAGAAAAAAAAAATCAACCAATAAGAAAGCTTACCTGGGGCAACGAGCAGCTAAGATGTAAGAAGCTTACCTTTCAACAATGGACAGCAAAAACTTGAAAAACTTACACTGGTTGATTCTCAAATTTCTGCTTATAGCTTAAGGGATTGGTTAATATCATTGTTACAATCATGATAGTAATACCCACTCACTGTGTGTTTATATGTTAAAGACGGTGAGATCTTCCCCAGTCTCCCTATTACTCCCTCTCATCTCCTCTGAGAGGTTTCCAATGTTCTAGACGTGGACAGAGGTGTGTGTGAGCATTTTACATTAATAGTATCATGCTATAATGGTGTTCTACAGCTTGATTTTTGTCAACTTCAGCATATACTGAGAATACTTTTTGCTGTTTCACTGCTAAGTCGTGTCCAACTGTTTGCGACCCCTCGGACTGCAGCACACCAGACTTCCCTGTCCTTCACTATCTCCCGGAGTTTGTAAAGACTTTTAGGAAATGGATTTTCGCTATTCTTTTTTAAAACATCATGAATTCACTTGAATGGATGCTGTGAGGTCTATTTTTAGGCCCAAATTCTTTCTGCACTTCCAGTCAGTTGGAATTGGATCATCAAGGTTTGGGGAGAAAGTGACAAGGAGGTTGGATGGGTTTCCCTGCTGATGCTGAGACTTGGTGCACCATCTTCCCCTCACGTGTCTGAGGCAGATGAAGGAGAGGAGGAAAGATGAAGGAGAAAAGGTGGACAGCAATGAAAAGGGAAGGTAAGAGGAGGTTCTGAAAAGCTTGGCTTACAATTAGAATTCCAACTGGCTGCCCAGCGAAACCCGAGACACTTTGGCAATCTGAAATACTTCGTGATGAAAAGATGAAAGAAACCTGGAACATTACTATGCATCTTCCAGTACTCGCTTTTTCCCAATTTCAATTTCTTCATTTCGGTTCAGTTGCTCAGTCGTGTCCGACTCTTTCCGACCCCAGTTTCTTATGATCATATAAAACAAGCTCTTTTACAAAGATAAAACTCCTGGGAAAATTACACAGTGTGTCCTTGGCTAAAGGCAAGAAGCTTTTTCTTAGAAGCCTGTGGGTGCACGTGTGGTGGTTAAATGAACAGACACTGAGACCAGCCCACCTGGTTTGACTACTCAGTCTTCCTCACGCACTAGCTGTGTGGCCTTGGGCAAGGTAATTTGCTTCTCAGGACCTCAGTTTTCTTATCTTTCCATAGGATGATGTGCGCTAGTTTTAGTTTATCAAGCACTCACAGTGGGGCCTGGCGGTTAGCACACACAAAGCAGAGCTGTTGACTGAGCCCTTGGCTCAGAGTCCAGAAGACCAGCTCTGTCACTTGGGAGCTCCACGATCTTCGAAAAGTTTCCTTATTTCTCTAAGCCTCAATTTTTTTCATCTCTGAGTTGCAATGCTAATAATCTCTATATTACAAGGCTGTTGAAAATATCAAATGCAATGGTGCATGTAAACAATGCATGGACTATCCATCTGCCTCGGGGGCTGTTGGGAAAATCTAGCACTGATGCAGGTATAATGCAGAACTTGGTATTCATGGTGGGGTACGTGGTACATGTCAGCTGTCCCTATTGTTACCAAAAGAACCAAACCATGTACGAATTGCCTCATTGGATCAGCATGTTGGTTTTTCCAGGACTTATTGGGGCTCAAACAGAGGTGGCTATGGGAGAAAAGAAATTGGAAGGCCCTGAGTTTGAGAGCGTTAGGGTTACGTCTCAGCGATCCAGTAGAAATGACAGTTTCTCCTGAGCTGGTGTTTGCTGGTATAGACTACAGAGGGCCGGGCTCCAGAACCAGCAGCCTGGCTCAAGGCCAGTCTCCCCGTCCAAGTAACTGAGTGAACAGACTCTGGGTAGGTTCTTTCCTCTCAGCCTCCTGATCTTCAGCTAAGGACGCAAGAGTTGCTGCCTCCTAGGGTTGAGTATTCAGTGAGCTAACACATCTGGCACCTAGCAAGTGCTGAGCGCTTGTTACTTCTGCCTGCTGGAGCCCATTGAGGGGTCATTGACACCCACCTCCAGCTGCTGCAAAATGATGAAGACGAATTCTCCTGTGTGGAGACCCAGGTTCTCTGCAGCCAGCAGGATAAGCTTTGCATCTTCTGAGCTGCAGATTAAGACGATAACTATAAGACAAAACAGGGTCAGCCGACTGCACATGGGTGTACACACATATACACGTTTTAAAGTCTAACCTGAAGTCCCTGCAGATGAGACAGAAGCATTGTCTTTCCTTGAGCATGCTTTAGGAAACAGGAATGCCTAAACTGCTCCTTCAGCCTATACTTCTTCTTTGTCATGATTTTTTAAAATGACATTTATTTTTAAAAAAGTTAACATGTGCATAACAGAAAACCAAAAACACAAGGACCAAAAACAAGTCATCCATAATCACAAGCAGTCTACCATTGGTGTGTCCTTATAGGTCTCATTTGTGTATTTACACAGCTAAGTCCCTTGGACCGCAAGGAGATCCAACCAGTCCATTCTAAAGGAGATCAACCCTGGGTGTTCATTGGAAGGACTGATGCTAAAGCTGAAACTCCAATACTTTGGCCACCTCATGCGACAAGCTGACTCACTGGAAAAGAGTCTGATGCTGGGAAGGATTGGGGGCAGGAGGAGAAGGGGACGACAGAGAATGAGATGGCAGGATGGCATCACCGACTTGATGGACATGAGTTTGAGTGAACTCCGGGAGTTGGTGATGGACGGGGAGGCCTGGCGTGCTGTGATTCATGGGGTTGCAGAGAGTCGGACACGACTGAACGTGCTGTGATTCATGGGGTTGCAGACAGTTGGACACGACTGAACTGAACTGAACTGAACCATCCGTTTTATGTCATTAAGAGTTGGGGTTATAACCACAGGTCAGTATGGGCCTGTACTTCTTGAACCATGCCAGCCATATACAGACCAGCAGCTTTCACCTCATGGAACTAAAGTCTTCGCTGCAGCTTTCTCCCAAAGCACAAATGGAAAAAGTTTGAAACCACTTCTGTGCTCTAGTTTCTTCATTTAATTGACTTAGAACAATGGGCCTGGCTTGTAGGTAGGCTGGATTGACAGAGAACTTAAAACCAGGAGAGCTTAGACTGTCTGAGTTGGGATGGGGAAAAAATGAGTAGACCATGGTCTATTTTTTCCATCCAAATACATCAGCATGCATTCTTAGGGCACAACAGAGTATACTCTATCTCTGTGTCTTCTGGGCATGCTGGTCCAAACAAGGGAGAAATCTCTTCTTTCTGGTCCTGGCTGATGAAAAGAGCAAGAGACTCCTTGGCACCACAGGTTGAGTTAGTGTAAGCAAACTCCTAGCTGAAATTTCCAAAGTCCACCAGGTCAGATTTGATCTTGTCCATGGCAATCTGGAGGCCACCACCGAACCTTTGCACCATGAAAGGATGGGAGATGTTCCAGGGGGCCTGAAAACCCACAGTGAGTTTAGCAGCCTCAAGCCATGTCATCAGCACACTGGCAAAGAGCAGCAGAACCAGTGTTGGGTGGCCAACATGGCATGCAACCCCCAAACAGAGCCCAGATCTGACTGAGGGCTTAGCACCTGTCCTGGGAACCATGAATGGTGTCTAATACCTAGGTAAATATGCAGAACTGTGAGAGGCTCAGCCTCCTGACCACTTGTGCCCAGAGCTTAAATAACAGTGCACAGTTCCCTGAGGACCACAGCTTGTATTCTCTTCAGTGCTGTTAATTAATCAAACTCTTCCCTTTCCAGAGAAACACATCTAGAAGCAGCAGTCTTGAGGAAAGAGCCTGGGGCAGGGAGGTGGTGTGGCCCTGGTAATTGATCCAGTGGTACCACTGTCCAACTTCGTGGTTCTTGACAAGTCACACAACCCCAGATTATCTCCAACCCCCAGGCCCTTCTTCCCTAGTAAAATATGAATCATGGAAGCCACTCAAGTGTAGACAAAGGGTCTAGGATTTAATTCTGACTCCATCACATGTAGTTATGTGATCTAGGACATGTTACTTCCCTTCTCTATGGCTTCATCTCCAGATCCACAAAATGGGGGTAAAATTTAATGAAATCTTATCCAGCTGACAAGGTAAAGATTGAAAGAGATCATACAAGTCCAGTGGTTGGTACAACATCTCGGCAATGAGAGCCACTTTGTCACTGTCAGATGGTGGTGGTGGTGAGAAGGATGGTGGGCTGATCGATGATGTTGATCGTGTAATAATGGTCATTATTTCAGAATCCATCTTATGAGAAATTTTCCTAGAATGAGTGGTTATGAAAGAGTTTACCCACAACTCGCACAGTTTACATCCCTCACCTTGGTCTAGAGACCATGGGAAGGTTACTGGCAAATGAAGACTATTCCTCCCTCTACACAGATCAGGGAAAAGAGCTGGGAACAGTGCTTTATTGAAGAATTACATATGAAGTATGAACACTTCGCTTGTAAAGAATTATATTATATGAAGTATTAATATTACAGGGATGACAAGACTCTTGGGAAGCCATTATTATCCCCAGGTAAGATGACCTAGCCACCAACCAGGTAAATGCACATCAGGATGAAGAATTCAGCTCAATTGCTCAGTCGTGTCTGACTCTTTGAGACCCCATGGCCTGAAGCACACCAGGCTTCCCTGTCCATCACCAACTCCTGGAGCTTACTCAAGTTCATGTCCATTGAGTCGGTGACACCATCCAACCATCTCATCCTCTGTCATCCCCTTCTCCTCCCACCTTCAATCTTTCCTAGCATCAGGGTCTTTTTCAGTGAGTCAGTTCTTTGCATCAGGTGGCCAAAGTATTGGGGCTTCAGCATCAGTCCTTCCAATGAATATTCAGGACTGATTTCCTTTAGGATGGACTGATTTGATCTCCTTGCAGTCCAAGGGACTCTTAAGAGTCTTCTCCAACACTATAGTACAAAAGCATGAATTCTTTGGCACTCAGCTTTCCTTATAGTCCAACTCTCACATCCATACATGACAACTGGAAAAATCATAGCTTTGACTAGATGGACCTTTGTTGGCAAAGTAATGTCTCTGCTTTTTAATTTGCTGTCTAGGTTGGTCATAGCTTTTCTCCCAAGGAGCAAGCATCTTTTAATTTCATGGCTGCAGTCACCACCTGTAGTGAGTTTGGAGCCCCGAAAAATAGTCTGTCATTGTTTCTATAAAGCATTCAAATATGACTAAAATGGATTTTCTTTTGGACCATGGCAGGGTAGGAGCTTGCATCTCTCACTCATCTCAGGATCATGTATTTTAACACAGAAGATTCGCTATGGATCTCAAGGCTTGATCTGAGGACCACTTATATCAGCCTCTTATGGTTAAAAAGACAGATTCCAGGCCTCCACTCTAGACCCTATGAGCCAGATGCCTTGAGTTTACTCTAGGAATCTGCATTCAACAGATGCTCATATACTCCTAAATACACTAGTGTGAGAAGCTCTGAGACAGTCTAAAACGAGAGAAGGAAAGAATCACCAATAACTATTCACGACTTAATTTCCTTCAGTGGCAAATTCCCAGCATGGGATTACTGAGCTTTAGCACTGATCTGCTTCAGAGGGCATTTCAAAACCCCTGGATTATGGGGGAGTTGCTTTTCTCCAAACCAAATTCATCGTCGCTGCTTCTGCACTGAACTTCAGATTCTCTCTCTCCTCTGCTAGGACAACTTGGTGTCACCTTGCTACATCTTAAAGATTAAAGTCTAAATTCTTTAAAGTCTGAGTCTAAGGACTCCCTTGCTCTAATCACAGGCAGAGTTCCATGAATCTTTTTGGCTCAAATGCTTACCAGATGTAAATAGGCTTGGGTAAGTCAGTTAAATCTGTGCCTGAGTTTTGTCAACTTCAGAAAGAGCTGAACAACATTTCTTTCAGAAGGATGTTGTAAAGGTGTTGTGTGATGACATAACTACTTAGCACAGTGCCCCTCACTTAGTAGGAACTCTGTAAAGAAGCACTGCCTAAAGGGCACGTCATTGCATATGTCAGGGTCTCGAGACCAGGATTCTGGGAACAATATTATATGATATACTCTGTGTCCCCTCTCTCCCACTATCACATACAAACTTCTTAAAATGGGTATTTCCATTCTGGATAATTTGAGATTCTCTGGGATTGCTTTACCATAAGAAACCTTCAGGCAGATGACTGCATGTGTTCCTCTTTGGATCCTCAGAGCCAGTACAGTATTGCACCAGTAAGCAAGCAAATTATTATTAAGCATAATAAGTATTTTTGTATTAAGCATGATCAAAGCTAGGAGAAAATGCCAATGACGTTCAGTGTTGGTGAGAATTTAAGAAACAGACATATACTCCTCATAGGACTGTTGATTGATAGCAGTTCTCATATACATCTTTGACTCAGAAATTCCAATTTGGGAGATTTATCCTACAGAAACAATAGCATATGAAAGCATATGATTAAGACATAACCACAATACTTTTTTAAAAGATTTTAAGAATTTTTTTTTATGTGGATCGTTTTTAAAGTCCTTATTGAATTTGTTACAAAATTGCTTTGTTTTATGTTTTGGTGTTTTGGCTGTGGCATGTGGGATCTTATCTCCCAGACCAGGGATCGAACTCTCATCCCCTGCACTGGAAGGTGAAGTCTTAACCACTGGACCACCAGGGAGGTCCCCATACTGCCTTTTTGTTTTTTTGACGGTCAAAAATTAGATACATCCTCCATGTTCAACAGTAGAAGCCTGCAAGAGTAACATGGAGTGAACCCATATGACTGGAGAGAGCAGTCGTTACACATGATGTTTTAAATGTTCGTTTATCGACTCAGAAAGATAGTCACAATTAAAAGAGGAAGCACACGTTAAAACAACAGGAATGGTATTCCATCTTTTGTTGTCTTTTTTAAAAGCACATAAAGTTGCATAACAAAGATTATATGCATCAAACCAATAAAAATTCCAGGTGACAGGAATTATGCGGTGTCTTTTCTTTGCATAATTTTCAAACTTTTTTATCTTCATGTCTTTGCAATAAGGAAGACAAGTGAAAGTTTTAATTAAAAATAAGCCTACAGATTTGTATTTGCAGAGTGACACCACAGTGGATTAAAACTGTTGGAATTTCTGCATCAGCAGAACTTCATGTTGGTCTGGGTCTACACTTCTCTGCACCTGGCTTATGCTGTGCTGAGCTCAGGCCCTTTTGTGTCTCCATTGCCCTCAGAGGGAGAGAGAGAGACAGAGACATGAGGGCAGGGCATTGGTAAGCGTCATCTGGAAACCGTTCTCACGGTAACAGCCCTCCCCTGTTTGGACCTAGTGCTTGATTGGCAAGAGTGGCAAGGCCTGAGGTTAAAACCATCCTTTGGACTGCAAGGAGATCCAACCAGTCCATCCTAAAGGAGATCAGTCCTGGGTGTTCATTGGAAGGACTGATGCAGAAGCTGAAACTCCAATACTTTGGCCACTTAATGCGAAGAGTTGACTCATTGGAAAAGACCCTGATGCTGGGAGGGACTGGGGGCAGGAGGAGAAGGGGACGACAGAGGATGAGATGACTGGATGACATCACCGACTCGATGGACATGAGTTTGAGTGAACTCCGGAAGTTGGTGATGGACATGGGGGCCTGGCGTGCTGTGATTCATGGGGTCGCAAAGAGTCGGACACGACTGAGTGAATGAGCTGAAGATTTGTAGGGACTGTGGCTGCTGGAGAGGGCACACTGTTGTCCACTTTGCTTCTTCAGCCCTGCCCTTTTCTAGGAAATTCTTAGGCTTCTAAGTGCTGTGGTGGTACATAGGGGCGGTCACATTATTTCATCCCATGATGCTTTGGAACAGAAGTAATCTGTGCTTGGCTCCCGGAGGTGCAGAGCTTGGGTCCCTATATTAGCACTTTGATTCCCAGATACTTTATCTTATCACTCTTTCCTGAAAAGATTGTTACTGAGGGAGGATTCTTTCTTCCTAATATATAGTTTCCTCACTGCTCACCAGCTGGGCCATAAACCAGATACAGGGCCAGCTGTTCTCATGCAAGGTCAGATATGATTAGCTGTTTCCAGGGTGATGGGGCTGGCTTTTTTCTACCTGCCCTTCCTCCCCTCCCACTCACCCCTTCTTCCCTTCAGTCTATATATCTGTGGCCTGATCCTGTTTAGAAAAAAAAAAAAATGAAAGGCTGGGTTGTAACTTCTCCAGAAGGTGAGAAATAGAAAAATGTGTTTGGCCCACTCAGAATACAATAGAGTGAGCCTGGAGTTTCCCACCTTGAGGGAAAGAGAAGGGAGAGGCAGGCATCCCAGGAGGCTTTCCAGAGAGAATAAAACTGGATCTGAGCCTCCGTTTTCTTTTTCTTTTTTAATGTTTTATTTGTAGAGGCTTTATAGCATATTTCAAACATGCTTTATAGCATGTTTTATTTTTTCTTTTAAGCTGTGCTGAGTCTTCAGGCTTTTCTCTAGTTGCGGCAAGTGGGGGGCGGGGATGGGGGCCTACTGTCTAGTTGTGATGCGTGGACTTCTCACTGCGGTATCTTCTCTTGTAAAGGCTTTAGAGCACAGGCTCAATAGTTGTGGCGCCTGGGCTTTGTTGCATGTGGGATCTTCCCAGATCAGGGATGGAACCCGCATCTCCTGCATTGGCAGGCAGAGACTTCTCACCTTACCAGCTTCTTGTCCTGGAAGCCTAGGAGTCTGATGGATTCATAATTAACCCAGTACTCCATGCTAGTGATGCAACAGCTTCTTTCTGGGTCTTGCTTAGAGGTTCCTATCTTGAAGGTCTAGTCCACCAAGTACCAACCATCCTACAAGTCAGTGTAAGTCAAAATTGTTCTCACCTGCGGGGGTGTGAGCTTTAAACTTCCCTATTATGTTCTCAAAATGGCAACCCACTCCAGTACTTTTGCCTGGAAAATTCCATGGACTGAGGAGCCTGGTAGGCTACAGTCCATGGGATCGCAAAGAGTCGGACATGACAGCAATTTCACTTCACTTCACTTCATGTGTTCTCAGTGCTTGTAAATAGTTGTAAAAAGAATCTCCAGGTAAGTAACTATTTGAAGAGCTGTAGGACAGTGGAGTAAAGGTTGACTTTGCATAAAGGGGAGATGTGTTTCTTAGGTTGCAACAAAAGGCAGTTCCTTGAACCCAAAGCCTGTCCTTTAGGAAATCCTGCACATTCTACTCCCCAGAGGCCAAGGATGGGGCACTGGCCTCGGTTTTCTGATGAGAACATGCTGCTTGTTTCTGAAAAGGCTTGGGTCTTCCCAAGTGGTGCTAGTGGTAAAGAACCCGCCTGACAATGCAGGGGACGTAAGAGACACAGGTTCGATCCCTGGGTCAGGAAGATCCCCTGGAGAAGGGCATGGCAACCCACTCCAGTGTTCTTGCCTGGAGAAGCCCATGGACAGAGGAGCCTAGTGGGGTACAGTCCATAGGGGCACAAAGAGTTGGACATGACTGAAGCAACTTAGCAGGCACACATAGCTGATTCACGTTGGTGTACAGCAGATAAGGACACAGCTTTGTGAAGCAATTATCCTCCAATTCGTTAATTTTTAAAAATGAATGTATCCTTGCCTTAATTCATCTTTCTCTGGGGATTATACCCGCTTTGACTCATAAGAATGACATGCTCCACTATCTGAGCCAATCGGGCGCCTGGGTAGCACCCGGCTCAGCATCTGGGCGGCGTCTCTCTGGTGCGCAGCCATCTAAACCCAACAGGATGTCCCTCTGGCTCCCCACCCTCTTTAGCTTCTGGTCTGAAGAGACCAGAACCCCTCCCACTTCCTGGTGTTTCTGCTCTGCTTGTGTGAAAAGCTCCCAAACAGCTCCCTAGCCACGCACTCAGTGTTCTCCTCCTACGCTGTGAGCCCAGGAACCAAGGCTGCAGAGGACGCTGTCCTTAAAGCCTTGGCGAGGTGAAACTGTAAGATGTCCCACCCAGAGTACTGATGCTCTTGTCTGAGATTTCTCCACACCCACCTGTAAGAGGCAGTGTAACAGAAATGTTGAGAGCAAAAGTTTTTCCACTAAGACTTAGGCTGGTTGTGATGTTTTGTACTATATGAACCTTCAGTTCAGTTCACTCACTCAGTCATGTCCGACTCTTTGTGACCCCATGGACCACAGCATGCCAGGCCTCCCTGTCCATCACCAACTCCCGGAGTTTACCCAAACTCATGTCCATTGAGTCATTGATGCCATCTCATCCTCTGTCACCTCCTTCTCCTCCTGCCCTCAATCTTTCCCAGCATCAGGGTCTTTTCAGATGCTTCAGCTCTTCGCATCAGATGGCCAAAGTATTAGAGTTTCAGCTTCAACATCAGTCCTCCAATGAACACCTAGGACTGATCACTAGGATGGACTGGTTGGGTCTTCTTGCAGTCCAAGGGACTTTCAAGAGTCTTCTCCAATACCACAGTTCAAAAACATCAATTCTTCGTCACTCAGCTTGCTTTATAGTCTGACCCTCACAACCATACATGACCACTGGAAAAACCATAACCTTGACTAGACGGACCTTTGTGGAAAAAGTAATGGCTCTGCTTTTTAATATGCTGTCTAGGTTGGTCATAACTTTCCTTCCAAGGTATCAGTTCAGTTCAGTCGCTCAGTCGTGTCCGACTCTCTGCAACCCCATGAATCACAGCACGCCAGGCCTCCCTGTCCATCACCAACTCCCGGAGTTCACTCAAACCCATGTCCACAGAGTCGGTGATGCCATCCAGCCATCTCATTCTCTGTCATCCCCTTCTCCTCCCGCCCCCAACCTTTCCCAGCATCAGAGTCTTTTCCAGTGAGTCAACTCGTCGCATGAGGTGGCCAAAGTATTGGAGTTTCAGCTTTAGCATCAGTCCTTCCAATGAACACCCAGGATTGATCTCCTCCAGAATGGACTGGTTGGATCTCCTTGTAGTCCAAGGGACTCTCAAGAGTCTTCTCCAGCACCACAGTTCAAAAGCATCAATTCTTCGGTGATCAGCTTTGTTCACAGTCCAACTCTCACAACCATACATGACCACGGGAAAAACCATAGCCTTGACTAGACGGACCTTGGTTGGCAAAGTAATGTCTCTGCTTTTTAATATGCTATCTAGGTTGGTCATAACTTTCCTTCCAAGGAGTAAGCATCTTTTAATTTCATGGCTGCAATCAGCATCTGCAGTGATTTTGGAGCCCCCAAACATAAAGTCTGACACTGTTTCCACTGTTCCCCCATCTATTTCCCATGAAGTGATGGGACCAGATGCCATGATCTTTGTTTTCTGAATGTTGAGCTTCAAGCCAACATTTTCACTCTCCTCTTTCACTTTCATCAAGAGGCTTTTGAGTTCCTCTTCACTTTCTGCCATAAGGGTGGTGTCATCTGCATATCTGAGGTTATTGATATTTCTCCCAGCAATCTTGATTCCAGCTTGTGCTTCTTCCAGCCCAGCGTTCCTCATGAGCGTCTTTTAATCTCATGGCTGCAATCACCATCTGCAGTCATTTTGGAGTTAAAAAAAAATAAAGTCAGCCACTGTTTCCACTGTTTCCCCAAATATTTCCCATGAAGTGATGGGACCAGATGCCATGATCTTGGTTTTCTGAATGTTGAGCTTTAATCCAGCTTTAATCCAATCTCCTCTTTCACTTTCATCAAGAGGCTCTTTAGTTCTTCTTCATTTTCTGCTATAAGGGTGGTGTCATCTGCATATCTGAGGCTATTGATATCTCTCCTGGCAATCTTGATTCCAGCTTGTGCTTCCTCCAGTCCAGGGTTTCTCATGATGTACTCTGCATATAAGTTAAATAAGCAGGGTGACAATATACAGACTTTACATACTCCTTTTCTTATTTGGAACCAGTCTGTTGTTCCATGCCCAGTTCTAACTGTGGCTTCCTGACTTGCATACAGGTTTCTCAGGATGTAGGTCAGGTGGTCTGGTATTCCCATCTCTTCAAGAATTTTAAACTGTTTATTGTGATCCACACAGTCAAAGGCTTTGGCATAGTCAATAAAGCAGGAGTAGATGTTTTTCTGGAACTCTCTTGCTTTTTTGATCCTTTTGATATCCAGTGGATGTTGGCAATTTGATTTCTGGTTCCTCTGCCTTTTCTAAAACCTGCTTGAACATCTGGAAGTTCATGGTTCACGTATTGATGAAGCCTAGCTTGGAGGATTTTGAGCATTACTTTACTAGTGTGTGAGATGAGTGCAATTGTGCTGTAGTTTGAACATTTTTGGCATTGCCTTTCTTTGGGATTGGAATGAAAACTTACCTTTCCCAGTATTGTGGCCACTGCTGAGTTTTCCAGATTTGTTGACATATTGAGTGCAGCACTCAATATGTTCATTGGAGGACTGATGTTGAAGCTGAAACTCTAATACTTTGGCCATCTGATGAGAAGAGCTGAATCATCTGAAAAGATCCTGATGATGGGAAAGATTGAGGGCAGGAGGAGAAGGAGGTGACAGAGGATGAGATGGCATCATCTTTTAGGATTTGAAATAACTCAACTGGAATTCCATCACCTCCACTAGCTTTGTTCAGAGATGTTTCCTCAGGCCCACTTGACATCACATTCCAGGATGTCTGGCTCTAGGTGAGTGATCACATCATCGTGATTATCTGGGTCATGAAGATCTTTTTTGAACAGTTCTTCTGTGTATTTTTGCCTCCTCTTCTTAATATCTTCTGCTTCTGTTAGGTCCATACCATTTCTGTCCATACCATTTTGAGCTTTAAGCCAAACTTTTCACTCTCCTCTTTCACTTTCATCAAGAGGCTTTTGAGTTCCTCTTCACTTTCTGCCATAAGGGTGGTGTCATCTGCATATCTGAGATTATTAATATTTCTCCCGGCAATCTTGATTCCAGCCTGTGCTTCTTCCAGCCCAGCGTTCCTCATGATGTACTCTGCATATAAGTTAAATAAGCAGGGTGACCATATACAACCTTTACGTACTCCTTTTCCTATTTGGAACCAGTCTGTTGTTCCATGTCCAGTTCTAACTGTTGCTTCCTGACCTGCATGCAGGTTTCTCAAGAGACAGGTCAGGTGGTTTGGGATTCCCATCTCTTTCAGAATTTTCCACAGTTTATTGTGATCCACACAGTCAAAGGCTTTGGCATAGTCAATAAAGCAGAAATAGATGTTTTTCTGGAACTCTCTTGCTTTCTCCATGATCCAGCAGATGTTGGCAATTTTATCTCTGGTGCCTCTGCCTTTTCTAAAACCTGCTTGAACATCTGGAAGTTCACGGTTCACATATTGCTGAAGCCTGTCTTGGAAATTTTGAGCATGACTTTACTAGTGTGTGAGATGAGTGCAATTGTGCGGTAGTTTGAGCATTCTTTGGCATTCCCTTTCTTTGGGGTTGGAATGAAGACTGACCTTTTCCAGTCCTGTGGCCAATGCTGTTTTCCAAATTTGCTGGCATATTGAGTGCAGCACTTTCACAGCATCATCTTTCAGGATTTGAAATAGCTCAATTGGAATTCCATCACTTCCACTAGCTTTGTTCGTAGTGATGCTCTCTAAGGCCCACTTGACTTCACATTCCAAGATGTCTGGTTCCAGGTGAGTGATTACGTTATCGTGACTATCTTGGTCGTGAAGATCTTTTTTGTACAGTTCTTCTGTGTATTCTTGCCACCTCTTCTTAATATCTTCTGCTTCTGTTAGGTCCATACCATTTCTGTCCTTTATCTAGCCCATCTTTGCATGAAGTGTTCCCTTGGTATCTCTAATTTTCTTGAAGAGATCTCTTGTTTTTCCTATTCTGTTGTTTTCCTCTATTTCTTTGCATTGATCACTGAGGAAGTCTTTCTTATCTCTCCTTGCTATTCTTTGGAACTCTGCATTCAGATGCTTATATCTTTCCTTTTCTCCTTTGCTTTTCGCTTCTCTTCTCTTCACAGCTCTTTCTAAGGCCTCCTCAGACAGCCATTGTGCTTGTTTGCATTTCTTTTCCATGGGGATGGTCTTGGTCCCTGTCTCCTGTACAATGTCACGAACCTCTGTCCAGAGTTCATCAGGCACTCTATCTATCAGATCTAGTCCCTTAAATCAATTTTTACTTCCACTGTATAATCATAAGGGATTTGATTTAGGTCATATCTGAATTGTCTAGTGGTTTGCCCTACTTTTCTTCAATTTAAGTCTGAATTTGGCAATAAGGAGTTCATGATCTGAGCCACAGTCAGCTCCTGGTCTTGTTTTTGCTAACTGTATAGAGCTTCTCCATCTTTGGCTGCAAAATATAATCAATCTGATTTCAGTGTTGACCATCTGGTGATGTCCATGTGTAGAGTGTTCTCTTGTGTTGTTGAAAGAGGGTGTTTGCTATGACCAATGCGTTCTCTTGGCAAAGCTCTATTAGCCTTTGCCCTGCTTCATTCCGTGCGCCAAGGCCAAATTTGCCTGTTACTCCAGGTGTTTCTTGACTTCCTACTTTTGCATTCCAGTCCCCTATAATGAAAAGGACATCTTTTTTGGGTGTTAGTTCTAAAAGATCTTGTAGGTCTTCATAGAACCGTTCAACTTCAGCTTCTTCAGCATTACTGGTTGAGGCATAGACTTGGATTACTGTAATATTGAATGGTTTGCCTTGGAAACGAACAGAAATCATTCTGTCATTTTTAAGATTGCATCCAAGTACTGCATTTTGGACTCTTTTGTTGACCATGATGGCTACTCCATTTCTTCTAAGGGATTCCTGCCCACAGTAGTAGATATAATGGTCATCTGAGTTAAATTCACCCATTCCAATCCATTTTAGTTCACTGATTCCTAGAATGTCTACGTTCACTCTTGTCATCTCCTGTTTGACCACTTCCAATTTGCCTTGATTCATGGACTTAACATTCCAGGTTCCTATGCAATATTGCTCTTTACAGCATCGGACTTGCTTCTATCACCAGTCACATCCACAACTGGGTATTTGTTTCACTTTAGCTCCATCCCTTCATTCTCTCTGGAGTTACTTCTCCACTGATCTCCAATAGCATACTGGGCACCTACCGACCTGAGGAATTCCTCACTCAGTATCCTATCATTTTGCCTTTTGATACTGTTCATGGGGTTCTCAAGGCAAGTATACTGAAGTGGTTTGCCATTCCTTCTCCAGTGGACCACATTCTGTCAGACCTCTCCACCATGACCATAAAACTTAGTTTAATTTAATTTAATATGAACCTTAGTTTCCTCATTTTTAATTACCCTGATGAGCTCATGAGAGGATTAGGTGAAGTAATAGATTTTTTTAAACTTTTTATTTTATATGAGAGCACAATTGGTTAACCATGTTGTAATAGTTTCAGGTGTATAGCAAAGTGATTCAGTTAGACATATACAAGTATCTATTCTTTTTTCAAAGTTTTTTTCCCCATTTAGGTTGTACATTGAGTAGAGTTACCTGTGCTATGGGCTTCCCTGGTGGCTCAGCTGGTAAAGAGTCTGCCTACAATGCGTGAGACCTGGGTTCGATCCCTGGGTTGGGAAGATCCCCTGGAGGAGGAAAAGGCTACCCACTCCAGTATTCTAGCCTGGAGAATTCCATGGATTGTATAGTCCATGGGGTCACAAAGTGTCAGACATGACTGAGAGACTTTCACACACACACACACCTGTTTTATACAGCAGGTCCTTGTCGGTTATCCATTTTACACAGAGCAGTTTCATAATAAGGAACTATTGTGTCAGTCAAGAAGATTATGACTTCTGTTGAATGAATGCTATGTAAACTCAAACAAACTGATGCTACTATGGAACCCAGAGGCACAAATAAAAGACTTCACTGTCTTCAAGAACTCCCAGAGCAGGTATAACATGTTCATTGCTAACACCAGGTAATACCTCTTTTCACTTATATCCTAAAGGTATTAAGCCAGAGGATCTTTGATCTAAATTAGTGTCCAAGAAAAATAGAGCGTGAGCCAGTTAAGTAATGTTAAAATTCCCAGCTGAAATATTTAAAAATTAAAAGAAGCAAATAAGATGGATTACTTATTCAAAATGTTATCAATTCAACACATACTCCATATTTTAAAATTTGAGGTTTTATGTCATTTGATTCATACTAAGTCTCCAAAATTTGGTGTATTTTGTACTTAAGCACATCTTAATGCAGACTTTCTTCGTTACAAGGATTCATTCGCCACCCGTAGAGACTGCTTACAGTATTGGACAGTCCACATCGGAACCTTAACTCTGAGCTACACATCTAATCAGCTGGGAAATAGAGATGTTTCCTATGGGGCTGTTGGTTCTGGGAATTCAGAGCCGGAGCCTCTCTGAGGACCTTCTCACTGTTCATTTGACTCTTAATTGCTCTTGCCTATAAAGGAGCAAGCTGTCTGTGACACTGTGTTCCAACCTTGATGACATGCCCCTGAGAGCAATAGTATTTTTATGATGCGCTGAATCCTCTAGTGGGGCTGTACAGTGTGTACTCATGTGCTATGGTTTGCAGGTTGGGACGCTCAGATCCAAACTTGCAAGGCAATCTGCATCCTGAGGGTTGTCTGGGGGAGGGAGGCAAGTTTTTTATTGCAATCTGTGCAAACACCGTTCTTATCGATCAAGTGCTCAGGCTTAAGTAACACCTCCTTCCCACAAAGAATGAGCAAGTTGCCTCATGCGTTCAGGCACCCAAGCTATTGCTCTCAGCAACTCGAGTTGAGCAAAGAAAGCTCCTCCAGCCACTGAGCTTTGGGGTCAGCTTGTCCCATGTGGTTGACACTGGGGCCCAGAAAAGCACTGTGACCACTCCCAGCACAACAGACAACAAAGCAGAAAGAGCTGGGGATTGCACGGGTGAAAGACATGACCCGCTGACACCCCCCCACACACCCCAACCCAGCGCCAGCTTCAGCTGAGTGAAGCAAGGCTCTGTGTGGGAAGTGAACTCAGCCTCAGGAAGCATGCCCAGGCAGGTGGGAAGCCCTTCAGAGAAGGAGGAAGGGAGCCATTCCACCCTGGGCATCAGGTTCTCCTTCCTGATGGTGGCCATTGGGCTGTCCTTCCTCTAGGCCAACGGTTCTTGATTCTTTTTGAGACACCAACCAGAGTTCCCAAGAGGAATGCATGTATAAACAATCGAGACTGCACAGGGCACATGGAATCAGCTCAGTTCAGTTCCGTCGCTCAGTCGCGTCCAACTCTTTGCAACTCTTTAACCCCATGGGCTGCAGAACGCCGGGCCTCCCCATTACCAACCCCCGGAGTTCACTCAGACTCATGCCCATTGAGTCAGTGATGCCATCCAGCCATCTCATTCTCTGTTGTCCCCTTCTCCTCCTGCCCCCAATCCCTCCCAGCATCAGTCTTTTCCAATGAGTCAACCCTTCGCATGAGGTGGCCAAAGTATTGGAGTTTCAGCTTTACCTGAACTCAAAATCTGTCTTTAAGACTCTGCCAACGCTTAGCCACGTGCCTTGGGTGAGTTAACTTGACCTCCCTTAGCCTTCCCTCTTCTGCAAAATGATAATAACTTCTTCATCGGACTGCTGTAAGATGAAATGAGGTATTGCAGAGAGTTCAGCCCAGCAGGGCCCCACGGGAAGTGCTCAACAATATTCACAATCATCTCAAAGGCCTTCGGAATGGAGCTGACCTGGGAACCTAAGAATGCTCCCCTGAAGGTGTACTCTGAGTGCCATTAGCCTTTTGAAACATCAGATAACCAAGGAAAAGGTGGGTATGGAATTCTGATAATCAGAATAGTCAATTAGAGCAACTTTGTCGAGTTGAGGGAACTTTGTCCCTTCCTTTTCACATCTCAGTGGAAGGGAAAACTGCGAAGTCAGCTCTGCCATGTGGGAAGCTAAAGGTCAATCCATCACAGCTTATATTTCACTCACTTTGTACCATTGCACCCTCTGCCCTGCTGTCCAGCTGACTCCTGGGAGGGACATGACATCTCTTTCCTGTCTGATTCATCATTACTGAGTCAACATGAATACATCCAGCCTATAACTCTAGGATTCTTCCCACTCCAGTATTCTTGCCTAGAGAATTCCATGGACAGAGGAGCATGGCGAGCTACAGTCCATGGGGTCACAAGAGTTGAACATGGCCGAGCAACTAAACCACAACCATAGCTCTAGGACTCTGCTTCTCTTTTTTCTTGGGTCATATTGCCTGACTTCTAAAGTCTTGGATTAGCAGTCAAAACAGCCTCAGATCCTTCCTTGATAAGTGTTTGCCAGGCGCCACACGCCTCAGCTACTCCACCTGTCCTGTGCTGCCCCTTCTCATCTCCAGCTTCCTTCTTTGCTCTCCCTCGGAATGCCGACGGTGAGCATTGTTGAGCAGCTATTCCGGAACCCAGTGAAGTGTTCTAAACCAGAGGAGCCAGAGATGCAAGATGAGTCATCTATATTCTGAGGGCAGAGGCTTTAGTCAAAGGAGAAATTCCACTTTCCTCTAGAGGGACTTCTTAAAGATTCAGTGATGTCTGAAATCTGGAATCACCCCAGAGACCTTTAAATAATATTTGGTTCCTTGACTGATTCATGCCTCCCAACCTGCTCTAAAATCTGCCTTGCCACCAAACCTGCTCCCGAAACAAGGTCTCTTTTTCAAAAACAAGCTGTGAACCACCCAGCTTTGCAAAATAGCCCGAAAATATTTTTTAAAAACATGCTTGGCCCCACCATCATCATCATCTTCTTAGGAAGGTAATGTACCTGCTCTGAGCCTTCTTCTTTTCGTCCGTACAAATAACTACCTGGCAGATTTACTGTGAGGGCCAGATGAAGTCCTTGTCATGGAGCTTGGCTACTGGTGGCCCCTGAAATTGTTGTCCCTCCTTATCCTTCACAGGTTTGCTAAGAGTTAGTCTGCAGGTGCTTTATAAATTGAGAGGATCTATATAAATGCAGAGTGATGCAGTGTAAAGTTGGCCAACTGAGAAGGCCTGGCTTTCCCCACTTAAAAAATATAGGAAACCTGGTTTCTACTTCCAACGACCTGCCAGCCCTATCACATGAAGTATCTTGGCTGTTTCCAGACTGTGTTACAAAACTCTGGAATGTTGGCTTCTGGTCTTCTCAACTGTTGTAAATGAGATGTGTGGTTCCTTTGTCCCTACAAAAGGGGAAAGAGTGTACACCGCTCCCCTTCTGCTGACCAGAGCAGTGAGTGTGTGTGTCAGAAATACAGCTATTGGGTCAGACTCCTTACCTCGGACACCTCACCCATGAAAGACATAAAACAATGAAGATTTGCACTTTTTAGAAGCAATGGGATGCCTGGACTAGCAAGGGGCTTGGTTTTTATTGACTTCTCAATGCAAATGGCTATGTGAAGGGAGGGAGACGTGGAGGGTATTGCAAAGCATTGTTGAACACGTGGGTTTTGAAGAGAGAGGCTGTAGGAAACCATAGTTGATCAGGAGACAGTGTGGCCTGCTAGGCAGTGGAAGCCTGGGTTCGGGACTCCCCTCTCATAGTAAACTGATGACTCACCCTAGCTGGCTGCTTCATCTTTTGGGGTCTCAGGTGCCCTGGAGAATAAAGTTGTGGTTGTTAGATCTGGGGGTGCCCCTTCCACACCCACACTCATACCCACATGAGTCATCCAGCTAGGATGCCAGCACTGATTTACATAAAGAATAGTGAGAGGCGATACTTCCTGCTGGTGTCAAAGCACCCTCCAGGTCTTGGCCCCTTGCTGGTCTTGAGCATCACCTCTCTTCTAGGGCACGTCATGAGTTCCACTCTGCGTCAAGTTGTCCTTCCAATATAGGGTCACCAGAGCCAAAATGACCCTATGCAGAGTTCTTTTTAACAGTCCAGTAGTTGGGCCCATGGAAGATGGGGTGGCTGCCTGGAGCAGTGGTGGTCCAAGTGTGTCCCTAAATCAGCAGCCTCCACACCGCCTGGAATTGTTAGTAATGCAGATTCTAGGGCCCTGACCCAGGCCCACTGAGTCAGAAATGCCAGTATGGGCCCAGCTGTCAGCATAACAAGCTATCCGGGAAACTTTATGACTCCCTGGAGTTTGGGATCACTCAGAGCATCATCGGAGAAGGCAATGGCACTCCACTCCAGTACTCTTGCCTAGAAAATCCCATGGACGGAGGAGCCTGGTGGGCTGCAGTCCATGGGGTCGCTAAGAGTCGGACACGACTGAGCGACTTCACTTTCACTTTTCACTTTCATGCATTGGCGAAGGAAATGGCAACCCACTCCAGTGTTCTTGCTTGGAGAATCCCAGGGACAGGGGAGCCTGGTGGGCTGCCGTCTATGGGGTCGGACAGAGTCAGACACGACTGAAGCGACGCAGCAGCAGCAGCAGCAGCAGAGCATCATGCTCTCAGGCAAGCGTGGTGTCAGCAGGCGTTCAGTGGGTTGCTACTTAACACAAGTGGACATTACCCCAATCAAGTGAGAATCCTGCCCCCAGTTCCCATTGAACTGTATCTTTCTCTAAGCTACCTCTTAGAAGACTTTTTGTTTCAGGTCCTAGGGCAGGCTTAGGGCTGCGGGGCAAGAAGTGAGTCTGTGGAGTTAATGTGCCGACAACC
The DNA here is from genome assembly GCF_049115385.1 of Moschus berezovskii. NCBI lineage: Eukaryota > Metazoa > Chordata > Mammalia > Artiodactyla > Moschidae > Moschus > Moschus berezovskii. The sequence continues at coordinate 78,553,227 of NC_142471.1, forward strand.
TAGATGAGATTCTGGCCACCAAAGACCTCTTACTGTTAATGATGACTTGACGACTCCTCCAGGCCAAGTCAGCAGGAAGTGGTATTGCCTTCTGATTTAGATATTGGCCGCCTGACTAAATTCAGTGAGAAGAAACCTAATGCAGTATTTCCACGAATTTCTGCAGGCCTGAGACTCAGAAAGCATTCAAGTATTTGAGGTCTGCTAGTGGTGAGATGAACATTTAGCAACAGAGCAGCACCATGCAAAGGCTCTGTGATGGTGGTCTGTGGCTCTGGGTCAGGTCTGACCTTGACTGCTAACCGACTGCGTGATGCTGGGTGATTTTTTTCACCTGAACAGGCCTCCTTGGCCTCACCTATAAAATAGAGATTGCTCTCCAGAGTTGCTCTCCAGTTTGCGTGCCCATCCAGCATTTTTGCTTAGTGATGATGCCTTACAGTCTTGAAGATTTTGGACTGGAGACTGATGACTAGTGACTTTAAAATGGAAAGAGAGAGGCGGATAGGCTGAAGTGTGATGCCTTAGCAACCCTGCTTCTTCAATGCTTGCTCAGCTGTGGGGGGTGCAGGCTGTACCCATCATTCTGGGTTCTAAATTCGACCCAGCTATGCCTGTCCCTCTGTCTAAATTCTACAGTGACTTGAAAACATTGTAATTTTGGAGGGGTCACCAGCCCATTCCAGAAGGCTTATTTCTAAAAGACAGACCTCTGCTTATCCGAATCTTAAACTTATAACTGGAGCCACTTAGAGCGGTGTCTCAATTTTCTCTCCCCCTAAAATCAAGGAGCACTTTTCCCCTCTTAGGGGAAACTAAGTTTTCCCTCTAAGGGTACTTAGACCTTCCTCTTCCTATCACAATCTCAGGGATTCTGCCCAAAAATGAAGGTGCAAAGCCTTGTTTACCTCCTCCCCTTCCCCAAGGTATGGGCTTTATAAGAAGGTTTCGCTTGTTAAAAGTTAGCTTTCCGAGCTGAGGACTCTGTCTCTCTCTTCCATTCTCTCTCTCTCTCTCTCCTTTTTTTTCTTCCTCTAAAGCCCATTGCATAACAAGCTCCTGTTTTAACCTTTTGCCAAATCCTACACTTCTCACTGCCAGAGGTTACTGTGCAAGTGTTTAAATAGGTAACGTCTACCTTTGAACCTCTATTGCAATAAGCTCAAAGGTTCCAGGAGAGCTGGTTAGCTCAGTACGATACACATTGGCTTCAGGTGTAGTCCCGACTCCAGCACTAAGGAAAAGGCAGAGGCTCCTGAATGTGGTGCTGAACCAGTACAGACAGCTGTGAGGGGCTCATTTCCTGGAAACCAGAAGTGAGCAGACTCTTACAAGGTAAACTGCAATAATGCTACCCACTCTATAGCTTATATGATATGGGATAGTAGAGATGGGGGTGACTGGGGAGAAGAAAGTTGGACGTGTGCCTATTCTCAGCCTAAGGCTCTTTTACAACGTGAAATAGCATTTGTTTGCATAGTGATCTTAGTTGATCTGCATGGGAGGCGAGAAAAAATCAGCCGCAAAAGTGGGGTGGAGACATGGAAGGAATCTGAACTGCTAGCAGGAGATGGACTTGGAAGAAAGAGTGGTTGATTTCACTAAGTGCAAATAAAACAGACCTAAAAGCTTTAAGGGTTATAGCCAAAGCCAAGATGTAGGTCTCCTTCATCTTCCATTTTGAAATGTCTGTATGACTGGAAATGCCATCTGGTAGCTGCAACCCCTCCCATTTGGAAGGAAGCAGAGAAGGGAACCCTTAGCAGACTTGCTATCCGATGCTGGGGTCTGTACTAGATGTGTGATATACACTGGCTCATTACCTCCTGTAAGGTAAGGGGGTATCATTCCCATATCACAGGTGAATAACATGCCTCTGGGCTCTTAAACAGCATGGCCTGGGCCGCATAGCTAGGAGGAGGTGGGGTGAAAATCTGAGTCCCGATTGGCATGCTGCCTGATGCAGAATTCTTGCCTGCTGTGAAAACTGTCCATCGTTCCCTCAAAATTTGGCAGTGTCCCCGGTGTGTGTAGGATTGAACAAGAATGCACCTCCAGGTGCTAGAGCTTTAGACCCACCCAGACTCTTCCAAACTTGAGCGTTTGATCCTGGAGGAAACCATCTTCTCCTGGCCCTAAGCTCTTCATCTGGTTGGTAAAAGAAGACAGCACCCAGGGAAAAGCCCAGCAGCATTAGAATGGCTGAGACTCGACACCTACTCTGCCATCCTCTGCTCTTCGCTGGAGGGAGCTGCCCCTGGGGAGATGAGCTTAGAAACTTAGCAAAGACAAGTGTTCCTCCAGCCAAGAGATGAACCCAAAGATGGAAAGGTGGGGGGCGGGGGGGCACCCTCATCCTAACCTACTTCATCTTTCTTCCATGTCTAAAGTGGGATCCCATGAGGTCAAGGGACCAGCTCTTATGTTCCCTGAGATTGGGGCACAGCTCACTCTGGTTTTTATGGTTGGAAGCTTTGAGGAACTCTCTGTGTAGAGAAGGAATCCTAATACATCTCTCGTGAAGACCTGAGCTCTTGTTGGATTTACGTTACGCCTTCTTAAAGGGACTGAGGCTGGGGAAAGTGCTGCTTAATTCTGGGGTGTCTGAGAGGTGGTGGGGAGAGGTGGGGTTGGGAAGGGGTAGGAGAATTCATTTTTTCTGCCTTCAAATCTGAGAATAGAAAACTCCCATGCCCTCTGCAGCCACAGCCATAGGTGAATCCGATGAGACTACTATGGGTCCTGATGCCCTGAAGACCAGTCCTCAAGACCCTTTCAAGGTGTCTTCACATTCAAAGCAATTTTTTTAATAATTGTTATTGTTTAGTCACTAAGTTATGTCCAACTCTTTTGCAACCCCATGGACTGTAGCCCACCAGTATCTTCTGTCCATGGGATTTCCCAGGCAAGAACACTAGAGCGATCTTCCCAACCTAGGAATCTTCCCAACCTAGGAATCCAACCTGTGTCTCCTGCACTGCAGGCAGATTCTTTACCAGTGAGCCACCAGGGAAGCCCCTTTTATAATAATATCAAGAAGTAGTTTGCCTTTTCACTGTTGTCTCACAAGCATACAGTGAAGTTTTTCAGAGGCTCCTGTGAGATGCGGGATCAGTCTGAAAGCTAATGGCATATGTGCTTGTGGATTCCTGATTTTACAGTTTCTCAGATTTTATCTGGGAGGCGAGGGTACAAGCAACAAGCATTTTTAATTAAACATTGAAGGTCTGAAGAGGATGAGTCAGAGGAACAAACAGACTCTCCACTGCTGTCCCTGTGGTTCTTGATGTGCTTTTTCAGCACAACTCCAGGATCTGAGGCAGGCAAGCGGGGACTGGGGAGAGGCGACAGCATGTACGGCGGGCCAGCAGAGCTGACCTCCAGGTGTCCCCACGGTCCTGGGAAGGATGTGAGGGCCGAGGTGCCCTGTGGTTGGACCTCATTGTCCCGGGAATCCAGCAGGGGCCTCACCTCTCTGACAGGGGTGGTCTGCGAGGGGCACCTCCATCATCTCCGTCTGGTTCTCTCTCCGTCTTCAGGCAGACAGAGCGTGAGTTCTGTGAATGCAGGCTGGCTGCTGTAAAGGCTCTGAAACCCAGCCAGAGGAGCTTTGGCGGCTTTTCTCCTTCTGCTCAGAACACTTCCACTTTCTGTTGTGAAAGAAAAACCAGGAAGTGAAGTCCCCGAGCACGTTAGAAGCCCGCAGTGGCCAGACTCCTGACTCAGGGCAGCTCAGACTCGGGGCTGACAGCTTGGAACCAGAGATCCTCAGCCTGCAGGGATGCTCTGAAGCCCCCCTGACCCTGGAGGCACTGGGGAGAGGGGTGAGGACTCACAGGGACTCATGTGCCAGGACTCGCAGGCACTCAGAACCAGGAGGCTCCATTTGCTGGGAGCACCAAGAGATGTGGTCCCCTCACAGGGTAAGGGGGCAGCTGGAGGTGTATTTGGCAAGGGGTCTTGTGGGTGTGGGGCAGAAGCCTGGGGGGCATCCTGACCCCCAGCTCTGCGGAGCTTGGAACTTCCTGTGTCCCAAGCACGTGTCGGCACTCGCTTTCTCCCGGGTCTCTGAAGGACTTTTTGAACCCTCCTCATCAGGAAGGTCAAAGGGGAGGAGGAATGTGGAGCAGGAATTGGTTTTCTTTTCTCCTCCCTCTCTTGGAGAAGAGAACTACAACCCAGACCCCTTTTTGAGGGCCTGAGGCTCTGCCTATAACTCCCCTGGGCTGCACTGGGAGGGAAGAGAAGGGTGCTACCGAGTCATGTTTGACTCGTTGTGACCCCATAGCATGCCAGGCCCCTCTGTCCATGGAATTTCCCAGGTAAGAATGCCGGAGTGGCTGTCATTTCCTTCTCCAAGGGATCTTCCCGACACAGGGATCTTAGCTGGAGAGTGCCCTGGATTTTCCTGATGGATTTTGAGACCTTCCCAGGGGAAGGGCTGCTGGATGTGTGATGGATGGAATCAATGCTTTCTGGATGAAGCTGGGTCTGTTTTAAGGGGTAGGGCCACAAGTTGGCCTTCAAGGAGTGAGTGTTGGGAAGGGATTTCATGATTGGGGCTTACTCTTTTCTGTGGGTATCTGTCTTTTTGGTGATTTGAAAAGCAGGATTGAATCTAAACTCTGATTTGTAGGTAATTGGTTGTCTTCAGAAGTAATAAAATTAAGCTAAATTTAATTTAATTTACAAATGAAAGATTAATTCAGTTAAAAAATTTAAAAAAGGAGTCATTGGTTTTGGGGATACTGCCCTCTATATTCCAGCATGGAGTTACTTAATGGTTGTTCCCTCCAATTGATACATATTTGAGGTTGAACACTGTTGGAAGAGACGTCGTATAACATCTTGTAAGTATCATTTATGCAGTTGGCACAAAAAAAGGAACAAAACCAGAAATAAAACAAGAGTCACAAATAATTATGGAACAGACAGGCAATAGAGATAAGTAAAGTAGATTATATGAAATAAGATGCAGGTCAGGATGGGGAAGTCTGACAGAATGCACGGCAGGCACACCCCAGATAAACATAGTCCAGTTTAGTCCCTAGGTCAGGAAGATCTCCTGGAGAAGGAAATGGCAACCCACTCCAGTATTCTTTCCTGTAAAATCCCATTGACAGAGGAGCCTGGTAGGCTACAGTTCATGGGGTCGCAAAGAGTCAGACACGGCTGAGCAACTTCGCTCATTCAATGTAACATTGGTTTTTTTTTTTTTTTTCTAAACATTATCCAGACCAAACAGGATGCTTCAGTCAAGTATATTTGTTGGGGTCCTGACCTAAAATAATCTTTTCTCCAAGTCATATTCTAACTCTCTTGGGGCAATGACACCTAAAATAATATCAGTGTATCATTGAATGCCTAAATGCTAAACATGCAGTGGGGGCTCCAGATAAAAGAAGTAGGCTGGGGGTTGGGAAGGAGAAAGTATGTGGAAACGAAGCAGGAGAGGGAAGAGGAAGCCAGTTAAGCACCAGATCATCATGGGTACTCTGACATTAACTAAGACAATATTAGGAGATAGGTGGTGAAGAGAGTAGGCTCAGAGAGGTGAAGCCAGTTGTCAACTGGAATTGAAGCTACAGTCCGTGTGATACTAAAAGACATGTTCCATCCACCTCTGTGTAGAGTTAGCCTTTCTTTGGATTTCCTAGATATTTTCCTTTGTAAAAAGATTCTTATGTATGGTGACCTAGGTGGTAGGTAGGTAGGTAGGTATTGACTTCATGTATCTATTAGAAACTTTTTAGGTTGACATTTTTCTAGAAAGCAAATAATACAGCTATCATTCATTGACTATTTACTGTCGGGGCAGAGCTGTGTTTACTGTTTTACGGGGCTTTCATCTCCTGATCTTCAAAAACAGTCCTATGAGGTAGGTCTATTTTTTTGTAGATGGGGAAACCAAGAATGAGAAACAAACTGGATATAGTATGAAAAGACTGGAGTGGAATCTGGGTCATTTAGTTCTGAGGGCAAACTTTGCCTCCATTTCTTTCTTTTTTTTAAATTTTAATTGGAGGCTAATTACTTTACAATATTGTAGTGGTTTTGCCATACATTGACATGAATCTGCCCCAGGTGTACATGTGTTCCCCATCTTGAACCCCCCTCCCTCCTCCCTCCCCATCCCATCCCTCTGGTTCATCCCAGTACACCAGCCCTGAGCATCCTGTATCATGCATTGAACCTGGACTGGCGATTCGTTTCACATATGATAATATACATGTTTCAATGCCTTTCTCCCAAATCATCCCACCCTCGCCCTCTCCCACAGAGTCCAAAAGACTGTTCTATACATCTGTGTCTCTTTTGCTGTCTCGTATACAGGGTTATCATTTCCATCTTTCTAAATTCCATATATATGCGTTAGTATACTGTATTGGTATTTTTCTTTCTGGCTGACTTCACTCTGTATAATAGGCTCCAGTTTCATCCACCTCATTAGAACTGATTCAAATGTATTCTTTTTGATGGCTGAGTAATACTCCATTGTGTACATGTACCACAGCTTTCTTATCCATTCGTCTGCAGATGGACATCTAGGTTGCTTCCATGTCCTGGCTATTATAAACAGTGCTGTGATGAACATTGGGGTACACGTATCTCTTTCAATTCTGGTTTCCTCGGTGTGTGTGCCCAGGAGTGCGATTGCTGGGTCGTATGGCAGTTCTATTTCCAGTTTTTTAAGGAATCTCCACACTGTTCTCCATAGTGGTTGTACTAGTGTGCATTCCCACCAACAGTGTAAGAGGGTTCCCTTTTCTCCACACCCTCTCCAGCATTTATTGCATGTAGACTTTTGCATAGCAACCATTCTGACTGGCATGAAATGGTACCTCATTGTGGTTTTGATATGCATTTCTCGGATTATGAGTGATGTGGAGCATCTTTTCATGTGTTTGTTAGCCATCTGTATGTCTTCTTTGGAGAAATGTCTGTTTAGTTCTTTGGCCCATTTTTTGATTGGGTCTTTTATTTTTCTGGAATTGAGCTGCAGGAGTTGCTTGTATATTTTTGAGATTAATTCTTTGTCAGTTGCTTCATTTGCTATTATTTTCCCCCATTCTGAAGGCTGTCTTTTCACCTTGCTTATAGATTCCTTTGTTGTGCAGAAGCTTTTAATTTTAATTAGGTCCCTTTTATTTATTTTTGCTTTTATTTCCAATATCCTGGGAGGTGGGTCATGGAGGATCCTGCTGTGATTTATGTCAGAGAGTGTTTTGCCTATGTTCTCCTCTAGGAGTTTTATAGTTTCTGGTCTTATGTTTAGATCTTTAATCCATTTTGAGTTTATTTTTGTGTATGGTGTTAGAAAGTGTTTTAGTTTCATTGATTTACAAGTGGTTGACCAGTTTTCCCAGCACCACTTGTTAAAGAGATTTTCTTTTCTCCATTTTATATTCTTGCCTCCTTTGTCAAAGATAAGGTGTCCATAGGTGCATGGATTTATCTCTGGGCTTTCTATTTTGTTCCATTGATCTATATTTCTGTCTTTGTGCCAGTACCATACTGTCTTGATGACTGTGGCTTTGTAGTAGAGCCTGAAGTCTAGCAGGTTGATTCCGCCAGTTCCATTTTTCTTTCTCAAGATTGCTTTGGCTATTCGAGGTTTTTTGTTTTTCCATACAAATTGTGAAATTATTTGTTCTAGCTCTGTGAAAAATACCATTAGTAGCTTGATAGGGATTGCATTGAATCTATAGATTACTTTGGGTAATATCCTCATTTTCACAATATTCTTCCAATCCATGAACACGGTATATTTCTGCATCTATTAGTGTCCTCTCTGATTTCTTTCACCAGTGTTTTATAGTTTTCTATATGTAGGTTTTTTGTTTCTTTAGGTAGATATATTCCTAAGTATTTTATTCGTTTCGTTGCAATGGTGAATGGAATTGTTTCCTTAATTTCTCTATTTTCTCTTTATTAGTATATAGGAATGCAAGGGATTTCTGTGTGTTGATTTTATATCCTGCAACTTTACTATATTCATTGATTAGCTCTAGTAATTTTCTGGTAGAGTCTTCTGGGTTTTCTGTGTAAAGGATCATGTCGTCTGCAGTGAGAGTTTTACTTCTTCTTTTCCAATTTGGATTCATTTTATGTCTTTTTCTGCCCTGATTGCTGTAGCCAAAACTTCCAAAACTATGTTGAATAGTAGTGGTGACAGTGGGCACCCTTGTCTTGTTCCTGACTTTAGGGGAAATGCTTTCAGTTTTTCACCATTGAGGATAATGTTTGCTATGGATTTGTCATATATAGCTTTTATTATGTTGAGGTATGTTCCTTCTATTCCCACCTTCTGGAGGGTTTTTATCATAAATGGATGTTGAATTTTGTCAAAGGCTTTCTCTGCATCTATTGAGATAATCATATGGTTTTTACTTTTCATTTTGTTAATGTGGTGTATTACATTGATTGATTTTCGGATATTGAAGAATCCTTGCATTCCTGGGATAAAGCCCACTTGGCCATGATGTATGATCTTTTTAATGTGTTGTTGGATTCTGATTGTTAGAATTTTGTTAAGGATTTTTGCATTTATGTTCATCAGTGATATTGGCCTGTAGTTTTCTTTTTTTGTGGCATCTTTGTCAGGTTTTGGTATTAGGGTTATGCTGGCCTCATAGAATGAGTTTGGAAGTTTACCTTCCTCTGCAATTTCTGGAAGAGATGATTCTAGTTTAATGCATGGACCTAAGAGTAACAAACTAGGAGAAATTTCTTTTTTGTAAATCCTCCCACTTCACATCCATGGAAATGGAAAGCAGATCAATCGGTGGTTGCCAGGGATGGGGAGGAAAGAAGAGTAACTGCTTAATGGGGAGAGGATTTCCTTTGGGAATGACTATAGTGTTTTGAATCTAGCTAGAGGTGGTTGTACAACATTATGAATATACTAAGTGCCCACTGAATTGTTCACTTTTAAGTGGTTCATTTTATAAAGTTACATGATTGCACCCCCACCCTCAAAAAAAACAACTCCCACTTCTTGGCAGGTGAATTCCTAAACCAGGATTTGGAGATTTCTCAGAAATCAGGAATGTGATTTCTGTTTCTGTCTGTCTCATATTCCTGGCCAGCAGATGAACTGACTCCCATTTGAGATATGACCTCAGGTGACCCATGTCTGGAAACATCCTGCCAGGGTGACATGTCTCCAGAAGCCCTGAGGTCAGCCTTCACTTTTACTTCACCGCACCCTGCTGTAAACATATCCTGGTCTGTTTCTTCCCCCCGTGTAACTATGCATCCAGAGATCAGAAATGCACTTCTCATTCCTCCCCTGGCACAGAGCCTGGTATTTCAGGCTCTTAATTCACGCCATTAAGATAAAGAAGAGCTTTGGAACTCAGAAGGTTAAGCAGCCCTTGGTCTGCTGTCGTCAGGCCATGGTACGTAGATCTCTGGGTCTCTCCATGGGTCATTCTACTCTAAGAGGTGGCTGCAGTGGCTGTGGGAGGATGCAGGAGTTTCACAAGGTTGAGGGAGACCCTGTGGTCTCCAATTAGAAATCCTCTGTTTGAAAGCGAATGAGGAAATGATAAGATATTTGCATATAAGTCGAAGGGCAGTTACAGTACAAAGTCCATGACCAACTCTTCGCTTTGGGAACATCTGCTATTGACAAGGAGTTGGAAATCGAGGGAAGAGGAAGAGGGAAAAGGAAGCTTGTCTTCACTGAGGGCTTCCCATGCCCCAGACAGTGTACTGGAAGTTTCATCCAAAGCAAGGATACTAACCTGCCCCTTCTGGAGTACAGTGGAGGGAAACTGATGCTCAGTGACATTAAGTAACTGTCAAACTAGGAGAAATCAAACAGGGTACTTGGAAAGGATAGGGCCTTGAAAGTTTACCACTGGAGCGGAGACTTAGGGGAATAAAGCTTGTTGTTTGCACATTGCCTTTTCATACTGTTCGTGGGGTTCTCAAGGCAAGAATGCTCAAGTGGTTTGCCATTCCATTCACCAGCAGACCATGTTTTGTCAGAACTCTACACCATGACCCATCTGTCTTGGGTGGCCCTACATGGCGTGGCTCATCATGTCATTCAGTTAGGCCAGGCTGTGGTCCATGTGATCAGTTTGGTTAGTTTTTCTGTGATTGTGATTTTCTTTCTGTCTGCCCTCTGATAGATGAGGGTGAGAGGCTTGTGCAAGTTTCTTAATGGGAGAGACTGGCTGGGGGGAAAACTGGGTCTTGTTCTGGTGGGCAAGGACATGCACAGTAAGTCTTTAAACCAACTATCTGCTGCTGGGTGGAGTTGTGTTTCTTCCCTGTGGTATGGCCTGAGGCCACTTGCACAGAGTCTGGTGAGCCCTGCCCATTGGCCCAACCAGTAGAGCAACAACTAATTCTGCCAAGAGGCCTCTTTCCCAGCCTCTTGCATCAGCCTGTCTTTCTCCTGGCCTGCAGTGACTGAGTCCTAGCACTTTGTACAGTCTCTTATCAACTCCAGTGGACGGTACTGGCTCTGCTGACCTCCATACTATCACAATTCACTTGGTCAGCAATAAGCTTGGGAGGCCTTTGGAAATGTTTACTGAAGCAAGGATTTCCCTGGGGTTGGGCTGCTGGACTGTGACTTGTTGGAAGCACAGTAGTAGATCAAAGCTGACTGAGCTGATCTGAGATCCAGTGGGATTTGTCACCGCCTGTCACCAGATTATGAGTGGCTCAGCAACTATTTTAAACTATTCTCATGGACTGAAGTAAGATGATTTTGGCATTTGACTTAATGAGGGCTTTCCTGGTAAATTCTACCCAACTCAACTGGCCAAGATTGGCACCCCAAGTCTCTCTGGCGTTCGGTAACTGAATGACTCCTGTGCTGCAGTGTCTATACCAGGCCCCACTGTCTTATTCAGTCATTTGGAAGCCTTTTCTTTTTCCCTCTCAACTAAAGGCAGATTCTCTACCCCCATCAGAAGTGCCTCTTCACCATTTCCCTTCATTCACCCTTTCCCTTCATGCTTGTCCTGCTCTTGTGTCTCCAACCATGCCCCACCTCTCACCCAACATCTGGGTATTCCTCTTTCTCTCTTCCCCAGAGGTTTATCCTCCCTAATGTGGTGACCACACTCGCCGTGGAAGAGTGGATGGAGAGACACAGACAGCAGTGGAGAAAGATTTGGTGACAGTGACACTGGTTGGGATCACAGTTGGGATCTTAGCAGCCATCGGTTTCCTCTGTGGGGTGGTCATCCTTGATTGACCCTGGACAAAAGGCTATTGGCAGTAAAGCCAGGGGATCAAGGACCACACATCCTTGAGGAGCTAGTGCTCTTTGGAAGTACCTCCACCATCTCCAGTCTACACTGGCTTCTCCTTCAAATTCATTAGCTCATCTTCCACACTGCATCCTTCTATAAGTGCTTTTAGTGTTTGATGGGCCCATAAGTCCCCAGAGGGCAGAAGCTGTGTCTTCTAAGTGTTTGGCCCTCCGCACACAACACAATGCTGAATACACATGGTACATTGCTGGATATACACCAATGTATACAAACAAGATCTTAGTTTGCCTTATTCAAAGGAAATGATATGTAATGACATGTAAATAATAAGTAAATTTAAAGCACAGAGGATAAATGTATCTCTTGCCACACACACAGTTGGTCCAGTTCAGCAGATGCTTCCAGGGCCAGGGTACATTTCACAGAACATTTGTTTCCTGTCTAGGGAAGTGGCTTTATCCTCTGATGGACTAGGAACTCTGAATGTACTTTCCCCATTGCTGAACCCACTGCCTGGCACGCAGTATTTAAATACTTGCAGGATGAATGAAGCTTGACCTCACTCGGGTCAGGCTGTTGAGTGTTGCCCTTGCTATGGCAGGAAGTCCCAGATGTGGCATTTCTGCAGAGGGCTAGGCAACTCTGCCCCCATCCCTACCTGCACTCCCTGCACCACTGGGCATAGGCGCACGTCATGTTCAATGCAGAGTTTTGCAAACTGTTTCCTCCTTCAGACCACCCCCCGCAACCCAGCCCTTCTCTGAACTTGTGACAATGGTGAGCAAAAGCGGAGGGTGACTGTCTGGCCCTCTGGGTTAAGACAGTCTCTGTCTAGGGGTGCTTGCAGCCCAAGTTGTCTGCTGAGCCCCAGGAAACACACAAGACCCAAACCCAAGGACAGAGCAGATTCAACTCCAATACCATAGCTTTTCTTGTGCCATTTGGCAGCAGAGACATCTCCAGTATATATACATGGCAACCCTGAGTATTTGTTTACAGTTAGTGGGCCAGGGGACCTGTCCCAAGGCCAGCCCTCCCCTTCTCTCTGCCAGCTGCCCGACAAACTGGAACTGTTGGGTATGTCCTAGGAACTGGGCTAGGAAAAGCAAGGTCTGGGAGACTGGTATATCTGTCCTGTTTTAATTATTTAAGTGCTCACAGAATCTTTCCATGGCTGGAAATGACTTATTTGTCCTTGGGGATTTAACAGGGACCCTATTTGGTAATGGTGTCTTCCTGCTTGGCCCCACATGAATAATCCTGTGGAAGGGAAAAACAGGCCCTTTCCCGTCTGCCTGGGGACATCCCAGGCAGTGTGTGTTTTAGAGCACACGGAGTGCCAGGTCCCCAGGTGAGAAGAGCCACTGAGGTTTGAGAACCCAGCCGTGAGTGGTGGAGAAGGCTAGAGGCTAGAGCCAGGCAGCGGTCTGAGCACCTGGCCGCTGGTGAGTGGCTGGGAAGTTATCTGTCGTCTTGTAGTCAGGATGTTACGCCAGCCTCTGTTCTCAGCAACTGCTGAGAATGATGAAAGATGCAATTTCGGGTACCCTTTGGCCCCCGTGACTCAAACTTCACCTTTGGTTTCTTATCTGCTAAGGGCATTGATCTGGTTACTCTTGGAGCTGCTATCCAGACTGGCGGGTGATGGGAGCATGGGGAAGAGGCTGCTGATGGAATGTGGCTTTAGTGATGAGGGAGGTTTAGTTCTAGAAATGAGGCTGAGGCTGTATTCTCAGGTATAGTCATGTGAAAAGGTCTCCAGCCAAGGTGGTGGAACTTTCTAAGTCAGCTGCCTAAGTTGGACGTGGGATAATACAGAGTAGTTCACTTTTAAGTTTTGTTTTTTTTTTTTTAAAGCGTGACTGTTACAGATTAAATGATATGTGTCCTCAAGTGCTGTGTTCCCAGTGAGACCTACTCTAACCTCCCCAATTAAAACTCACCCCACTGCTGTCCCCTCAATCCTCTTTCCCTACTGTAGTTTTAACTTTTTATTTTGTACTGGGGTAGAGCCAATTAACAGTGTTGTGATAGTTTTCAGGTGAACAGCGAAGGGACTGCGCCATACATATGCATGCATACATTTTCCCCCAGACTCCCCTCCCATCCAGGCTGCCATATAACACTGAGCAGAGTTCCATGACCTACTGGGGTTGTATTTTACTGGGGGGCTCAACAGCAAACCTGAACAAGATCTAGATTATAGAATACTGTGGAATAAAAACTGTCTCCCCAGCACCTGGAATGATGCTAATGATATCTGAGCCACCAAAGGAAGCCAATGACATATAGGCAAGCCCTTAAATATCTTAGGCTCGATAACTGAACACTCAAAAGTTTCTAAGAAAATCCATTCATTAAAATCTCTTCAGTCTGTCTTTTCCTGTGAGGATTATTCTTTCAGGAACACAAAAGCATACACTACTTTGCCCAAGCAGTTTTTCCTTTCGTCGTTGTTCTTCAGCTGCTCAGTCGTATCCGACTCTTTGCGACCCCATGGGCTGCAGCACACCAGGCTTCCCTGTCCTTCACCATCTCCCTGAGCTTGCTCAAACTCATGTCCATCTCGTCAGTGATGCCATCCAGCCATCGCATCCTCTGTTGTCCTCTTCTCCTCCTGCCTTCAATCTTTCCCAGCATCAGGATCTTTTCCAATGAGTCGACTCTTCGCAGTACTTGGTGATATTTCATGTCTGTGTGTGTGTGTGTATGTGTGTGAAGTCGCTTCAGTTGTGACCAACTCTTTGTGACCCTATCTATGGACTATAACCCACCAGGATACTCTGTCCATGGAATTCTCCAGGCAAGAATACTGGAGTGGATTGCCATGCCCTCCTTCAGGAGATCTTCCCGACCCAGGGATAGAACCCACGTCTCTTATGTCTCCTGCATTGGCAGGCAGGAGTTCTTTACCACTAGTGCCCCCTGGGAAGCCTGATATTTCACATAATCCTTTCCTTATCAATATATACAGACTGCTTTATTTTTCTTAATGTGCTCAGTTGCTCGGTCGTGTCCAATTCTTGCTGACCTCACAGAGTGTAGCCCACCAGGCTCCTCTGTCCATGGGATTTTTCCAACAAGAATACTGGAGTGGGTTGCTAGTTCCTCCTCCAGAATTCTCTTTAATACCTGCCAAGAATTCTGTTGTATATAAGTGGTATAATTTATCTGGTTATTCTCCTGTCAAGGAAGGCTTTCTGGTGTCTGACATTATCAACATTCCTATAAATTTAATGATGATGAACATAATAGCTAATACCTGAGTCTGTGGGTCAGGCATTGTTCTAGGCACCACACAGGTACATTAACTTCTTTAATCATGAGGATAGCCTCATGAGGAAGACATTAGTATTGCGATTTTATAGACACAGAAGTACACAGATGTTATTTACCCTAGGTCACAAAGCTGATCACAAAGATTGGGTGCAACAATACTCAGAATCCACATTCCTAACCCATGACTCAAACAGCCACTTAAAGTGATGTGCTTTATTGAACTTAAGTCTATCTACAAGATAAATTACTAGTCGTGTCCTTAGGTTAAAAAGCACATAATTTAAATTGTGGTTTCAGACAACAGACACATCCCTAAGGAGAGGGCCCCAAATTTACATCTCCATGATTGATCCTGCATTTAATACTGCTTCATCACTGCTAATCTGGAGGATGGGGAAATGGGATTTCACTTACATTTGCATTTTAAAAAGCAGTAAGTGAAGTTGAATGTCTTTCCCCATTTTAAGTAACCTGTTTGTTTTGCTGTGAACTTTCTGGTCATTCCCTCGGCCCTTTGTTTTACTGGGTTATATGCTGTTCTTCATTGACTTCTAAGCATTTCTACTGAGGAAATGAGCTCTTTGCCTAGCTGGAATATTTGATACTATTCCCAGTTTATCTTTGATTTTGTCTTTGATATCTTTTCTGCAAGACAAGTATCTTTTAAAGTTTTGTATAAGCCAATATTTTCCTTATACAGCTTCTAGGTTTTGTGTCTATCTTGAGTCTTCTCCATGTCAGGATTATAAAAAACAATTCTCCGGCAGCTATCCAAAAGTCTACAAGCAATAAATGCTGGAGAGGGTGTGGAGAAAAGGGAAACCTCTTACACTGTTGGTGGGAATGCAAACTAATACAGCCACTATGGAGAATAGTGTGGAGATTCCTTAAAAAACTGGAAATAGAACTGCCATATGACCCAGCAATCGCATGTCTGGGCATACACACCGAGGAAACCAGAATTGAAAGAGACACGTGTATCCCAATGTTTGTCGCAGCACTGTTTATAATAGCCAGGACATGGAAGCAACCTAGATGTCCATCAGCAGACGAATGGATAAGAAAGCTGTGGTACATATACACAATGGAGTACTACTCAGCCATTAAAACGAATGCATTTGACTCAGTTCTAATGAGGTGGATGAAACTGGAGCCTATTATACAGAGCAAAGTAAGTTAGAAAGAAAAACACCAATACTGTATATTAACGCATATATATGGAATTTAGAAAGATGGTAACAATTACCCTATATGCAAGACACCAAAAGAGACACAGATGTAAAGAACAGACTTTTGGACTCTGGGGGAGAGGGCGAGGGTGGGATGATTTGAGAAAATAGCATTGAACCATGTATATTATCATATATGAAATAGATCACCAGTCCAGGTTTGATGCATGAGACAGGGTGCTCAGGGCTGGTGCACTGGGATGACCGGGGGATGGGATGGGGAGGGAGGTGGGAGGGAGGGTCAGGATGGGGAACACATGTACACCCATGGCTGATTCATGTGAATGGATGGCAAAAACCACCACAATATTGTAAAGTAACTAACCTCCAATTAAAATAAATTTTAAAAAAATAAAAAATAAATTAGAAAGTAGTCATTTAAACCAAAAACTACTTGGAGACTAGTTTAGAAAAGAGTTTGCCTTAATAATTTTGATAATATTCTGAGGCTTGATTAAAATATTACATCCTACAATTTATAAATTTAATAAAGATGGTAGAATTTCAAAAAATAAATTTAATAGTAGGCATGCATATTAGTATGTCATTGCATAAGTATTGTCGAGATAAAAGTTTTACCACTTCCATTCAATAAACTGTTAAAGGATTAAAAAAAAAAACAATTCTTTCATATTTTTTATCCCCCAGTACTCTCACAGCTTTCAATGTTTTATGTCTCATTTTTGGTCCATCTTCAGTGTATTTTCTAAAATAATTAACTTATTTTGGGCTGTGCTGGGTCTCTGTTGCGGCTCACATGCTTTCTCTTGTGGAGACTGAGGGCTGTTCTTATTGGGGTACGCAAGCTTCTCACTGCGGTGGCATCTCTCGTTCCAGATCGCAGGCTGGGGTCTGCAGCAGACAGGCTCTTCAGTTGCCACCCTCAGGCTCAGGAGCTGTAGCACATGGGCTTACTTGCTCTGCAGCATGTGGAATCCTTCCAGCCCAGGGATCGAACCCATGTCCCCTGCATTTGCAGGCGGATTCTTATCCACTGTGCCACCAGGGAAGTCCTTCCAATACATTTTTGTTTTAGGGATAAGACAGAAATCAGCTTTGGGTATTCTGTCTGAAAGGCTAGTCGGTTGTTTCAACACATTGATCGGAAGTGAAAAAAAAATCTATCTTAATTTGGACTGCAATTTAGTATATGATAATAGCTTCCACTGAGGGTATTTCAGGATTATCTCATTACGTAGACTTGTCTATTGATAACCAAGAGAAAATTTCCATAGTAAGCAAATTTGGCAAGGTTTACTTTACTGCTACCCACCCAATTCCTGTTATTTTTCAAAAATTTTCTATTTTTTGTAAGTTTTCTTTTTCTGGGTGAGCTTTAACTTTTTAGTTTCCCAAGAAAATCTTGTTGGTCTTTATTAGGGTTGCATTAAATGTATAGATTTATTTAGGAAGATAGGACCCCTTGACTATTTCAAGTATATCTTTCCATTTTTTTCAAGGTTTCACTTTTTAAATATAGGTTTTATATACTTATTCTTATATACACTATTGGGAATGGCACCTTTTCCATTATTTTCAAAATATAGGAAAGCTATTGATTTTCTGGCTACTTATTTGGTAACTGGCCACCTTACTGAAGGCTTCCCTGATGACTCAGCATACAACAAATCTGCCTGCAATGCAGGAGATGCAGGAGATATGAGTTTGATCCCTGGGTTGGGAAGAACCTTTAGAGGAGGAAATAGCAATCCACTCCTGTATCTTGCCTGTAAAATCCCATGGACAGAGGAACCTGGCGGGCTACAGTCCAAAGAGTTGAATAAGAGTGACTGCGATGAGATTACACCTTATTGGCATATCTCATGGTATCTAATTGCCTCTTATTTCTTTACAGGAATTTTAGGATTCCCCTCTCAGCTACTTTTTTTAAAATTGGGAAATATGACAACAAATTTTATCTTGGATATAACTGAATATTGGTCCTTTTGATTTTTGAATGTTTTAAAATAAGATAGGTGATACAGTCATATATATATATATATATGAATTAACAAAAGCAGTTCCCATCTTTTGATGGGGAGCTCGTGGTTTATATATAAATGGCATTAATTTGAGAGAGGGATAACTTAGGTATGGCATTGGGTTTTTTTTCTTTTTGCAGCTTGAGGCAGTTGTAAAATAACTTAATGTAGCTTTTTACAACTGTGTATTCTATAGTATTTTTTTCATTTGTTGAAATTTTAACTGTTAATGTTTTTGGCACTGTGCTTTGTACCATTTATTAAATAAAAATTAATAAAATAAAATAAAATAGCATAGGTACCTGGATCCTGGATGAAGGATGAGCAAGAAATATTGGTTGTTGTAAAAAAAATAAAAATAATAATGGCATGGTTAGTTGAGGTTTACCTTCTTTAAGAACCAATGCTTTTCTGTATCTGCTTTTAAAAAATTATTATTTGAAATTATTATTGAAAGATAGTTGATTTACAATGTTGTGTTAGTTTCAGGTGTATAGCAAAGTGATTCAGTTATTCATATGTATATAAATATATATATTCTTTTTTACATTCTCTTTCATTATAAGTGATTATAAGATACTGAGTATAGTTCCCTGTGCTATGTCCTCATTATCAGCTTTTTCTCTGGTTAGATTTGCAAAATAGGTTTGTTGCCTCAAGTCATGTTATCTTTTATTTTTTAGTAGAAGAAAACTCTATTTGCTACAGAAGAGTAAAGGTATAAGGAAAGGTGAAAACTCCTTAGTTCTTGAGGAAACTAGGTGAAGGATCTTTCAATAGAACACTTACATGGTTCACATTCATTGCATATTAAAGAAAAGTTTATCAGTTCCTTCCAAGTGTACTCATGAGGCTATTGGTTTGTAATGTCCTATTGATCTTTTGCTATTATTTTGAAATTTGTCTATACGTATTAATTATTCAGTTAAAGAATGAAATGTTGTTTAGTCGCTAAATCATGTCTGACTCTTTTGCAACCCTATGGACTGTATCCTACTAGACTTTTCTGTCCATGAGATTTTCCCAGGCAAGAATACTGGAGTGGGTTACCATTTCCTTCTCCAGGGGATCTTCCCAACCCAGGAATCAAACCCACATCTCCTGCATTGGCAGGGGGATTCTTTACTGCTGAGACAGCAGGAAAGCCCTTGAAGAATGAAATGAAGCCCTCCTAAACTGGAGGTGGCAGAAAGTTAAGGGAAATAGCAATGAAGGCTGGGTTAGAACTTAAAGCCCAACCAAGAAAGCAGAACTTTCATATACAGCCTCCTAAATAACACACAGGCCCCTCTGGAGTCATTTTCAGTTGTGAAGACTTGTGACATAGTCTCTAGGAGATAGTAGGTAATTCAGGATGGAAGAATGTTGATTAATTAATAACTTGGGGACTCTGGACTCTCTTTTAATGAGTTTTCTATCACCACAGAACGAGCGCAATCATGTAGGAGAACACAAAAACCAGTTAAACCCAAATGAGTGGACCACTTTCTAGAAGGCAACGTTTTTTATTTTTTTTAAAAAAAAAGCTTATAATTGCAATATATATCTCATTATTGCATAGAAAAATAATTAGTTCTTCAAGTTTAAAAGCAAAGATAATTTGTCTTATTGTACTTTGAATTCCAGAAATCCAGAGCAACAGAATTACATATTTCTAGGCTGGATTTTTTGCCCACTGAACACTGTAGATGACTTCATCTGATAAGATCCATCCTGTAGCTTCCTCTAAACCTGGAGGAATAGACTGACCCTGACCGGCTTTTGATGTGTTAGAAATACATCTTTTCACCATCCGTTATCCCAAAACCAATACCTTGTCAAAATATTGATTGGGAATGCATGTCTCAAGATTGTCCAGAGTGATTTTTGATGATCTAAGATTGAAGAGCTTGTGGGTGGGGGAGTTTTACTAAGGGAAAAATGAGTCAACTGAGAGTATATAGAACAGATAATTCTGAACTAAAAAACTGATCATTTATTCAGTAACCACTCATTGAAAGTTTCTTCTGTGCCAAGCATGATGCAGGCATTGGAAAATAAAAATCCCCATTCCAATGAAAGCATCAGCTTAATAGGGACAATGGACCAAAAGGGACCAGGACTGTTTAAGATAGCTGACAGTGACATGAAAAAGAGAAAGCAGGGTCTATTATAGCGTTTGAGGTCCAATAGGGTGATCCTAGAGAGCCTCTGAGGAAATGACACTGGCGTTGAGATCCTACCTAGAAGCAATACATGACCATTTCAAATCTGCGTGATAGTGTTTCAGGCAAAAAAGAAGAGCAAATGCAGAGACCCTAGGATTGGAGTAGACTTATGCTTGAAGGACAGAATATATGGCAGAAAAATAAAATCTTTTAAGTGGAAGGAATAATGAAAAGAAAAATTATTTGTAGACTATAGGGATAATCTGAAAGACTCATAGCAATAAACATCGTTGACCAAAAACATGAATTTAGAGTAGAAGGGGTCACTTAGAGACTTTTATCCAAAGAAAACAAGACTTAAGACATGCTGCCCCAAATCTTCAAAGGAGCAAAACTCCAAGGTGAATATGAGGTGGTCACAACTTAAGTGCCAAGGCTGGTCCTGGGAGCTTGCAAGCAGGTATGAAGGCAGAAGGTGTCTTTCAGCTAGCTTGAAAAGTCAGTATGCCAGGAGCCAGATGAGTAATGTTGGCTCTGGCCATCCAAACCACAGAGGAAAGGAGGGCCCTGGAGAGAATCAGGGGAAGGGCTGAGGACAGATGGGCATCAGAGGGGATGGGGCTGAGGCGTGTCAGTGTTACCACATCAAAAAGCAGAGGAAGCTTTCCACTTGGGGGAAGCCTGTGGCTTGTTCGACCATCTGTAGATAACCTCAAACAGGAACTCCTAGCTACAACATAACACAGCTCTCCTTCCTCTTTTTTCACTGCTGTTGCACTTCTCCCTATTCCATTCTTTCCCAACTGGGAGTGATGTTAGGGAAGAGGAAATGCTTGCAGGGGTTTCTGTGGAGTGACAGGTCCAGAATTGTAATTCGAGTGACACAGGACATATGACAAGAGAGAGGATGGCTTTCCCTCTTGTTATTTGAGCACCTCTGGAAGTGTTAATAGATTCTAAAGTTTAGAATGGCAACCAGTCCAGTACTGATGTAACCTGAAGGTCTTGCCTTCTTTCAGCTCTTCAGTTTCTCCCATTTAAGCAGCGAGAGAGTTATATGATATGGTTGTAAATTCTCCCTAGTGCCAGTACCCTCAGTTTCAAAATGTGTCTGTGTTGTACACCAAAGAGGAGACTATCAAGATAGTGAAATGACAACCTATACATTGGGAGAAAATATTTGAAAATTATATATCTGAAAAGGATCTAGTATCTGTGCTATATAAAGAAAGCTTGCAAATCAACAACCAAAGGACAAATAATAGCTCGATTTAAAAATAGGCAAATGGCTGAAATAGACATATCTTCACAGAAGAAATGCAAATGACAAAAAAGCAGATGAAAAGTTGCTCAACATCATTAGTCATAAGGGAACTGCAAATCAAAACCAAAGTGAGATGTCATTTCACACCCATTAAAATGGCTATTATTAAAAAGACAGAGAATAGCAAAAGTTGGTCAGGATGTAAAAAGCTGGTTAGAATATAAAAAATGATACAGCTACTATGGAAAACAGTTTGATGATTCTTCAAAAAGTTAAACATAAAATTACCATGTGAACCAGCAATTCCACTACTACATATTTACCCCCAAAGAATTGAAAATAGATATTCACACAAAATGTATATACACGTCATAGCACTATTTACCTTATCCAAATGGTGGAAGCAACCCAAATATCTATCAGCTGATGAATGAGGTAGCAAAATATGGCCTATCCATACATTGGAATGTTATTCAGCCATAAGAAGGAATGAAATATAATACTAATACATGCAAAACCGTAAACATGGGTAAACCTTAAAAATATTAAGTGAAAGAAGTTAGACACAAAGGGTCACATACTATCTGATTTCACTTAGATGAAATATTCAAAATCAGTAAATATTGAGTTGGCCAAAAAGTTTGTTTGGGTTTTTCCATAACACCTTGCTGGAAAACCCAAAGGAACTTCTTGGCTAACCCAATTCACAGAAACAGAAAGTAAATTAGTGGTTGCCAAGGGTGGGGGGAGGAGAGAACAAGAGTGACAGTTTAATGGGTGCATGGTTTCTGCTGTTTGCAGTGATGAAAATGTTTCGGAAATAACTAGAGATGGTGGTTACACAATCCTGTGAATGTATTGAATGCTACTAAATTGTCCATTTTAAAGCTGGTTTATTTTATGTTATGTGAATTTTACCTCCATTTAAAAAATTATGGGAGCCAGAGAGAAAGGAATTGAAATTCTGTGTATAGCCTGTGTGGATACCTGAGCGGCAATAGCAAACAAAGTGAGTAAGCTATTTCAGCTAATGAAATAGATTCATCCTTCAGTGTTTACTGCAAACAAAGCCTCTTGCCAGTGTAGACGAGGTAGTGAAGTGGTCAAGCTCATCCCATTTATGGTCAATAGGACAGGAGTACGTCTAGTCAAGGCTATGGTTTTTCCAGTGGTTATGTATGGATGTGAGAGTTGGACTGTGAAGAAAGCTGAGCGCCAAAGAATTGATTCTTTTGAACTGTGGTGTTGGAGAAGACTCTTGAGAGTCCCTTGAACTTCAAGGAGATCCAACCAGTCCATTCTAAAGGAGATCAATCCTGGGTGTTCATTGGAAGGACTGATGCTAAAGCTGAAACTCCAATACTTTGGCCACCTCATGCGATGAGTTGACTCACTGGAAAAGACTCTGATGCTGGGAGGGATTGGGGGCAGGAGGAGAAGGGGACGACAGAGAATGAAATGGCTGGATGGTATCACTGACTCGATGGACATGAGTTTGAGTGAACTCCGGGAATTGGTGATGGACAGGGAGGCCTGGCGTGCTGTGATTCATGGGGTCGCAGAGAGTCGGACACGACTGAGCGACTGAACTGAATTGAACTGAACTGATGTCTAAAATGAGGGCTCAAGAATTGGTAGATCATGATTCAGATTAAACCCAATGTGTATGTATTTTCCCTCCATACATATACATGTGTCCATTCTCCCCCCAACACCCCCTCCTTTTTTAAAATATTTGTTCATATATTTAATTTGGCTGTGTTGGGTCTTGGCTGCGTCATGTGGGCTTCTCTAGTTCTGGCGCATGGGCTTCAGAGCACTCAGGCTCAGTAGTTGCCCTGCGGCAGGTGGGATCTTAGTTCCCCCACTAGGGGTCAAACCCACGTCCCCTACGTTGGAAGGTGGATTCTTAACCACTGGACCACCAGGGAAGTCCCCACTTACGTTTTCATTTATCCCATGCCAGACCTTTATTCATTAAACCAGAAGTTAAAATTGAGCTTTCATAAAGATCCAGTGTTCCAGGTTTTCTAGAGAAAAAAAATCTGACCTTCCGGTGACCCTGGGCTCACATTACTACATGGTCAGAATCAGCCTGCGTGGACAGTGAGTGCCACCGATAGACTGGCCAAGGGCTCTTTCTCTCAAAGTTCACCCCCCTCTTCCCCATGCCACCTGGACACATTTCACCTTTAATCCTCTTTTGAAAACTTTGTTTACAAACTCTCCCTTTAAATCTCCCATTAAGACATAAATCTGCCTTGCGTAAGAAGAGAGGAAATGTCCAAAGGGCAACAACTTGTTCTTGAGGCCAAGAAGGGGGTGCAGGTAAAAAATCCCTTATTTGAGGGTGGGATGAGGGCAGAAGGCAGAACCCCAGAGCCTAAGATACCACCAGACTGGCGGCAGAACCCAGGCTGTGGTGGGGAGAGGTTGCCGGTGGGCAGAGATGGTGAACCAAACCAGGTTTCTCCTCACTGCGGCACTGCTACCTTCCTGTGCATTTTGCAGTTTTCCCTGGGGCGACCCCCCTTCTCAGCCTGGCTCGGGTGGCCAGCCTTTGAAGAGACAGTGGCCCTCATGGCTGCCTCTTGAATTAGTTTTGCCTCTTGGACTGCCGCTTCATCATACAAGCCTGGGTAATACCAGATTCCAAAAACCCCAGCTCTCAGAATCCTGGCAGATTGTGAGAACAGCACCTGTTGTTAGATAACCTACCACCTGTGGGATCTGGCTTTTATTTTTAAGCTTCTTTATTTTTTTTTTTTCCACCTAAACACAACGTGGAAGAAACCAGAGTTGGGACAGTCATCTCAGGCTCTGGAAGTTCAATTTTCCTCCATACAATGGCAAGGGACGACTGCAAATTCAAGTAATAACCAATTAGAGGCAGAAAAAAATGATGAAAAGTGACTCAGGGTTTCTTGTGACTGTTCCTGCTCCCACACAAAATTTCTAGGCTTTATAAAAGCCTTTGTGAGAGTGGGCTGAACGGTTTTTCTTAATGGAGAAATTTCCAGATGCCTGCTAGTGGCAGCTGCCTCAAAGCTCAAATGGTGACTGAGTTTAATCTGATAAAGCTCTTGTTGGACTTTATTCACTCTCTTGATTTTGAGTAGGAATGTGGGCTCTTGTCTCTTGAGATATTGTTCTGTAGGGCATTACAGTAAATTTTTGTTGTTCAGTCACTCAGTTGTGTCCAACTCTTTGCAACCCCATGGACTGCAGCACCCCAGGCTTCCCTGTTCTTCCCTATATCCCAGAGTTTGCTCAAACTCATGTTCATTGAGCCAGCGATGCCATCCAACCATCTCATCCTCTGTCGCCCTCGTCTCCTCCTGCCCTCAATCTTTTCCAACATCAAGGTCTTTTCCAGTGAGTCGGCTCATCGCATTAGGTGGCCAAAGTATTAGAGCTTCAACATCAGTCCTTTCAGTGAATATTCAGGATTGATTTCCTTTAGGATTGACTGGTTTGATCTTGCTGTCCAAGGGACTCTCAAGAGTCTTCTCCAGTACCACAGTTTGAGAACATCAGTTCTTCAGTGTTCAACCTTCTTTATGGTCCAACTCACCCATCCATCCATGACTACTGGAGAAACACATGCAACATCTGAACAGCCTTTGCTGTGACTCACAAGGTGCCGGATGAGTTCAGCCTCCTTGAACTCTATGGCTAGACTCTGTAAGGAGGAAATGAGTTGTGGTTTTGTCAATTTTAATGAGGAGGCAGCAGTGGGAAATGGTGAATGACCTTGGACAAGTCACTTTCCTTTTCCAGGAGTTTCTATTTTCTTATCTGAAAAATGTGACTTTGTGATATTGTTTGAAATAAATTAGATAATCCACGCAAACCACCCAGCTTGGTGCCTGACATACAGTTGGTGCTCATATGTTTGCTTCTATTATTGTCCTAATCAAGTCTGAAAGTTAGGCAAGACCTGGAAGAGATGATGTCAGTGAGAGTAAGGTCCTAGGATCTACCCAAATGTTAATGCCTCCTTTTAGAGTAGTTTGACGCTAAAGTTGTCTGCAAGCTACAAGTAAAGTTGAGTTGTAAAGGGAAGACTTTGTTTCTTTTGGTTCCTAGAAATCTCTTCCTGGCTTAAATCTTCAATGCCTGCCAGCTACCGTGTGTCATGCCCATTCTCCAGCAACATTTTTGCAGACCTGGCTAAAGTTGTCTCTGATAAAAATGATTCCTCCAGGTTCCCAGGACAAAGAGGACTTTGGACCCTACAAGTTGTCATGCTTTTGATCTCTGAGACCCTCCTCAGTTCAGTTCAGTCGCTCAATCGTGTCTGACTCTCTGCGACCCCATGAATCACAGCACGCCAGGCCTCCCTGTCCATCACCAACTCCCAGAGTTCACTCAAACTCACGTCCATTGAGTCGGTGATGCCATCCAGCCATTTCATTCTCTGTTGTCCCTGTCTCCTCCTGCCCCTAACCCTCCCAGCATCAGAGTCTTTTCCAGTGAGTCAACTCTTCACATGAGGTGGCCAAAGGATTGGAGTTTCAGCTTTAGCATCAGTCCTTCCAATGAACACCCAGGCCTGATCTCCTTTAGAATGGACTGGTTGGATCTCCTTGCAGTCCAAGGGACTCTCAAGAGTCTTCTCCAGCACCACAGTTCAAAAGCATCAATTTTTCAGTGATCAGCTTTGTTCACAGTCCAACTCTCACATCCATACATGACCATGGGAAAAACCATAGCCTTGACTAGATGGACCTTTGTTGGCAAAGTAATGTCTCTGCTTTTTAATATGCTATCTAGGTTGGTCATAACTTTCCTTCCAAGGAGTAAGAGTCTTTTAATTTCATGGTTGCAATCACCATCTACAGTGATTTTGGAGCCCAAAAAAATAAAGTCTGACACTGTTTCCACTGTTTCCCCATCTATTTGCCATGAAGTGATGGGACCAGATGCCATGATCTTAGTTTTCTGAATGTTGAGCTTTAAGTCAACTTTTTTCACTCTCCTCTTTCACTTTCATCATGAGGCTCTTTAGTTCCTCTTCACTTTCTGCCATAAGGGTGGTGTCATCTGCATATCTGAGGTTATTGATATTTCTCCCAGCAATCTTGATTCCAGCTTGTGCTTCTTCCAGCCCAACATTCCTCATGATGTACTCTGCATAGAAGTTAAATAAGCAGGGTGACAATATACAGCCTTGACGTACTCCTTTTCCTATTTGGAACCAGTCTGATGTTCCATGTCCAGTTCTGACTGTTGCTTCCTGACCTGCATATAGGTTTATGGCTCAGAAAAGAAAGCAATGAGAAAGGCATATCTAGGCCAGCAAGAAATGTCCTTCACAGGAGAACACGTGATTTCTAAGATGAGTGGTGTCACCTCTCCAGAGGTTTCATCTTCTGTTTGGCTGATACTAGGGAGATGCAGTCGTAAAAGTCCTTCATGACCCTCCATCTGCCTGGGTGGGAAAGCTCTCTGGAGCCCCCTCCTCTGACTACCAGTTTATGTTGTATTCAGAGGGCTTCTTCTAGGCTTTGTGAACCAAAAAATAAAATGGTAGTCATTTCTCAAAATTGTCTGGGAAATGATTAACTTCTTTCCTTTGATCCTTTCCCACTTGTGGGAGGACAGTCAAGTAGCCAGGGTGGAGAACGTATTCTAGTATTTCCGACATCGCTAGGGTAAACAGTGGGAGGAATTCAGCTGCTAGAGTGGTTAACCATGGCTATTTGGAGGGTTAGAAGCTCTGTGTGTGTGTGTGTGTGTGTGTGTGTGTGTAACTTCTGTAAGTTTAGAGAGCTGTTTGAGCAAAAAAAAGATACGGCAATTTCCTCTTTTTCTTTCCTTTTTTTTTTTCCCACAGGCCTGAATTTCCTGCTGCTATTCATAAAGATGCTTTTTATCTTTAACTTCTTGTTTTCCCCACTTCCAACCCCGGCACTGATCTTCATCCTGACCTTCGGAGCTGCCATCTTCCTGTGGTTGGTTAACAGACCTCAGCCCTCCTTGCCTCATGTTGATCTGAACAAGCAGTCGGTGGGAATTGAGGTAACATGCCAATTACCTTCGCAGTTTGTCAGCCTTCATGGAACACAAACTGTAATTCAAGACCTTAGGAGAGGTGGGAAAGGAGACTAGGAGAAGTGTGGGAAAGTTAGCCTTTTTGATTATCAAAAATCAACAGAAAATCTACAGGTTGAAAGTTCTAGTAATGGTACATTTTTGTTTGTAATGAAATCACAGATTTTATTGGTTTTATGATGCCAAAAATCTAGATGTGGGATTGCAAACTATAGCCTGCAGACAAAATCCACCTTTATCTGTGTGAGCAAGCTAAGAACATTCTTCATATTTTTCAAAGGATATGTAAAAAGAATAAAAGAAAGGGCTAGATCATATGTGTTCCACAAAGCCTAAAGTATTTACTCTCTAGACCTTTGAGGGAACACGTTGCTGACCCACGATCTAGATGATAGAGTCAGTACTCTGCAGACAGAAGAACATTTTCATTGAGAAATACCATGTCTAAGAATGGCAAAAAAAAGTTATTGAATTCAATTCCAGCTTTGAGATAATAGTCTCTCTTAAAACTGACAGACATTGAACGGCGCTTCTCCCCTCAATTCTTTGACATTTTAGCAAATCATTCCACTTCCTATATCTCTGAACTAAGGGAGAGCGCCACGAATTTTCTCTCATGATTTTCCATCTTCAACCCTTTTCAGAGAAGAAAGCATTAAAGCTAACCCTTTCTGATCTTGTTACAAGCTCTGTGCTTCTAGTTGGGAATCTGACTTCAAGTTGCCTCCATTCTCCACCACCCTCTCTTTTATTTGGAAGATTTTCATCAGCATCTTCCTGTCCCTATAATCCCGGTACTTCAGGCTGCCATATCTTTTCAATCGTCCGTTTCCCCTGAGTCTTTAAGAGCAGGCTGTTGATTTCCCCTCGTGAACTTCAACCCACTGAGGTCTGACTTTTATCACTACCATCCCCTCAGACTTCTCTGCATCACTTGTAATCTAAGTTCTAAATTTAGTGATTCACAACAAGGTGCTACTGTACAGTACAGGGAACTATATTCAACATTCTGGCATAAACCATAGTGGAAAAGAATATAAAAAAGAATGTATATATGTGTATAACTGAGTCATTTTGCTGTGCATCAGAAATTAACACTACATTGTAAACCAAGTATACTTTAGTAAAGAATAAATTAAAAAAATAAATTCAATGATTCTTCCTCCCAATTGACTTGACACTTCCTTCTTAAAACTTTTTCCTTTGCATTTCATCATATCCTTCAGTGAGATTTCTTCCTAATTCCAAGATAGCCTTTCTTTGTCACTTAGATTCTTTCCTCTCCTTATCCTAGAGTTTCAATCTCACCATCTTTTGATTCCTCTGATGCAAGGGTTGGCAAACTTGTACTGTGAAGGCCAGATGGTGAAGAGTTTAGGCTTTGCAGACCGCATGGGTTGTGTTGCAACTATTCAACTCTGCTGTCACAGTGGGAAAGCACCAAGAAATATGTAAATGAGGGCAGGACTGTGTTCCAATAAAACTTTATTTAAAAACTGGCTAGCCATGTTTGGCCCCAGTTATAGTCTGCCAATCCCTGCTTTCAATCCTCACGGTTTTTGAGAAAACCTCCCTCTAATATGATATGAATATGTACCTGAAAGACACCCAAATCTGACCTCTCTTTTTAGTTCCAGTCCATCTCAGTGACACTTGAGTACCTCAGGCTCCACACATCTCTTTATTGCATGTCTTCTCCCTTACATACTGACGTGTATACACACACACACACACACACACACACACACACACACACACACACTTTTACATGCACACCTGCACCCTTTCCTGCTTCCCCTCCTGCTCTATCTCAGTTAAATGCATCTCTTCTTACCTAGTTGCCAAAGGTTGAATCATCTTTCATTCTTCCTCAATGCTGTCTCTGTAAGTAGACAGCAAGACCCCGTCTTTCTTTCCTAGAAATAGAACTTTGTTTTTGATGTCTTGACTTAATGTGACATCTGATGGAAATCTTCCCTGATGTTCCAGATGAAGTCATATCTTTTGTTAGAGTCTCATGGGTTATCTTGGACTTTTATAGCCACTATTTTGGTAGTAACTTACAGTTTTGAATGCCTATTTAATTGATGGTAAGGCTTCTCTAACTTTCATGAGGGTTGAACCATACCTCTAGCTCCTACAGCAACTCCAGGATATCTAGATCAGGACTGGATCCTAAAGTTCCAGATGACGTTTCTAGACATATCCCTAGCTATGTCCTCATTCTCAAATACCCTGTTCCTGAGCTGCCCACCAGAATCTGCCATGTGTTTTTGTGCCTTCTTTTTATTAAGTTGAAGCATAGTTGGTTTACAATACTGCATTCGTTTCAGGTGAACAACATAGTGATTTTTTTTTTTTTTTGCAGATGATATTCTATCATAGGTTATTACAAGATATTGGGTGTAATACCCAGTAAACCCTTGTTGCTTCCTCTGCATCTTTATTCAGGCTATTCCTTCACTCTGAATTATTCTCCTCTCCTTCCATTCTATGAAACCACATATTCTTGGTAAATGCTTACTGTCTTCAGAGTCTCTATTGAAATATTATTTCTTCTCTGTAGCCTTTCTATTTGATTCAGGACTGGTCATTCATCTCCCAAAACATATGTTGTTATTACAGTGTGTACATCACGGTGTTATATTTGCACCTTTTCCCCTTCTTGCCCTACCCCAGCTCCCAAAACTCTCATTTATGTGGCGCTCATGGGCAGATCCCCTGGAGAAGGGAAAGTCTATCCACTCCAGTATTCTGGGCTGGAGAATTCCATGAACTGTATAGTCCACGGGGTTGCAGAGTCAGACCAGTCTGAGTGCTTTCACTTTCACAGGCAGTACTTTTGTCTTAACTCACTTTGTATCTACAATATTTGCCCATTGCCTTGAACATAGTATGCGTTTGATAGAGGTTTAAACTTAAGATGATTTTTTATAACAAGGCTTCCCTGGTGGCTCAGATAGCAAAGAATCTGCCTGCAGTTCAGGAGACCTGAGTTCAATCCCTAGGTTGGGAGGATTCCCTAGAGGAGGGCATGGCAACCCACTTCAGTATTCTTGCCTGGAGAATTCCATGGACAGAGGAGCCTGGCGGGCTATAGTCCATGGGGTCACAAAGAGTTGGACACAACTTAGCAATTAAGCCCAGCACAGCTGCTGCTGCTGCTGCTAAGTCACGTTAGTCGTGTCCGACTCTGTGTGACCCCATAGACAACAGCCCAACAGGTTCCTCTGTCCCTGGGATCTTCCAGGAAAGAACACTGGAGTGGGTTGCCATTTTCTTCTCCAAGGTATGAAAGTGAAAAGTGAAAGTGAAGTCGCTCAGTCGTGTCCGACTCTCAGCGACCCCATGGACTGTAGCCTACCAGGCTCCTCCGTCCATGGGATTCTCCAGGCAAGAGTACTGGAGTGTGGTGCCATTGCCTTCTCCAAGCCCAGCACAGCACATAACTATAATATTGTCTCTCCTGTGGGTGTGGGTGTGGGTATGTGTGTGTGTGTGTGAGTGAGTGAGTGCCTATGCATATACCTAGGGAGGTGGAGGGAAATTACCAAAAACATAACATCTCTGGGTTTCTCTGATATGAAGATACCACAATTTTGAGACTTGAAAAAATTGATTGATTGAATACTAAAAGGGTCATCAGTGTGACCTCAGTAGTCATTATTTATGTTCTTTTCAATTCAATCCATACAGGTTTGGAAAGGGTGGGGAAAGACTCAGGCTTGACCTAAACTCGGTCTTCTGTCTTAGGGAGGAGCACGGAGAGGTATTTGCCAGAAGGACAATGACCTAATACGCTACTTCTTCTCAGACGCAAAGACGATATATGAAATCTTCCAAAGAGGACTTGCTGTGTCTGGTAAGCCTGGCTGTTTCCCCTGGCCTGTAAGACCAAGGTGGGCTCTTGTTCCCTACCTCTCCTTCCCTGTCTCACTTCTAAAACTTTGTTTAAATGTGGTGGTCCAAGAAGAATTAAAAATACAGTATGGTGGGGACATGAACAGAGGATCTGGGTGGGTGCTGGAAGCTGTGTAGCAGGACAGACTTGGGCTTGAAACCCAATCCTTCTATTGCCAGCTGTGTGACTGCACAACCACTTTGCCTCTCTGAATCTGGTTCTCATTTAATACAAGGAGAACTTCCTGGCCAAGTCGTTGTTAAAGAGTTAACGGTAGGAAAATATTTTGGTTAATTAACCAGTACATTTGTTTAGGAAGATGTGCTTCATAAATGTAGTTCCCTGCATTGTAGAATCTGAGCCAGAATTAGCATTCAGGCCTCCTGACTTTTTACCTTGCCCTTGCCCCTAGTATCGTACTACTGGCCCTTGATGCTGTTCTTAGTATCACAGAAGGTAACTGTCTTTTGGACTTTCCTAGAAGCATTATCCCATGACCTTTGGTAGGTTCATTTCCAATGAATGAAAGAAGTACATCAAGGATCAGTACTTCTATCTGATATCATTGAACACAATGCTGGGTATACTAGCTTCCTTTCAAAATCAACGGGCTTATAACTCTCCCTATAATTTTTTTAAATGTTTATTTATTTATTTGGCTGCATCAGGTCTTAGTTATGGCATGTGGGATCTAATTCTCTGACCAGGGATCAAACCCAGGCCCCCTGCTTTGGAAGCTCAGTATCTTAGCCACTGGACCACCAGGGAAGTCCCACTCTCCCTATAACTTTTTTTCTCTAAGGTGATCTTCTGTCCAGGCAGAGGTTTGCTATGTGACTTTTCTTCCTCCACTTCCCTTCTGCCTTTTAACTATGACTATGACAATATTTAATAGCCAATTGTTTTTGAGTACGAACTATAATACTACATGGATGCTGCTGCTAAGTCACTTCAGTCGTGTCCGACTCTGCGTGACCCCATAGACGGAAGCCCACCAGGCTCCCCCTTCCCTGGGATTCTCCAGGCAAGAACACTGGAGTGGGTTGCCATTTCCTTCTCCAATGTGTGAAAGTGAAGTCACTCAGTCGTGTCCGACCCCTAGCGACCCCACGGACTGCAGCCTATCAGGCTCCTCCATCCATGGGATTTTCTAGGCAAGAGTACTGGAGTGGCTTGCCATTGCCTTCTCCGACTACATGGATAGCATCTACTTATTTTCTTACACCACAGGGATTAGTTGTTATACACCCCCATTTACATTTTTTATTTATTTATGACTGTGCTTGGTCTTCACTGATGCTCATGGGCTTTCTCCAGTTGCCGCGAGAGAGGGTTACTTTCTGTTGTGGTGTGCAGGCTTCTCGTTGCAGTGGCTCCTCTCGTTGTGCAGCAGGGACTTACAGCATGCAGGCTGAGTAGTTGTGGTGCCTCGGCTTAGTTGTCACTAGGCATGTGGTATCTTCCTGGACCGGGGATCAAACCTGTGTCCCCTGCATTGCCAGGTGGATTCTTAACCACTGGACCAACAGGAAAGTCCAACCGCATTTTTTAAAGTGAGGAAATAGAGACTCAGAGGTCCAGGAATATTTTGAAAGTGACAGAACTGGAAAATGTTGATGCTGATACTGAAATCTAAGTCTCTGTCTAGATTATTTTATTTTACGTCAACTCTTAAGTGTTTTGTAAAAGTTATTGATCCTCAAGATAAGGTTTATTGTAAAGAAAGCTTCTATCTGAAGGTTCCAGAATGGACTGTACTTGGTATTTCTGGCTCCACTTCAGTACTGATTTAGATTTCCATCCACAGAACAAACAAAAACAAACCAACCAGTTACTTATTTGGCGACTTAAGACAGTATATAGCTAATACAATAGACTTTCCTTTGGGACTTTCCACTTTGAAGTTTCCTTCACTGAGCATGGATTGTTATTGGAACTAGATACAAGTCATTCAGCGCACAATATGTGGCACATAGGACACCATCATTTAGAAATTTTTTTCAGTGTTAAATTAAAACTAAACAGATAAATTGGCTTCTCATGTAAGTAGGCATGAAAAATCCAGCCTATTTCCATAGAAAAATGACACATCTGCTTACAACTGGGATGGAATACATCAGCCCTAGCCTCTATCTTTATAGGGTTCCCAGGTGGCTCTAGTGGTCAAGAACACACCCGTCAATGCAAGAGACTTAAGAGACATGGGTTTGATCCCTGGGTTGGGAAGATCCCCTGGAGGAGGGCATGGCAACCCACTCCAATATTCTTGCCTGGAAAATTTCCATGGACAGAGAAGCCTGGCAGGCTATGGTCCACAGGGTTGGAAAGAATTGGAAACAACTGAAGCAACTTGACACAAACACACACAACCTCTATCTTTAATCCCTACCCAGGAGATGGTCCGTGTTGAGAATCACTTGCATGCATGTGTGCTGAGTTCCTTCAGGTGTGTCTGATTCTGTGTGACCCTATGGAATGTAGCCCGCCAGGCTCCTCTCTCCAGGGATTCTTCAGGCAAGAATACTGGAGTGGGTTGCCATGCCCTCCTCTGCGGAGAATTACCTGCAGACAGTGTTTAAAATATAGATCCTCTGGCTCCACTGTGTTTTACTGAATTAGAGTTCCAGATAGTTGCTGTTCAGTCACTAAGTTCTGTTCAACTTTTTACAACCCCATGGACTGCAGTACCTCAGGCTTCTCTGTCCTTCACTATCTCCCAGAGTTGGCTCAGATTCATGTACACTGAGTTGGTGATACCATCCAACCACCTCATCCTCTGTCGCCCCCTTCTCCTCCAAATATGAATTTTAAACAGCTTTCCAAGGGCTTTGTGTGCCGAAGTTTCAACTCTACCTAGCTTAGGGCCCCAATTTTGCTGAGTTGTTAATGGATGGATTCTTTATAGATGGCCATGTCTTAGAACAGAAGATCTAAGTTGATTAAATTTATCAAAGGCTAGGCTATTGCCTAGTCAGGGCTTTGGCTAATCAAACATAAGCTGATTAGGGCACAGAGTTTAACGAAACCCCAGTTGGTGCCCCCTTGGGACAATTGTTTGACTTATTCCTTGACCATGGGCCTCTGCTAGTATTTTCATCCATAGGGAAGTGATAAGGAGATGCAATAGAGTTTCTCTCACCTTTATCAGCTCTGCCACTTACTGAGTGAGCTTTAAGTTGTTCAAGTTCATGATTCTTGTTTCCATGGTGATAATGATAGTTATTGGGAAGACCCAATGAGTTAATGTGGCAGCACAGAGTAAGATAGGGACCATAAGAGGTACGTATTGCTGGGGGTTCATGTTAGTACAAACCAGTCTCCATCGGTAGAGCACCAATGGCACGCACTCTAGGCTGGAGCAGGGGCTGTGACCCCCTAAAGCAGGACTTGCCTGACTTCAAGGAACATCTCAGATTGAGACTTGACTTCTTGAGCATTCATGCAGCTGCTTCAGCAGAAGGAAAAAGCTCTAATGTTTCCTGTGAATAGTCTCCATGTTCATTAAAAAGAAAAAAAATCTCTTTAGACAATGTGGCTATCTCTTTCCTGCTTTCTTTTCTTTCTCCTCTGTCACTTAGTCTGGAAGTTCACATTTGCCTCTGAATTCCTAATAACCTTCTCTTTGCTTCCTTTTGGCTAGAACTGAACTCCCCTCAGCAATTTGGCTAGATCCTCTATGTAAAACTTCCTTCCCTTCTGTGCTCCTATTTATAACTCAGTTTTATTCTGGCTTAGAGATGGGGGTTTCTCAGCCAGTTAGGGGTTTTCCTTAGCCTTGTAAGTACCATAGCTTCTGTGACTTCTGTGGCTGAAACGACTATTTAGTAAGTGGATGTTCCCAGACTTACTGTAATTTTAAATAAGGCAGAATAGTTTCGCTTTTCAGAAGTTTAATTCTTCTATTGTCAAATGTGAGACACAGTTGTAAAAATATTCAAGGCTAATGTACATGCGTGTATACACGAGTGCTCCTGTGTATACTCATGTATTCTCATAATTCTTTATGAGTTTCAGTGTCTCAGAAGACACTCTCATATAAAGTACATTACCAACTGATTCATGATGAGTAAATGAAGCTTAACAGATAAAGGGAAAGGTCCCATTTTAATAGCTGTGAAAGAAGCTTAGACTCAAGTAATAACTTTTAAAATCTGTTAAACCAGAAGACATATTAAAAAGTGACTATTTAGTGTCTATGACTTGATCTTTGCTGGTGGGAGAAAAGACAAATTGTCCCAACTGATTCACCAAGCAATGTGGTGCTGGGTATCAAAAACCTGAGCTGTCTAATGTGGAACTCTGCTCAATGTCATGTGGCAGCTTGGATGAGAGGTGAGTTTGGGGGAGGATGGATAGGAGTATATATGTGAAACGAGTCCCTTCGCTGTTCACCTAAAGCATCACAACATTGTTAATCGGTTGTACCCCACTACAAAATAAAAAGTTAAAAAAAAACAAACCCTGAGCTTTCTAACCAACTGTCCTCACCCCCAGCTCCAGCCACCCTTTCCAACCCAGTTATTTCATTTAAAATACTCTAAGAAAATGTTCTAACTTTGAAATGACCAATTTGAAAATATGTATCGTAGCATTATTTGAGGTGTCAATTTTGGAAACAATCTCCATGCCCAAAATGAGATCAATTCAGCTATTCACTAGAATCCTTCATTACTTGGCCATAATAAGGCCATTAAAATCGCTATAGAGAAGAAATAATAACAGGGGAATATTTGTATAAAATGGGGCAAGAATGCAGGATACCAAAATATATATGTGGAATGAATATAACCTTGAAACTATCAAAGGAAGTATCAAAGAAAATACTTAATATCAGTCTTGATAATGGTTTTTATGTGATGAGATTATTGATGACTTGTATTTTGATTTTTTGTCTAAATTTTTATGAGCACATTTTTCTACTGTGCATGTATGCTAAATCGCTTCAATCATGTTTGACTCTTTGTGACCCTGTGGACTATAGCCCGCCAGTCTTCTCTGTCCAAGGAATTCTCTAGGCAAGAATACTGGAGTGGCGCCAAGCCCCTTTTTTATTGTAGGGAAGCTCAGTCCAAGATTACCCAATACAGGCTATTTGTGTTCACTTATAGGTTTTTGCTTGTTCACGTCATGTGGGCTAGTCCATATTCACGGCTTTCCCCAAATGCCTGTTACCATGGAGGTCACATATTCCAACATGGAACCACCCCTGTTTTTTAGCATTTCCTAAATGTTGCAGATGTAGTTTCCAAGACTCTGTCTTTGAGAACTGAGTACTTAACACTTTTGCATTTCCTTGGCACGTAAGAGAAGCTTGCATCCTTACTGGATTTATCGTTTGTGTCTTGTCTCTTCCAAACCTTGTTTTACTTTCTCCGGTCCAAAGAATTTGCAACTGGAGCTGATTTTCTCTTAATATTATGTTTTTTAGACAATGGGCCTTGCTTGGGATATAGAAAACCAAACCAGCCCTACAGATGGCTGTCCTACAAACAGGTAAGTCAGGTCCATGATTTTGGATAAGTTCTTTTGCTTATGTGGTATCCTGAGCTAATTTGTTCTCTCTGGAGTCTTGATTGCTTTTTTTTTTTTTTCTCTCTCTCTCTCTCCCTCTCACTTTTGTAGGTGTCTGATCGAGCAGAGTACCTGGGCTCCTGTCTCTTGCATAAAGGATACAAACCATCACAAGAGAGCTTTGTTGGCATCTTTGCTCAGAATAGACCAGAGGTAACTGTGTTGAAATTAACGAAAAGAAATGAGTCAGGGCCAAGTCTAAAGACTTAAAACCCTACCCCAAATCCAGCACTCTGATGCTTGATGAAGACTTATGAAAGCTGTTTAAAGACCTCAGACTCTTTAAATATTGCTCCAGTTGAAAGAGTTATAGTACAGGGCCTCTTTAATCCTGGTTGAAGGTCTGGTGCTATTTGCCAGGTGACTGGGCTTCTCTCATGTGTTTCCAGTTATGTGTCATTTTAAGCCAGTCTGTCATATGAAAAAAATAAGGAAAATGTGAGGGGACTGGCAAATAAGAGCTTGAGAATGACGTGGAAAGGGATGAATTGGTATTAGAATTGGAACTTGCACATTGTCCCTGAACTAGTATCCAAGGCATCCACTTCTCCTTGAGACCAGCTGTAGCCATCTTTCCACAGTGAGTTGAAAGCAGATTTTAGACATTACAATGATTGGAATTAAGCTTAGTTCCAAGTTCAGGTGAAGTCATTCGACCCAATATCCTCAGAGAAAAACCTTTGTGTGTTTTGGAATAGTTGCATGACATATGCTTACCCACGCCAGTTGTTTAACTGAAAATCTAAGGTGGGGGCAGGCCTGGCTGCACTTCTGGGTGCATCTGTATACTTCATCTTCCCTTAACCCAGCCTCAGAGATATCCTTGACTCTAGTTCAGAACTTAACACCAAACCTGGTATCTTAGTCTATTACAGCTGCCATAAAAAAAATAATATCATAGACTGGTGGCTTAAACAACAGAAATTAATTTTCTCACAGTCCTGGAGTCTGTTCAAGACCTCCAGCTGAAGATCAAGGTGTCAGCAGGTGTGGTTTCTCCTGAGGCCTCTCTTCTTGGCTTGTAGACAGCTGCTTCTTGCTGTGTCCTCACTTGACTTTTTCTCTGCCATCTCAGTGTGTCTTCCTCTTCTTGTAAGGACAGTAGTTATATTGGATCAGGGTCCCATCCTTATGAGCTCTGTGTTGTGCTTAGTCACTCAATCATGTCTGACTCTTTGGGACCCCATGGACTGTAGCCCGCCAGGCTCCTCTGTTCATGGAATTCTCCAGGCAAGAATACTGGAGTGGGTTGCCATGTCTTCCTCCAGGGGATCTTCCCAACCCAGGGATCAAACCCAGGTCTCCCGCATTGCGAGCGGATTCTTTACCATCTGAGCCACCAGGGAAGCCTAAGAATACTGGTGTGGGTAGCCTATCTGCTCTCCAGGGAATCTCAACCAACCCAGGGTCTCCCGTATTGCAGGTGGATTCTTTACCAGCTGAGCTTTATGATCTCATTTCGCCTTAATTCTTTTTAAAAGGCGCTGTCAACAAAAACAATTGCCTTGGCATTAGGGCTTCGACACGAATTTAAGGGGGATATAATTCAGCTCATAATGACATTTAAGACTCACCATTATCAGGTTCTGACCCATCAGCCCAATTCACTTCCTGTCACTCTTTATGCTTTCTGATGTGTATGTAGTGATGTCATGCAATCCTGCTTTGTTCATTCACTTCCTTCATCCTTCTCCGCCTCCATCTCCATTAACTAAATCCTACCTGTCCTTCAGCTGCTGCTGCTGCTGCTGCTGCTGGGTCACCTCAGTCGTGTCCAACTCTGTGTGACCCCATAGACGGAAGCCCTCCAGGCTCCCCCATCCCTGGGATTCTCCAGGCAAGAACACTGGAGTGGGTTGCCATTTCCTTCTCCAATGTGTGAAAGTGAAAAGTGAAAGTGAAGTCGCTCAGTCATGTCTGACCCATAGCGACCCCACAGACTACAGCCTACCAGGCTCCTCCATCCATGGGATTTTCTAGGCAAGAGTACTGGAGTGGCTTGCCATTGCCTTCTCCACTGTCCTTCAGAGCCCTGCCCAATTTCCGTCACTTTTCCCAAAGTAGTTCCAGATAGCCTTAATCCACCCGTGAGAGTGACTCTGTTTCCTTAAGACTCCCTAATGCTTTCTGTAACTTCTATGGATAGAACTTATAACCCTCTACCTTTGTTTTATAGTTGTCTCTGCACCCACCTTATCTCCTTTATTTAATTATATTTTATAGCATCAGCAATGGCAGTCCCTGCTGCTGCTGCTAAATTGCTTCAGTTGTGTCCAACTCTGTGTGACCCCATAGACGGAAGCCCACCAGGCTCCCCCGTCCCTGGGATTCTCCAGGCAAGAACACTGGAGTGGGTTGCCATTTCCTTCTCCAATGCGTGAAAGTGAAAAGTAAAAGTAAAGGCGCTCAGTTGTGTCCGACTCTTCACGACCCCATGGACTGCAGCCCACCAGGCTCCCCCATCCATGGGATTTTCCAGGCAAGAGTACTGGAGTGGGGTGCCATTGCCTTATCCGGCAGTCCCTAAAGCATCACAAAAAAAGAAGAGATTTGCGGGGACTTCCCTGACGGTCCTGTGGTTAAAACTCTGTGCTTCAAATGCTGGGAGTCTGGGTTCCATCCCTGGTCAGGGAACTAGATTTCACATGCCACAACTAAAGATTCTTTCTTTTAACACAGAGCCATCAAATAAGCATTTGTTCACTAAATGACTGACTTAACACACTTCCTCGTCAAAGCATATGCTAGTCCTTAATTGAACATCTTTCCGCACAGTGGGTCATCTCTGAGTTCGCTTGTTACACGTACTCCATGGTAGCTGTGCCCCTGTATGATACCCTGGGAGCAGAGGCTGTCATATACGTCGTCAACAAGGGTAAAACTTTGCTATTACATTTTAACTTGGTTCTTTCTTGATGCTGAGTAGTTCCTCATTATTGGTTTTTGTTAACAGACTTAGAATGCTGTGATCAGAAAAATGCTCAAGTCTCTCTTGTCCTGTAATACCTAGGATATAATTGAGAGGGAAGTTACAAAAAAACCCATGAATCAGGGCTATACTCAGAAGTTTCAATGAAATACTTCAAGGTGGTGTCATATGACAATATAGTTTGCCAGTGAGCTGTTTTCACTGGCCACCCTGGAAGAGATGCCATAGAGTGAGTGAATAGATCGCTTAATTGACTGTATCACTATGAAAGTACTGGTTTAATTTCCTACTCTTGTAAATCGAAGTGAGTATAGTTCACCAGCATGTACCAATGTCCATGGTGAGTCTGTAGACAAAATGACTATTGCTAGAGAAACAAGTTCAAGTTCAATGGGCAAGTAAGAGATATACTAGATGTTACCTGCCATCACAGAACTGGTAGATTAAGTGAGTAGATCCACTGGAACTATAGACTTAATCAGAAAATTTCTATTTGTGTAAACAAGTATCAAAGCAATTGCTACCATTAAAAATCATAAAATGCTTGCCTGCTAAAATCCTTGCCCCCTCCTTCCCCTTTTAATCCCTCCTCCCCATGCCCCCAAACAAAACAAATGGACAGGACCACATATGTGACCAAGCATGCTGTCTGTATTCTTAACCTGAAGGAATTTTGTGGCTCCTCTAGAAACTATAAACAGTTGGCACTGTGCAAGCAAACTAAGTGCTTCTGTTTCAATTAAGTTTACTTTATTATCAATGGAATGTTTCAGATTTTATACATTATAAATCTGATTTACAAACATCATCTCCTTTAGGGATCCAATAGTTCTGACAATTTCAAAAATCTTTTCCTCTTTGTAAGAAAACTGGATGCATGGCAACACAGGAGGCTGACCTCTGGCTCTCTTTCTGCTTTCAGCTGATATTGCCGCGGTAATCTGTGATACACCTCAAAAGGCATTAGTCCTGATCAGTAATGTGGAAAAGGGCCTCACTCCAGGCCTGAAATTGGTCATCCTCATGGATCCCTTTGAGGATGACCTGAAGAAGAGAGGGGAGAAATGTGGAGTTGAAATCTTATCCCTGTTTGATGCTGAGGTAGGGACCTGAAGCTCAACTGCCAGCCAGAAGGCTGGTCTCACACTGTGGGCAACTTGCAGGGCTTCCATACAAGAAAGCAAGTTGATGTTCTCCAGAGGTGGCAGGGGAGGAGTCAATTACACTCATGCTATTAAGCTATGGGAATCATTTCCCCAAGACAACTCAGAAAGCCTGCCAGTGGGGGACAAAGGTCTGTGGCCAGCAGACAGATTTCCAAGTAGAGAATTTATAAATACAGAAGTAGTTAGGGAGGTGATCCTGGAACCAGGCTTCCTAGGTTCACTTTCTAGCCCCACATCCATTAGTTATGTGACCTGGGGCTAGTTGCACCACATCATCTTTTCCCCCTCTGTAATATGAAGATGAAACCATCCCTACTTCACAGAGGAGATTTAAAGAGTTAAATGAGAGAACATAAAGTGGTCAGGACAGTAATATAATGTGCAGTTAGCCTTGAAATGTCAATTATTCATTTTATTTAAAATGATTTAGCAATGGTCCTGGAAGACTGAACCTTGAGAGTCTGATGGGAAGTTTGGACATTTGGGATCTGCCCTCATGAGTTGGTATTCTAGAGAGAACTTATACTCTACCCCGAGGCTTCCATTGTGCCTGAATGTTGGCTTCTGGGCCTGACCTGGGTTGGAATTTTGGTTGTATTCCCACAGAGGTGTTTACGTGCAAAAGGAAAAGAGGACTGTATTTGTCCTAAGACTGTCCATCTCAACTAATGTCTTTCTTGCTTGCTTTCTGTTCATTCAGAATCTAGGCAAAGAGAACTTCAGAAAACCAGTGGTAAGTTTTCTTCTGCCTCATCTTGAGTCTTGCCATCTTCAACTCTCAAAGCTCACAGTAGACTAAGCCCTTATGCTTCCCCCTCCAGCCTCCTGCACCAGAAGATCTGAGCATCATTTGCTTTACCAGTGGGACCACAGGTCAGTGCCCAGGAAGTTGCCTCAGATGCCCCTAGTTAGCCAAAAACATGGCTTGAGTCACTGACCACTGGTGGGCTGGTAAATATACTTTATAAGCAGCCGTATCCTGAGGGACTTATAATCTAAGACTTCTAAATATGGTTGCCCACTTAGAAAAACCCAAGCATAAGCAAACACATTTCAGTGAACAACCAGGAGCAGTTTACATGCTATGGAAGGAAAGGGCCTTAAAAATGGCTTCATAAAGTCAACTTTCTCCCCCAGCCTACCACTCTCTCAATTTAACATCACTGGAATGACCTCACTCAATCAAGATAGCCCACTCGTAGATCTAAACAGATCATTCTGTGTCCTCTTTCTCCCCCTCTGTGTAGCTACTTAGCTATTAGAACTCTTAATAAATTTTAATTTGACCCATAATAATCTAGAAGTTATAGCCATTCCACTGTGCCCCGTTTATAAAGTGATGGCCAGGTAATATTGTTAGATCTGAAGTGTTCAACATGAAAACAGCGCAAGGCAGGGTGGGGGTCACTTGGAGTCTTCTTTTTGTTGCTATCTGAGACTGTGTTTGTGCCCTGCATGGTAGCACAAGGCTAATAATGCAATCAGAGTAGAGTTTCTGGGGTATCAGTCATTCATAAGCAGAGTCATACACCATTCATAAAAAGACCCAGGGACAGAAGAAGTTCTCAGCTCACGGAACAGGAGTCCTAGCTCCATGGAACAAGTGTAGCTTCTCATTTCAATGCCAGAGACAACCTATTACTCACTGACTGGATGTTTCCACCTCTTGTTTCCTACAGGAGATCCCAAAGGAGCCATATTAACCCATGAAAATATTGTTTCCAATGCTTCTGCTTTTCTCAAATGTATGGAGGTCAGTGGTCAATTGAAAATGAGGCCCTCATTAAAATATCAATCTGTCGTAAGATTTTAAAGTGAGAGGAGGCAGACAGGGAAAAAACAGATTGAAGGTCTGAGTGTGGATGAATACAAGTACATCTTTGTATGGAGTTTTGCTCTTTTATTTATTTATTAAGATATATATATATTTTAATCTGGACCATTTTTAAAGTTTATATCGAATGTGTTATAGTACTGGTTCTGTTTTATGTTTTGATTTTGGGGGGCTACAAGGTACATGGGATCTCAGCTCCCTGACCAGGGATAGAACTCACACCCCCTGCATTGGAAGGTGAAGTCTTAACCACTTGACCTCTGGGGAAGTCCCACAGAGTTATGCTCTGTTAGGGTCACTGCAGATCTCCACACTCAATGCAGTTAAAGCTGCCCTGAGAGTTACACAGGGCACATCTGCACAACTGTATGCGGCAGTCCTAGAAAGAAGAAGTGTTTAAATCCTCTTTGGAAAAGGAAATTGACATTAACTCATTGTTGTCTCCTTTCCATTTCCTGGTCTCTAGGGTGTTTTTGAGCCCAATCCTGAGGACGTGACTATATCCTACCTCCCCTTGGCTCATATGTTTGAGAGGGTTGTACAGGTAAGATCCTATATTCCTAGCAGGTGTGTGAAAAGAGGGTCGTGACTTGCTAGCCCCACATTATTC
Organism: Moschus berezovskii; assembly: GCF_049115385.1. Classification (NCBI taxonomy): domain Eukaryota; kingdom Metazoa; phylum Chordata; class Mammalia; order Artiodactyla; family Moschidae; genus Moschus; species Moschus berezovskii. The sequence continues at coordinate 78,596,436 of NC_142471.1, forward strand.
CAAGGGCAGCTCTGCAACATTTTCAATCTACTATCTAATGTGAGGGCACGGGCAGCAGGGAGTTGTCACGGCTGAGTCCTAATCTTGGCATCACCGCTAACCTGCTGCAGAGTCTTCCTGTGTCGAGTCAGTCTGTATCCCACGGGGTGAATGCTTGCTCCTGCCTTCATACAGGGTGCCTGCAAATCCCTGAAGCTCATAGCCTGGAGCTTACTATCTATCCTGCACAGAGAGAAGAGGCAGTTTTTTCTTTTCTTTGGGCTAGAGGTTTTGAAAAGATCTAGGCTTAAAGAAAAGGAAGTTCCCCACAGAGGGGCGAAGAAGGAACCTTTGATCCAGATAAGGTGTCCAGAGTATGTCAGGGGGAGCTGCTGACGACAGCACATGCACTGGGGAAGAGCTGGCCTTCTGTGAGTGGTCACCAAGCTTTTCAGGCTATTCTGAGGCTGATTTGAGAACCAAAAGCAAAAACACAGGTGTCATTAGGGATGGAAAATCCCCTCTCTGATCCCTGCTTAAATACCTCTTCAACCAGCTTATCTGTTGGTACAGTTCAGTTCAGTTCAGTCGCTCAGTCGTGTCCGACTCTTTGCGACCCCATGAAACACAGCACGCCAGGCCTCCCTGTCCATCACCAACTCCCGGAGTTCACTCAAACTCATGTCCATCGAGTCGGTGATGCCATCCAGCCATCTCATTCTCTGTCGTCCCCATCTCCTCCCGCCCCCAATCCCTCCCAGCATCAGAGTCTTTTCCAGTGAGTCAACTCGTTGCATGAGGTGGCCAAAGTATTGGAGTTTCAGCTTTAGCATCAGTCCTTCCACCCAGGATTGATCTCCTTTAGAATGGACTGGTTGGATCTCCTTGCAGTCTAAGGGACTCTCAAGAGTCTTCTCCAGCACCACAGTTCAAAAGCATCAATTCTTCGGCGATCAGCTTTCTTCACAGTCCAACTCTCACATCCATACATGACCTCTGGAAAAACCATAGCTTTGACTAGACGGACCTTTGTTGGCAAAGTGATGTCTCTGCTTTTTAATATACTATCTAGGTTGGTCATAACTTTCCTTCCAAGGAGTAAGCGTCTTTTAATTTCATGGCTGCAATCAGCATCTGCAGTGATTTTGGAGTCTGCTGGTACATGAATATTAAAATGGAAGATTCGGTTCCTTGGGTTAAAGTGCTGATATCTGATTAATATTAATTCTAATAAGCGTGTTTTTCACATTTGCAGTCAGTTCAGTTGCTCAGTTGTGTCCGACTCTTTGTGACCCCATGGACTGCAGCACTCCAGGCTTCCCTGTCCATCACCAACTCCTGGAGCTTGCTCAAACTCATGATCATTGAGTCCATCCATGTCCATCAGACTCATGATACCATCCAACCATCTCATCCTCTGTGGTCCCCTTCTCCTCCTGTCTTCAATCTTTCCCAGCATCAGGGTCTTTTCCAATGAGTCAGTTCTTTACATCAGGTGGCCAAAGTATTGGAGCTTCAGTTTCAGCATCAGTCCTTCCAATGAATATTCAGGACTGATTTCCCTTAGGATTGACTGATTTGATCTCCTTGCAGTCCAAGGGACTCTCAAGAGTCTTCTCCAACACCATATTTCAAAAGCATCAGTTTGTTGGCACTCAGCTTTCTTTATAGTCCAACTCTCACATCCATACATGACTACTGGAAAAACCATAGCTTTGACTAGACAGACCTTTGTTGGCAAAGTGATGTCTCTGCTTTTAAATTTGCTGTCTAGTTTGGTCATAGCTTTTCTTCCAAGGAGCAAGCATCTTGTAATTTCATGACTGCAGTCACCATCTGCAGTGATTTTGGAGCCCCCCAAAATAAAGTCTCTCACTGTTTCCATTGTTTCCCCATCTATTCGTCATGAAGTGATGGGACTGAATGCCGTGATCTTAGTTTTCTGAATGTTGAGTTTTAAGCCAACTTTTTCACTCTCCTCTTTTGCCTTCATCAAGAGGCTCTTTAGTTCTTCTTTGCTTTCAGCCATAAGGGTGTCATCTGTGTATCTGAGGTTATTGATATTTCTCCCAGCAATCTTGATTCCAGCCTATGCCCCATCCAGCTGGCATTTCTCATGATGTACTCTGAATATAAGTTAAATAAGCAGGGTGACAATATACAGCCTTGACGTATATTCCGTGAATATACGTGAAAACTTCCAGAGTTTTCGCATTTTATCACTTCTGAAATTGAGATGGTCTTACCACTGTAGGAGTGTTCTAGTTTGAGTGGCAGTGCTTTTTTCTTAGTGCTTAGAATGGGCTCTTAGAAACAGTGCCTTAGACACTCACCCAGAGCTGTGGGTGGAGTAGGGGTGGGCCTGCAGCCTCACAATCTGACTTACCTGTCCAGGCACCTCAGCAGAGGTGAGTGTCATCCTGTCTAGGGAGTAAGATCTCAGAGTTCTGGGTACATGAAGTGTTAGGGGTGAGGGGTCCAGAGAAAAGTGCCCATTTTTTTTGTTCTTGTTCAGTCACTAAGTAGTGTCTGACTCTTTGAGACCCCATGGACTGCAGCACGCCAGGCTTCCCTGTCCTTCACTCTCTCCCAGAGTTTTCTCAAAATCAAGTTCATTGAGTCGGTGATGCTATCTAGCCATCTCATCCTCTATCACCTTCTCCTCCTTTTGCCTTCAGTCTTTCTAGCACCAGGGTGTTTTTCAATGAGTCAACTCTTCCCATCAAAATGCCCATTGGATGTCCTTAATTCTGTCCAAAACAGACCTGACTCAAAGAGGTTCTTTGGCTCTGAGCCCTGCCTTCTGGTTTTGCTTTTAGGTTATTTTGTACTCTTGTGGAGCCAAAGTCGGATTCTTCCAAGGAGACATTCGGCTGCTGCCTGATGACCTGAGGACCCTGAAGCCCACATTGTTTCCTGCAGTGCCTCGACTCCTTAACAAGGTCTATGACAAGGTACTTATCTTGCTTCTGCTGGGCTGGCCCTGAGCTGTGTGGGGCTTAAGCCTGCCTACAGCTCCTAGAGACTCTATGTTGCTAAGAACTGTGCTCCATTTCCAGCCTTACCCCCCACCAGCATCCACCTACAGCCACAGTTACAAACGCAGCCATGAAAAAAATCACACAAATGAAACCCCCTTTCCTCTGGATGAGATTACTTGGATGTGATATGGAGAAACAGATTAATTCAGAGACTTGAGGAACCTCTCAAAATTCAACTGACTTGGAAATTGTTACTCTGATTTCATAACACCTCCTGGTTAGTGTGTTTCTTGCTAAGGTGCTAAGCCCATGGTAAATATTTCATATACATTCATATACATTCCATCATTTCATTCCTACAAAAACACAGGAAATCACACCTAATTTATTTAACATTTACACACCTAATTTATTTAACATTTATTACCCCTAATTAACAGATGATGAGACTGAACCTTGGAGGTTAAATAACTTGTCCAGAGTCAGGTCTAATAAGGAAATGAGCCAAAATTTCATGGCCTCATGACAGTTTTAGCTATTATTGATCTCTGCTCTGTTTTTCATTAAGGTTAGGAAAATGGTGCTTTTTCTAATCTAAGCATTTCCCTTGCCTTCATTAGCTGAGAGTCTTCCAGAAAGGCACAAATATTTGATTTTTTTTTTCCCTTTATTTATCAGTCTTGAAAATAATGAACTGGTATCCCAGTGACCTTCAAAAATGGTCAGTGAGAAGTTTTCTTTGTAATATTATGATACTATATAACGTACATACATATGATCCTAAATCAAAAACCTTAAGAGTGGTACATAATCAGCTGTTTCATCAGTACGCCCAGGAAACTTTGTCGATAGATGCTACCTTTTGGGGACATGCTGTATCAATTGTTAAGGTTGTTGGCTAAGGACAAGGAATTGGAGGAGCTGGAGCTTTGTCTGTGTGTATGAAGTTCACTTCTTTGTTAGCATGAACTTTCATCATTATTCAGCATACCAGTACATGTATAAGAGCCACTTTCTTTTGATGCTAGGAGGCACTATCTCTTGCTTGTTGATGAATGGCTTTGGTGAGTATCCAATAGGTTTCCAACTAAGAGGAGCTGTCACTCTGCAGGTGCAAAATGAAGCCAAGACACCCTTGAAGAAGTTCTTGTTGAACTTGGCTGTTGCCAGTAAATTCAGGGAAGTGAAAAAGGGTATCATCAGACGTGACAGTCTGTGGGACAAGCTCATCTTTGGAAAGATCCAGGTATGTTGGGTAGATCCTGATGGAGCCAGGTACGTATCTGGGCTGCCCTTTGCCTCAGCATACTTTGCTTTTCCTTTGATGGTCAAGCATCTCTTTAACTGGAGACCCTTTGGCACTTTCTGTGTTCACTCAGCCTTTTGAGATCTCTCTCAGACAACTTTGTCGCTAAAGGGATTTGGTCAAAATGCAGAAAGTGGATTTTTCTTAGGTTCTAGCTCTTTCATTCTCTTAGGTGGTCTGTTGAGAGTCCTAAGTAATTTGAAAGGTCCAACAATATAAATTACCTGAGGAAATGTCCAAAAAAAAAAGTTGCAGGTCTGCTTCCCACTGTGGATGGAAGCCAACATTTTAAGTTCTTTTCTATGATAATGGACCCTTTCTAAGTGCTTTGTGAATTAATGAGTTTAATCCTTACGACAACACTGGATAAGTAGGCTGTTCTGCCCATTTTGCAAAGCAGGGGACTAAAGCTAAGGGAATAGTTTTCAGCAGGTCTTTTGTTTCTATTAAACAGGAAAGCCTGGGTGGGAAGATTCGGTTCCTGGTCACTGGAGCTGCCCCCATCTCACCTCCCGTCTTGACGTTCTTCCGGGCAGCAATGGGATGTCTGGTAAGCCAAGCACCTTTTTTTTTAAAATTTTTTATTGGAGTGTAGTTGCTTTACAATGTTGTGTTAGTTTCCACTGTACAGCAAAGTGAATCAGTTCTAGGTGTCCATATATCGCCTCTTCTTTCCTTCCCATTCAGGTAACAGGCACCTTTTTTGGATGATAGCTAATTTCCCTTTTGCACAAGTAAAACTCACTATTTAAATAAAAATGAAAACACAAGTGAGAAGTGCCAAGGAGAAAGTCAGCCAGAAACTCAAAGTCAAGAGAAAATATCCTTCCAGTCACTGCTCAGTGCATCTGCATAAAGAAACCGTGACACAAATAGCATCAGTGTTAACAAAACTTTGCCATTTGCAGCAGTGTGAATGGACTTGGAGGGCATTATGCCAAGTGAGATAAATCAGACCAAGACAGATTCTGTGTGACATCACTTATATGTGGAATCTAAACAATACAACAGACTGATGAATGTAATAAAAACGAATCTGGCTCATAGATACAGAGAATAAACTACTGGTGGGCAGTAGAAAGCAATTTAGGGGCAGGAGCATGAGAGGCGCACATGGCCAGGCGCAAGGTGGGTTCAGTTCAGTTCAGTTCAGTCGCTCAGTCGTGTCCGACTCTCCGTGACCCCATGAATCACAGCACGCCAGGCCTCCCTGTCCATCACCAACTCCCGGAGTACACTCATACTCATGTCCACAGAGTCGGTGATGGCATCCAGCCATCTCATTCTCCGTCGTCCCCTTCTCCTCCCGCCCCCAACCTTTCCCAGCATCAGAGTCTTTTCCAGTGAGTCAACTCGTCGCATGAGGTGGCCAAAGTATTGCAGTTTCAGCTTTAGCATCAGTCCCTCCAAAGAACACCCAGGATTGATCTCCTTTAGAATGGACTGGTTGGATCTCCTTGCAGAATAAGGGACTCTCAAGAGTCTTCTCCAACACCACAGTTCAAAAGCATCGATTCTTCGGCGATCAGCTTTCTTCACAGTCCAACTCTCACATCCATACATGACCACAGGAAAAACCATTGCCTTGACTAGATGGACCTTGGTTGGCAAAGTAATGTCTCTGCTTTTTAATATACTATCAAGGTTGGTCATAACTTTCCTTCCAAGGAGCAAGCGTCTTTTAATTTCATGGCTGCAATCAGCATCTGCAGTGATTTTGGAGCCCAAAAAAATAAAGTCAGACACTGTTTCCACTGTTTTTCCATCTATTTCCCATGAAGTGATGGGACCAGATGCCATGATCTTTGTTTTCTGAATGTTGAGCTTCAAGCCAACCTTTTCACTCTCCTCTTTCACTTTCATCAAGAGGCTTTTGAGTTCCTCTTCACTTTCTGCCATAAGGGTAGTGTCATCTGCATATCTGAGGTTATTGATATTTCTCCCAGCAATCTTGATTCCAGCTTGTGCTTCTTCCAGCCCAGCGTTCCTCATGATGTACTCTGCATATAAGTTAAATAAGCAAGGTGACAATATACAACCTTGACGTACACCTTACGAGGGTATTATTACATGGGAAATACACCTGATATTTTATAATAACTATAAATGGTGTAATCTTTAAAAAATGGCATCAGGGTTCTAATACACTTGGTTTTTTTTTTTTTCATCTCCTTTTATTGAAGGAAATAAAACTGCAAAGGCAGTGGTACCTCACAGAGCATGACAAGGTAGCCATTGGGGCTAACATGACAAGCCACAATGCTGGCCAGGGGTCCTACCACACTGCTGCTGCTAAGTCGCTTCAGTCGTGTCCGACTCTTGTGTGACCCCATAGACGGCAGCCGACCAGGCTCCACCGTCCCTGGGATTCTCCAGGCAAGAACACTGGAGTGGGTTGCCATTTCCTTCTCCAATGCGTGAAAGTGAAAAGTGAAAATGAAGTTGCTTAGTCGTGTCCGACTAGTAGTGACCCCATGGACTGCAGCCCACCAGGCTCCTCTTTCCATGCGATTTTCTAAGCAAGAGTACTGGAGTGGCTTGCCATTGCCTTTGGAGGACCAAAACCACAAAGACAGCAGGAGGTAGCAAACATCCCCAACACCCAGTGCAAGCATTCCCATTTGCAGAGAGCTTGGCCTTGCAGTGTAAAAACAGGGTCCCCTCACACCTGGCAGACTATCATCTCAGGCCGACAAATCCATCCAAAACTAACATGTAGTCTCAGATTTGGAGTTCTTTCTCTTTGACCCAGAGATTTAGGGCAATCAGAAGATGAGTTAATCTTTTACTAATACACTTGTTAAGCAGTGCTCACCCCATCCATATTGATCTTAGTCAAATAAACATAATTTTAATGGTTTTGTAATAGTTTATTGAATGTACCCAGATAACTAGTCTCCTGTTGAAGTGTGTGAAGTTGCTTCAGTCGTGTCCAACTCTGGACTCTTAAAGACCCTGTGAACTGTAGCCAACCAGCCTCCTCTGTCCATGGAATTCTTCAGGCAAGAATACTGGACTGGGTTGTCATGCCCTCCTCCAGGGGATCTTCCCAACCCAGGGATTGAGCCTGCGTTTCTTACATTTCCTGCATTGGCAAGTGGATTCTTTACACTTGTGCTACCTAGGAAACCCAGTCTCCACTGATAGACATCATTTTTTTTTTTTTTGGTGTTATAATCAATGAGGTGATAACGATGTTTGTGCATATTTATGAAACTATCAATTTAGGATAAATCTTTGCAAGTGGGAATTATTGGGCCAAAGTATATGAGTTTTTTTACATGTCAATGTTGATGCTCACGCTTCCTCAGAAGGGTCTTGTCTTTCTTATACATTCCCACAAATAATGCACAAGTCTTAATAACCCCACCTTCTTCCTAGTGGTAGATATTTTCAGTCATTTAAATCTTTGCCAAATAGATACTTGAAAAATCTGATTACAACTTTGTTTCAACACCAAACATCTTTTTGGGGGGTCTTATTTCCCCTTGCCCTCATTACACTGAACATTCACAGATTTACTTAATAATATTTGTGAGGTTTTGTTCGTTTGGCTTCACTATGAGGCATGGAGGATCTTAGTTTCCCAACCAGGGACTGAACCCAAAACCCCTGCGTTGGAAGTGCAGAGTCTTAACCACTAGATCACCAGGGAAGTCCCTAAACATCCTTTCTATTGTTTACTGGCACTTGTATTGCTTTCATGAATTACTACATTACTTCCTTATAGTAAAAAGAGCAAAGGAGAGTTTGGTTCTCTTTCACCTTACTTTCTGAGAATTCATATAGTAATAAAATCAATCTTTGTTGTGTTAGAAGTGTATTTCCTAAGTCTTATCTTTTGCACTGTGTATTGCTAGATAAAAGTTTTAAACGTTTATGCACTAAGTCACCTTTTTTATGTGGTTTTATAAGAGCTTAGACCTTAGGCTTCCTGACGTAACTCTCAATATTGCATAAAACTGTTTTCATCCAGATTTTCTGGTAACCTTGTGGTTTTACCTTTTTTCAATTAAGTCTCTACTCCATCTGGAATTCAGTAAAAGGGCTTGAGTACAGGTAGTCTCATATTTCCCCCACAGATGGCTAACTAGTTCATTCTTTTGGTCAACGTGCACAGCATTAATGAAACAAACAGCCTTGTCCTCATCAAGTACCACCTATGTGTATAACTGCCTTCACAATAGATTCTGAACTGATGCCAAGGCCAGAGTTCCTCTGGTCTTTCAAACTAGCATCCTCTTGGCCATGCTTAACACCTTCCTTTCCCTCAGCTCCTAAAACCCATAGATCAGAAGGCCCTATGTCATATCCCTCCCAGAAATGCCTTCCTCTCTTCCACCAGCTCTGCCTGGGACAGACCCCATCCCCACTTCAGACTCCGCATGTGTTTCCCCCACAGCCCCTCTCCAGTCAACGTTATCCTTAACCAGCAGTTGGTCTGTGCTACAGACCAAATCTGGCCTGTTTCCTCTATTTATAAATAAAGGCTTGGTGGAACACAGCCATACTCATTTATTTATGTATTGTCTACTGCCGCTTTTGTGCTATATTGGCAGAGTTAAGTCATTGACATAGAAACCAAATGGCTCATACAGTCAAAAATATTCACTCTCTGGTTCTGTATACAGGAGTTTGCCAGCCTCTGTTCTATCCCATAGCTATTTCCCTTAAAAGATGCTTCTCACCTTCTTTAGCTCCTTCAGTAGCATGCCCTTGCCTAGGTTCAAGTCCAATTGCCTTTGGATTGCATGTCACTTAATGAATAACTCTCTTTTCCCCATCAGCTTGAAATGCCACATTTCCCAAAGTATAGTATGTTTCCATACATTGGTCAATTTCTGGACCCTTTTGGTTTTTTAGTGAATCCACAGTTGTAAAGACCTAGCAGCTCAGGTTTTAAGACACTAAGTGTCCTCCAGCTCTCAGACACCTTGCTTTCCTCACGTCTGGCCGTAGGGGATGGCCAGCTCCTGCTTTATCTTGAGTAACTCTCAAAGCCCTTCTTTGGTTCACACAGGTGTTTGAAGCTTATGGTCAAACAGAATGCACTGCTGGCTGTACAATTACATCACCTGGGGATTGGAAATCAGGTAGGTTCTTTGTTTACCGGACAGCAGGTGCAATGGCTGGGCGAAGAGTTCTAGATAAACTAGGATTTGGGTGTTTAGATAGCCTCAGTACTCTGGATTAATGTGGCAGATACTATCTAAGGGTTGGTCCAGGCTTTTCTATCTTAACTCTCTGGCACTGGTGCCAGATGACTTTTCAGTTTTATTTTTCTAGAGTCAATCCATAAATATCTCTCAACCATGGCTGGAGTTATCACCATTTCCCAGTATCCTGGCTGATTCAGTGTGGTGTGTTCTAGGCCACGTTGGAGTCCCCATGCCGTGCAATCATGTGAAGCTGGAAGATGTACCTGATATGAACTACTTTGCTGTGAACAATGAAGGAGAGGTGAGTAGGCTGTGCCAGCAGTCACTTTTACATAATCGTAGTGGGGATGTGTGTATCAGAAAAAGCACACAGTCATGAGCAGGTTTGTGTTTGAGTCTTTCAAGAATTTTAGCAAGGACTTCAATGTCTTGGAGTCTAACTTTGTCCCCCACAACAGGGATTAAAAATCTGGTGCTCTTCATTAGTGTCATTGGTATTAGTCAATCAGTTCTATCAGACTCTTTGCAACCTCATGGACTGTAGCCCACCAGTCTCCTCTGCCCATGGCATTCTCCAGGCAAGAATACTAGAGTGGGTAGCCATTCCCTGCTCCAGGAGATCTTCAGTCCCGACCCAGGGATTGAACTCGTGTTTCCCACATTGCAGGCAGATTCTTTACCATCTGACCCACTAGGGAGGCCCAGCATTCCTCATACTATAGTGGAAAGCATCAAATGGATCAAGGTGGTGGGAAAAAAGATGAAAGGCAGGAGAAGGTGTTTGTAGCAGCCTTTGTTGTTGTCACCACTCTGTCCCAACTTCTGTACAGATCTGCATCAGGGGCACCAACCTGTTCAAAGGATATCTGAAGGACCCCGAGAAGACACAGGAAGCCTTGGACAAGGATGGCTGGCTTCACACAGGAGACATTGGTCGCTGGCTCCCGGTGGGTGTTTCTTCAAAACTTCTGGGTGTCCCTTAACAATGCAATAGACTTGCTCAAAATGAAAGTCGTTCAGTCATGTCCGACTCTTTGAGACCCCATGGACTGTAGCCTGCCAGGCTCCTCTGTCCATGGAATTCTCCAGGCAAGAATACTGGAGTGCATTGCCATTCCTTTCTCCAGGGGATCATCCCCACCCAGGGATTGAACCCAGGTCTCCTGCATCACAGGCGGATTCTTTACCACCATCTGTGCTACCAGGAAACCCCGTTAATGCTGGAGTGGGTACCTTTCCCTTCTCCAGGGGATCTTGCTGACCCAGGAATCAAACCGGCGTCTCCTGCATTGCAGGCAGATTCTTTACCAACTGAGATACCAGGGAAGCCTGGATACCAAGAATGACTTGCTCAAAGACAGGGGAAAATTTGGTGACTTTTCCAAAGAAGTGTGGTAGTGTATTTTGTTGTGGTGGTGGTGGTTTTTACTTTTCTTGTGGCAGAAACAACTCAAGATAACTCCATGGGCCTATAGTGTTTGCCTTTTATAGGGATACATTTTTTTCCCCCACTTAATATGTGGAGACACATCAAAATGAAGATGCAGGATTTCTAAGCCAGGTGTATGCAGAGACTAGTTTTTGCCTCTCAGTGACCTTCACAGCCTCTCTTGGTGAAAGACACTGAGACTTTCTTTAAAGCATAGCTTGCTGACAAAAATTCAGCAGTAAGTAGTCTCTGTAAACCCCATCTGTTTTCCTAAGAGAGGAAATTCTTGCATAGTAATGATGGACCCCTGTAGGGAATTTTCAAGAGCTTTCCTCTCTGGAAGGTTTTTGTCTACTATGTGCTGGGGGAGTGGGAACATAACCAGATTTAAAAGCCCCTTCTTGCTCAATATTCTCAAGATTTAAGTGATATTCAAGGAATGTTTGACAACAAAATCTCTAAGAACACTGGTCCTAATGATGTATTTCATGTATTTGGGTACTATGGTAACATGTCTGTGTCTGTATGGTAAGAGTTCTCAGGTCTTCTAAGCCCAAAATATAGGCAATAGATTCGTTCTCACACTAAAATTATAAAGGGCTGAGCTTTATCCATCACTTTCAGACAATATCCGTTGGGCTGAGCTGCTAGTTAATTTCTTGAGTTGGCCTTGTTGATGGTTCCAGGATTGGTTCAGTCTATTGACCTATTTCGGGTGTGATCATGTGGACTGTATTTGCCACTTGTCCCAGTTCTACAATTCAAATCCCTAAAAACCTAAGCTCCTCAAACCAATTAGCCCAGAGATAGAACCTGCAAATGACCTCTGGTGGCTGGGTCAGAGAGCTCGCCCTGGCTCTGTTTCTGTCCTAACAAGCGCAATTACTGACTTGTTTGATTAGCAATGGCACAGTGGAGCTGTATAGACTGCTCCTGGATCTAATAGGGATAGAGAAAAGGAAGACAAGGAGGGGAAGATCTAATTCTAAAGTCTTAATAAAAGATAACACCTTCGCTGTTCCCAAGAGTGCTGGAATGAAGTAATTGGAAATTAAGTTACTGGAAATTAAGAGCTGCAAAATTTTTTTATTGGATGAGGCAACCATGTGCATAATCCCAGTGAGTCCAGGGGACTTTTTCTGAGGCTGCCCGCTGACTCTTCACAGACACAGGCAGTATAGACAGGTTTTGTGGAAGGCTGCATCCCTCCCCTTTCCCCAAAGCCAAAAAGAGAAATGAAAGATTGTCCAAAGTCAATGGGGAGGTCAAGTTTAAAAGGGAAGATTAAAAACAAAAAAAGGAACATTACCTCTGATTTCACCTCGCTCTTCACTGACATCACTCAATAGGCTCAGAAACATTGATGCTGTTGTCTTTCTGTCTGCTACAGAATGGAACTCTGAAGGTCATCGACCGAAAAAAGAACATTTTCAAGCTGGCCCAAGGAGAATACATTGCTCCAGAGAAGATAGAAAATATCTATATCAGGAGTAGTCTGGTGTCGCAGATTTTTGTACATGGGGAAAGCTTACAGGTAACATACATTTCTTAACAATAGCCAGTTTTATAAACACTATGCTTAAACTTGGCTTCTTGGGAGTGTGGGAGGATTGATATGCAGAGGTCAGAGTTGCTTTAATCTTAATATTGAGCACCATTTCTTTTTGAACAATAACATTTGATTAGAACATTTTTGTAGAGATGTTAAGTGGGAAAATGAGATTAGAGTTCCATGAGGGTTTGAAATATATGATGAGAAAACAGTAGGATTCAGTTCAGTTCAGTTGCTCAGTCGTGTCTGACTCTTTGTGACCCCATGGACTGCAGCACACCAGGATTCCCTGTCCTTCACCAACTCCCAGAGCTTGCTCAAACTCATGTCCATCATGTCTGTGATGCCATCCAACCATCTCATTCTCTGTCGTCCCCTTCTCTTCCCACCTTCAATCTTTCCCAGCATCAGGGTCTTTTCCAAGGAGTCAGCTCTTTGCATCAGGGAGCTTCAGCTTCAGCATCAGTCCTTGCAATGAATATTCAGGACTGATTTCCTTTAGGATGGACTGGTTTGATCTTGCTATCCAAGGGATGTCCCTGAATGTCGGGCTTGGGAACCATCACGTATTAGGAAGCTGTAACGCTGCCTTCTTTGTCCCACCAGGGGGCAGTGCTGCGCTAGTTCACATGCTTTTATTTCCTTTCCAGTCATTCCTAGTGGGAGTGGTGGTTCCTGACCCAGATGTACTTCCCTCATTTGCAGCCAAGATTGGGGTAAAGGGCTCTGTTGAAGAACTGTGTCAAAATCAAGTAAGTCTCACTCCGGAAAGCCTACGCACACCCATGGGCCCATCGTGGGAGGGGGATTCCCTGTTCTCCCCACCCTTCAACTTGGGCACCCAGGGTTTCCTGGAGACTCCTTGCTGGAAGAACAGACTCTTGTTGTGTCTGTACCAGCTGGTTTTATTAGACTGGAAGATGGGATGGGGAGTTTAAAAACAACTACCAAAATCCCTATTCTTTTTATAGTAAGATGTGCATTGTGAAAAAATTAATTGGAAAACGAGGAATTAAATAATGCCATCCAGAGAAAACCCCTGCTACCATTTAGGTTTGCTTTTTCTTCTCATTATTGTCTTTGAGCGACATTTAGATATCACATGTTCTCGCGCATACCCCAACATCCTTGCTTTTATCCTGATGAGTTTAGTTGGTGCTTTGAATTGGTTCCTGCTCAGCCTTTTCTTTAGACTGTTTTTCAACAGCCAGTCTCTAAGCTATGTTTTGTATTCCTAGAGTATAAAGAAAGCCATATTAGAAGACATGCAGAAAATCGGGACAGAAGGTGGCCTTAAATCCTTTGAACAGGTATGTACTACTCATGTTATCCTGCCTTCTCAAGTCACACTAGAAAGTGTTAACGTTTGCATTTATAGTGCGGTTACGGAGTTCAGTTTCCCAGGAACTGATGTTGGTGGTACTGTTAACCCATTGACGACAAATGGCAGTGACCTTTGCACTTATTTGTGAATCCCTCCATGCTGTTCTCCTTCTCCACTCATGTCTTTCCCAAATTATTAGTGCGAGAATGGGCATATGTTACTGTTCTCCTAACCCTCCCATGTCACCATGCCACTTCTATAAGAGAAAAGATTAAGTTTCCTCACATAAATAGCATTTATTTAGTTAATTTTGACCGGGCTGGGTCTCCGTTGCTGTGTGTAGGCTTTCTCTAGTTGCAGCGAGTGGGGGCTGCTCTCTAGTTGTGGTGTATAGTTTCTCCATTGCGGAGGGGGCTTCTCTTGTTGCGCGGCACAGGCTTTAGGGCACACAGGCTTCAGTGGATGCGGCATGTGGGCTCAGCAGTTGCGGCAAACAGGCTTAGTTGCTCCGCCGTGTATGGAATCTTCCCAGACCAGGGATGGAACCCGTGTCCCCTGCATTGGCAGGCAGATTCTTAACCACTGGATCACCAGGGAAGTCCCACGTAGCGTTTAGGAGGGCTCCGCAGAACAGCCCAGATCACTAATCAATGTGTGTACGTGTGCATCTCTACCAGGTCAAATGCATCCATTTACATCCAGAGGCATTTTCCATCGAAAATGGACTCCTGACACCAACTTTGAAAGCAAAGCGGGGAGACCTTGCCAAATACTTTGGGACTCAAATCCGCAGTCTGTATGAGAACACCCCGGAATAGGTTAAGGTACTTACACTTGCAAGGGGCCCATAAGTATCCTGCCTTGTAGGAATGTGGATTTAAAACTAATCTTCAGTTCAGTTCAGTCGCTCAGTCGTGTCTGACTTTCGTTCATTTTTTTTTTTTTTGTCTTTCCTCCTGTTGTTTTACCTACTAAATTATAAAACCATAATTTTAGGACTTTTAAAAAATATTCAGTGAGAGACTTAGCACGTGGAAGCTTAGCCTTGAACTAAATAACTCGTCTTTCCCATCTTAAATGTTGCTTAAATGACATCTTAGGTGTTAGGACTACGTTTTTCAAGAACCTTCCTTCAAGGTCCATCTGTATAGTATCTTTGTTCCTGCCTTGTGATCTCCAGCCTTTATAAGTGATAACTAGTTCAGGGGCCAAAGTGACCCTTTGGGACTTTTTCCTTGTTTTATAGTTAACTAACTAACTCATTGGTGGTCTCAATATTTTGAGTTTCCAATGTTCAAATTAAGAGACCTTTAAGTTCTGAGGAACTTAAGAACATATTTTCTAACTATTCCATAAAACCCCTAAAATTAAGTAGAGTTTTAAGCTATAACAATATTAATCATGTTTATGAGACAGATTTCTTATCTGTCCTTCTGTGTTCACTAAAGTCTGTGTCTAGAAGGGAAGAATTTGATCCCACTGAGCATTTCCTAAAATCTCTAGTTTCTCTGACTTGGGAGAATGTAAAACTGGGCCTGTAACACTGTGTCCAAAAAGAATGTTCTGAGAGTGTTTTCCACAGTATACCTGGTGACCAAATCTATTCCCAACAGTTTGCTGCTGAGCTGGAAGCTGTGGGTACAGGAGCTGAAACTCATGTCAAGTGCACCTTTCCAGTAAATGAAGCAAGCACTGAGTGGCAACCTCCTGAACTGGGAATGAAGGCACAAAGCCTGCACAACAGCCGTATCTCCTGGGAATGAATCGACTGATCTTTCCTCCCGACTCTACTTCCTGCTGTACCTTACCCGCCTTCAATATGTACTGATAACGCCTGAAAATATAAGGTGTTAAGAATAAACTATTGCAGAGAACTGAATCTGTGGTGTGTTTCATCGTGGATCGTGAAGAGAGTCAGCCTTAGACAAGGGTTCCTTAACCATGACAGAAGCTAGTGGCTCTCAAACTTGGCTACGCACTAGAATTACCTGGGAGTTTAAAAAGATACCAATGCCTGCGTGACAGTTCATGGATTCTGGTTAACCTGGCCAAGGGTACAGCATGGGCATTGGGATTTTTAAAAGGTCCCTAGGTGATTCTAGAATGCCACCATGTTTGATAGCTACTGAAGGAAATGACCTTGAGGATCAGGCGTTCTATCCCACAGCTGTGAATAAAAAAATACCAGTCGAAGCCTGACTCCAACTGAGCACAATTCATGCTCTTTCTCCTTTATCATCCATGTAGTCTTGAAAGTGTCCCTTTCTGGTCTTTCTAGACCCTGAGCCCAGAAGAGCTATTCTGGGATATTGAGACAGAAGGGAAGGCAGGAATGAGCTTCCCTGCATGTCCAGCTCCTGCTGTCTCCTTGACCTCCTTTCCCACTACCCCCTCACTCACTCCAGCTGAACCCACACTAGCTGCCTTCCTGTCCTCAGACATGTCAGGCACATTCCAGCCTGTTGCTCTGCCTAGAGTGCAGATGCTCCCAGAGACACGTGACTTGTACCCTCATATGCTTTAAATGTCACCTCCATCAGACTGTCCCACCTGCTTTCTTCATAATACACGACTCCAGCTGACACAGGCTTTACTATCCGTCTACCTCCCTCGTCCTCTTTCATTCATTGCTGAATCCCCAAGTGCCCATCCCGTAGTGTTCACTGTTGCGAGCCAGACCCCCAGTCTCAAGTTCTCTGCCTTGGAAAGAATTACTCTTTGAACAGGTGACCACTGTAATTCGACCCTTGTGTTTAGAAGAGCCTGACTTTAAGCCTCCAAGTCCACCAGCCTAGAACCTACTACTCACATCAGCTCAGGCTTGGATACATTCAAGCGAACATGAGCAGACATGACTCGATTGAAAGTCTCCTAGACGGCAGCCAAGATGGTATAATATAGAAAGACCCTGAGTTCACATGGGCACACCAAAATCACAACTGTCTGCAGAACAACCATTGATGAAAAAAACTGGAACCTACCAAAAAAGATCTTCCACAACTAAAGACATAAAGAAGGAACCACAGTGAGAGCGGACTGTAAGGGCAGACTTGTAAGGGCAGATATAATCAAATCCCACACCCCTTGGCTGGGAGATCCTCAAACTGGAGAATAATTATATAGCAGAGGTTCTCCCACAGGAGAGACAGGCCTGAACTCCATGTCAGGCTCCCCAGCCCAGAGATCTGGCATCAGAAAGACAAGCCCCAGAAAACTGGGGGAAATACAGACTTCACTTTTCAAGAGTATACACAAAGTTTCATGTGCGCTGGGACCCAGGGCAAAAGCAGTAATTTGATAGGAGCCTGGGCTACAGCTACCTGCTGGTCTTGGAGAGTCTCCTGGAGGGACAAAAGGCGGCTGCGGCTCAGCCTGGGGACACAGACACCGGAGGCAGACATAATAGGGAACATTAAACCACATGAACATTCCTGATGGTTGCCATATTGGCTCATCTGCACCAAGACTTGGCCCCGCCCGACAACCTGAAGGCTCCAGTGCTGGGATGCCTCCAACCGAACAACTAACTGGGGAGAAACAAACATACCCATCAGGAGACAGGCTTCCTAAAGACTAAAGGGCCCACAATCATGTCCTGACATGCCCCGAGGCACAGCCTAGTGCACCATGGGGTCAAAGTTCATCTCCACCCACCAGGGAGGAGATAATAGCTAAAAACTTCCCTAATCTGAGAAAGGAAACAGCCAAGTCCAGAAAGTGCATAGAGGCCCACACAGGACTTAAAGAGGAACACGCCAAGACACAGTGCCATCAAAATGACAAAAATTCAATATAAAAAGAGAATACTAAAAGCAGCAAAAAGAAAAGCAACAAATAATATATAACGGAACTCCCATACACTACAAAGCTACAGTAATCAAAACAGTATGGTACTGCCAGGCAGACAGACAGAGATTAACTGAGCAGGACACAAAGTCCAGAAATAAACTCATACACACCTACGGTCAATTAATCTATGACAAAGGAGGCAAGAATATACAATGGAGAAAAGATAGTCTTTTCAGTAAGTGGTGATGGGAAAACTGAACAGCTTACATGTGAAAGAATGAAATTAGAACATTCTCAAATACCACATACAAAATTAAAGTCAAAATGGATGAAAGACCTAAATGTAGGACTGGATACCATAAAACTCCTAGAAGAAAACATAGAACACTCATTGATATAAATCACAGCAATACTGTTTTGAATCCATCTTCTAGAGTAATGGAAAGAAGAACAAAAATAAGTGGGATCTTATTAAACTTAAAACCTTTTGCACAGCAAAGGAAACCATAAACAAAACAAAAAGACAACCTAAAAAATGGGAGGAAATATTTGCAAAGGATACAACCTACAAGGGATTAATTTCCAAAATATAGAAAGAGCTTAAAATTAACCCAATCAGAAAAGGGGCAGAAGACCTGAACAGACATTTCTCCATACAGATGACCAACAGGCACATGAAAAGATGCTCAACATTGCTAATTATCAGGGAAATGGAAATCAAAACTACAATGAGGTATTTCCTCACACAGATCAGAATCAGTTCAGTTCAGTTGCTCAGTCATGTCCGACTCTTTGCGACCCCATGAATCACAGCACGACAGGCCTCCCTGTCCATCATCAACTCCCAGAGTTCACTCAAACTCATGTCCATTGAGTCAGTGATGCCGTCCAGCCATCTCATTCTCTGTCGTCCCCTTCTCCTCCCGCCCCCAATCCCTCCCAGCATCAGAGTCTTTTCCAGTGAGTCAAATCGTCGCATGAGGTGGCCAAAGTATTGCAGTTTCAGCTTTAGCATCAGTCCTTCCAATGAACATCCAGGATTGCCACCATCAAAGTCTACAAATAACATATACCTGCAAAAGTTGAAAACTCTAATTTGAAAAGATACATGCTTCCCAATGCTCACAGCACCACTATTTACAACAGCCAAAACACAGAAGCAACCTAAATGTCCATGAACAGATGAGTGGGTACAGGTGTGGAATAAATAGTGGAATATTACCCAGCCATAAGAAGAATGAAATAATGCCATCTGCAGCAACATGGATGGACCTAGAGATTGTCATACCAAGTGAAGTCAGTCAGACAGAGAATGATAAACATCACATGATATTACTTACATGTGGAAGCTAAAAAATGATACAAATGAACTTATTTACAAAACAGAAATAGGCTCACAGACATAGAAAACAAACTTATGGTGACCAAAGAGGAGAGTCAGGGAGGGATAAATGAGAGATAGGGGAGATGTTATAGACATACACTAGGGCGTCCCTGCTGGTTCAGCAGTAAAGAATCCACTTGTAATGCAAGAGACATGGGTTGGATTCCTGGGTCCGAGAGATCCCCTGGAGAAGGGCATGGCAATCCACTCCAATATTCTGGCCTGGAGAATCCCAGACAGTGGAGCCTGGCGGGCTACAGTACATAGGTTCACAAAAGAGTTGGACACAAGCATGCACAGATACACACTGCTGTATATAAAACAGATAAGTGAGAACTTACTGTTTGTATATCACAGAGAACTATGTTCAATATCTGGTAATAACCTACAATGGAAAAGAATCTGAAAAGGAATATATGTGTGTGTGTGTGTGTGTATACCTGGATCATTGCTATATACCTGTAACACTGTCAATCAACTATACTTCAATTAAAAAATGTCTACTAGAATACTATGAATCTCAATATGCCATTAATTGAGTATTTATTTGAGGCAAATATGTATGTCTTAAGACTTACGATTAAAGATACCGATTTTCCAAGATGCAGTAAAGCAGCAGTTTTTCCATAAGGAATTAAGACTCCTTTTTAGTCAGCAAAAAGAAAGATGCCTGGAGTAAAAACTATGATTTATACAGAACAGCCATTGATCTTTATTTGATTTGACAAAATCATCATTATTAAAAGACGGGTAATAAAATCTGAGCTTACATTGAATCTGACAAATTAAGTTCTATAGTATCTAGAATATCAGAAATTCGGCCGAGGTGGACAGAGGATAAAAGCATCGCATGCAGATGCTCCTGGTAGAGGGGGAACTCTATCTGCAAGTCAGGTCCACAGTGTGCAGCGCACACAAAATCCTAGAGAAAATGCAATTGACTCACTTGGGTGAAGTGTTTTTCCTTTTGGGAACGGGGAGAGGTGGCAGAGAGGTGCAGGAATTCAAAGGCATGTGCAGAATGGCTTCTCCATTTCAAAGTGGTAATAAAAATATTTAGATCATGGCACTAGGGCACCTTTGAGGAAAAGAACACCTTAACCAGAGTAGGCTCATTGCATAATTCTTTAGTAATATGTACGGTTTTCAAGTAATGGAGAGGACTGACAGGAATTTTACTTCAAAAGTGGCTATCTATTTTTCTTCTCACCCTCTGGGGCTTGGTCTGTTTCAGCGTCACAGGGGCACTTTTCTACACAGTTTCTAGGGAACCATCCTCTTATTCTTGAAACACCTGAGGGAGAAAATGAAATTGATATGAAATAGATATATCAAAATGACATCTGTGAGACTTGTAAATCCTATTACTTCAAACTCATAAGCTTTTAATTACTCCCCCATTTTGATAAGCACAACTTGAGGCTAAAATTAACTAACTAAATAAATAAAAATTCAAAATATATACATTCCTAACAAGCTAGAAAATAGGTATTTCCCAAGTTCCATCATCTGGGAAAGGGCTTGTATGTTCAGGAGCGCTCCAGTGGAGTCGGGTGGAACCTGGTGTCCAAGCACATGTGTGTGACTGGGAGGGAGTCTGACACACTGTAACACTTCATCTATTCTAGGGACCTATCTCCCTGGAGATATGCTTTTTAGATTTTTTTTTAACATGTGTACTTCTATATCAAGCTTGCATAACCTATCACATGGGCTAATTTATGATTAACCCAGTGTTTTCAAAAGAGCATTCTAAATTAATCTTTAAAGAAATAATTCTTAAAAGTAAATTAAAAAATCAAAGACACGGAATATTTCAATTCACTAGTTTTATCGTAATAGAATGATTCACTCAGTGGGTGCATGTATAGCAAAGCAGCTTAGTCACAGGCTCTGAGCCAGACTGCGTGGGCTGGAGTCTTGGCTCTTCCTGCATTTAGTGTGGCCTTGGGCATACTGCTAAGACTCCCCACATTTCAGTTCCCTCACCAACAAAATGTCAATGACAGCATGGATCTCAGAGGGCTGCTGGGGACTGAATACCACAAATGAAGCATTTCCACAAGTGTGTGTTACATATTTAAGTATGGGATCCCATGTTCACTAATCATTGCAAAGACCCGATAAATACAGGTGCTATGGAGAAGTAATACACGGAGCTTCTTTTTGTGGCTTAATGAGTGCCTTCCTATAGTTCCCCTAATGCATGTGACTGTTTATAAAAGCTATTCTTGTAAAATCTGCAGTTATTGCGGGCAGTCTTATCCTTTAAACACTCGCTTTCATGTTCATACCTTCTAAAATGGAATCATCAAGAATTTTGTCTCCATACAACCAGTATCTGAAATATTTAGAAGATTAAAATTAATTTTTCTTTTTAGTCTAGATGCCAATTTCATTATTCAAGAAGAAACTCAGTACTTTCTATTACTTACCGTAACCCTCTTGTGGCTAAGATGAATTCCCCTTTCTGTAGCCTTATCCGAGGCTCTTCAGTGCAGGGGCTCGTGAAGAATGTTTTGATTCCTCTATTCAAAGGACAGCAGGTACCACTATAATCTTCTATCACTTTATACCGGACCTGTCATCAGTGAGTAGAACAATTTAACATTAACCCATGTACGAAGTTTTTTAAGCTTGAATGTAAACTGTTAAAGGTAGACCCAGAATATCAGGCAACAAGTCTTTCCCTTTTGGTTCGCTATCTACCCACTTCCCTTACAGAAGGTAATTAATTGATGCTTCTAATTCTCAGGCTTTTCTTACCCTTCATTTCAAGCACATGGCTAAGAATAAAATTTTAGAAGCAGTGCTGCCCAATGGAACTTTCAGAAATGGTGGAGATGGTTTATACTTGTGGTATACAGTGTGGTATCCCCTAGCTACAAGTAGATACTGAACACTTTTAATGCGGCTGGTGCAACCAAGGAATTTAAATTTGAATTTTATTAAAATTAATTTAAATTTAAATAACCACATGTAGCTTGTGGCCACTGAATTAATTGTTCAGCATTACTTTAAGGACAAGTTTCCCACTAGGGAACTATATTGAGGATAATTATCTATTGACAATATAAATTGACTAAATTCCCTCCAAACCTGTAGTCCAAACTATCTGAATGAAAACAAAAGTAAAATGCATCAAAGTTAAATAAATGTATTAAGAAATATTATTTAATAAAAGCCAACAGTTGGTTTTTTACTTACAGGCAATTTTAAAAGCTACACAGAAGTGCTGAGCCTAACAAAAGGAAAAGAAATTAGTATCACTGCAAAAGAATTACTTACACTTCTGACTCTTTTATCTGCTTTTTGTTTCAACTGTTCTATCTGTTTGGAAGATATAAAAAGAAAAAATGAAATCTCATATCTCAACACTGAAAAATAGGCTTTCCTCATTTACTGTATCAGAGTGACATGACAAACTCCCAATTTTCCGATATTTCAAACTGCTACAATTTAAAGGTTACACTTTTTTTTTTTTTTTAAAGCATGGAAAGAAGGCTCTGTGACTAAAAACTGGCGCTGAAGTGGGACTTTCTTCTCAATGTCCCCTCGCCAATGTCTTTTATCTGTGTATAATCACAGAGCACTCCCTGTGGCCCAGCAATCAAGAAGATGTGCTCTCTGCCCTCCGGGGGCTTCCAGGCTAGTCCCTTAAGATGAAGCAGTTCAGAGACTCACTGAGTCTTTACAGAAACTGCAAAGTTCATCAACAATGAGTCTTCATTTCAACTCCTCTTTTCCACTTATTCAGCTGCTGCTGCTGCTACTGCTGCTGCTAAGTCACTTCAGTCATGTCCGACTCTGTGTGACCCCATAGACGGCAGCCCACCAGGCTCCCCCGTCCCTGGGATTCTCCAGGCAAGAGCACTGGAGTGGGTTGCCATTTCCTTCTCCAATGTGTGAAAGTGAAGTTGTTCAGTCATGTCAGACTCGTAGCGACCCCATGGACTAGCCACCTCAAAAATATTAGAATAAAATCAAAAGTACTACTGGTTCAGCATAACGACTACATGACATCAGGTTTTATGTAACAATTTCACATTTTCACAGCAAACTAAAGGATACAAGACTTATATTTCAATAGCTGTCACTGCTTTTAAGATAAAACTCAAATTTACTGCATCTGTAAAACAGAATACTAACTTTTGGATCTAAGTTTTTCACTAGAGAAATGGTTATTCCCTGACTGACCAACCATATATGCAATTCTAAGGTTAAAATACTAGCTACTTTAAACCACGGTAAATTCAACATTCATTTTCTGATTTTACATTTCAAGTAACTACTACTTGGCCTTTATTCTTGTGGAGACTGATTTGAAGTTGCAGTGTTAAAAACTGCCCAGCACTACACTAGATATAAGGGGAAATATTGGTGATGGACAGGGAGGCCTGGAGTGCTGTGATTCATGGGGTCGTAAAGAGTCGGACACGACTGAGTGACTGAACTGAACTGAATCTCTGCTTAGAATCTTGCCAAGTTAAGTTAAAGATACAAGCATTAAAATTGAGATCGCACGTGCTCATATAACTAGTATATGATTAGGTACCAAATCCAGATGAGTCTAATGGGGGTGGGGGGATTGGAGCTGATCTGAGTAATTTCTGATAAAGAAGAGGTTATATGGCGTAGAAAAAACTGGGGCAGGGGGAGAATTGTATCAGAAATTGTATCAGGGATTTGCTGAGTGGACTAGGCTGATCGGAAAGGCTGATTCCCTTCAGGATGTAGGTGGTCTGACAAAATGTGGTCCAGTGAAGGGAAAGGCAAACCACTTCAGCATTCTTGCCTCGAGAACCCCACGAACAGCATGAAAAGGATGTAGGTGAAAGGTAGCTTTTGGCTGGGTTTTATAAATCCAAGGTAAGGAATCAGGGGGGCTTCCCTGGTGGCTCAGAGGTTAAAGCGTCTGCCTCCAATGTGGGAGACCCGGGTTCGATCCCTGGGTCGGGAAGATCCCCTGGAGAAGGAAATGGTAACCCACTCCAGTATTCTTGCCTGGAGAATCCCATGGACGGAGAAGCCTCGTAGGCTACAGTCCACGGGGTCGCAAAGAGTCGGACACGACTGAGCGACCGAACGGAACGGAACGGAAGGAATCAGGACTTTATCTCACAGGCATGGCGAGATAAGAGATTTAAATTGAAGGAGGGACATGATACAAGGAGTGCTTGGGAATGCACTTAGATTCATTTTGACATGCTGAAACAATTCTTATTACCTTTTTACTGTAAAATGCCATCGGAGTTAAGGAGAAGTTAAGAGGAAGAAGGTCGGGTAAAAAGGAAGACTATCTGAACAAAACACTCACTGTTAAGCTGTACTGGTGACAGCCTTCTCTTATTGGCCAGTCCAGTCCATCTCCTTCAGGGACCCCTGACCATGTGAATACCTGTTTGAAGTTCTTCCATCTACTTCCCATATCATAAGGAAAAACAAAGACTTCATCTAGTTGATAATATTGAATTCGATCTTTAGCCTGTGGGTAACAAAGAGGTAAGTTGGCAGATACACCTGCCTTAAATGGCTTTTGGCAATAGACAATTGAGAACAGTTATTCCTCAAATTTGTATCACTTCTAAAAATACTTCCTCCTTGTTATAACATTAGAATACATAGGAGTAATAAACACTTATCACAATACAGGAAGAACTTGTCACACAAACACCAACCTTGTATAAGATCATCCACAAAATGTGTGACAGGGCTTTTTTAGGAATAAGTCTAAATGAGACTGAATTTAAGCATTCAAAAAGGCTTATTAAAAGTTAGTAACTTTATTTCATATATAAAAAATCCTCAATGTTCCTACTTGTTCAGTAGAACAAAAGAATCCATGTGTAAAGAACAGATGTTAACAAAGAGATTTAAGAGAAAACAAGGGTTTCTTCAGGCTGAAAGGAACTTGTAGGAATAGCCAGGAAAGGTGCAACAGGTGAGTCATTTTATGAAAATTTTTTTTAAGTTAGCAGGTGAGTCATTTTATGAAAAATTCTTTTTAAGTTAGCAGGTAAGTGTAAGAGATCTTTCAGTTTTACATACCATTACATATGTCTGCATACTTATATAGGCATTTATATACACATTTTATGCATATATATATCCAGGTTTCATAAATTATATTCTGCTGCTGCTGCTAAATTGTCATCTTTTACCTAAGGGAATAAACTGGCTTAGAATTTCTGAATTTCTACTGACACCTAGTGGTATAAAGATACATTGTCTATTCCTACAATAAGTATACAAACCCAGTTGATATTTATTGTGTAATAAAATATGGTAATTTTGACCCATTTTCTTTAACTTAATAGAATCGTTTGCTTGATTTTTATTGAGCAACATAGTGCCAGTTTTAAAATAACTTCCAGATTTAGTGTGGCACTTTACAAATAGCCTTGGTCATCAGCAAAAAAACAGTTAATCTAATGTCAATATATTATGCTAACTAGAGATTATACCTTGAAATATTTTATTATCATTGGATAGTATTTTAGAGAAAAGTTTCTTGCAGTTACTTATAAAGTGATATTGATAATAATTCAATTACAAGAACTGTCAAGCTGTAACAGGAAAACATGTAAGTCCATCCCCACCCGATAATGAGTAACTTCTTTTCCCTTCTTATAAACAAAAACTTCAGCGTCTTAAAATGGATTAAGAGCCTCAGAGAACAGAGACCTAGAATATTAAAAAAGACAAAATGCTGAGGATGAGAGCAGTTTACAAAAACAACAAAGGCATGGAATCTGAGAGAAGCACACGGTGAAGAGGGAACTCCATGTACAGTATGTGTTAAAAATTGACAGAGATGTGCAACAGGTGCCAAGGGAAAAGGGAAGAAAAGTACTTCACTTGGTCTAGGGAGAGTCGAGGAAGGTTCCTCGGAGGAAGTGACAGCTGAACCAAGTCTCGAGGGGCAAGAAATAAGGAAAAAAGAGCTAGGAAGGATATTCTAGGCAGATGGAGCAACATGTGGAAAAATACAGAAGCATAAGATGTGTAAACCATTTGGTATTAGCTGGTATGGAGTACGAATGGGATGGGCAGGGGTGGCAATGAAGAGAAGCAGGTAAGGGGAAGACATGAAAGGTTTTAGTACGCACAAGCTAAGGAGCTTGGACTTAAACTTCTATATCCGTGGTTCTCAAAGTATGCTTTGTGCATCTCCTTCAGTCCCTAAGACCTTTTCTTGGGGTTGAACAAAGTCAGACACCTTTGATAATAATACTAAGACATTCTTGCCTTCTTTCATGGTGTTGACATTTGCAGCGGTGGGTGAAATTGCTGACACCTTATGTTGGCGTCAAGACAGTGGCACCAAGGTGTTATATTCTTCATTCTACACACTCAATTCAAACCAAACCAAACCAACAAAAAGCTCAGTTTTACATAAAAATGTCTTGATGAATAAAAATTATTTTTATTAAATCTCAGCCCTCAAGTAGATGTCTTTTTAATATTCTGTGTGACAAAACAGGAAATACACATAAAGCATAAAAAAATGCTTATCTCAAGGAAAACACCTGTCTGAGTTGTGAGCCAACTAAAGCTGTACAGCCGGCTTTTTTCATGAAATGATATTTCTGTTTGAAAGAATGAGTCATGTAACAGACAAACCAAAGTTAGTCAGACTTCAGTATTTAGTGGATGTTGTTTCGAAAATGAACAAAGTCAGGCTATTATTTAATATAAACAACTATTTGTTGCTAGTGAAAAATGTAAGGCTTTCAAATGAAAATTAGGATTTTGAAAATTTACATCACCACTATGAGCTTGACGGCTTTCCAATATTTAAAGATTTTCCCCATAAAACTGGTAGTGATACGAATGGATTTACATTTTGAATAATGAGCTGTATCAACAGTCTAAAAATCTGTGTTATCTGTAAACCAGTATGTTCCAAAAGACCAATGCCTGATGCCTTATATGGGTAAAAGATCCATTCAAAGAGCAAGACAAATAGGTGGATTTGAATACAAAAGAATACAAAAGAATGCAAAAAACTGACTGATGTAAGTTTAGATCTCACATGCAACTAACCTCTCGACAACTAGCACTTGTCAAGTCACAGTGTATTGTTGCTAGCAAAGAATGTCCACTGTTTTCTAAAAGGCATGTCAAAATACCCTTTTCTACCTACTTAGCTGTTTGAGGCTGAATTTTCTTCATATACTTCAATCAAAGCAACATATCTCAACAGACTGAACGCAGAACTAGATCTGAGAATCCAACTGTCTTCTGTTGAGTCAGATATTAAAGAAATTTGTAAAAACGTAAAACAATGCCACTCTCCCTATTCTGTTTATTTTGGAAAATTTAATTATTTTTCCAGAAATGTTATTTAACATATAATGGATTTACTATTTCTATTTTCAAATGAAATAATATTCAAAGGTTTTCCCAGTTAGAAAATATGGCAAATGTCAATAGATATAATACCCAATAGTATAATTAACAAAAGCTGTTTAGTGTACTTAACAATTTCTGAAAATGTAAAAGGTCCTGAGGGGCTTCCCTGATGGTTCAGAGGCAGAGAATCCACCCATCAATGCAGAGGATGTGGGTTCCAACCCAGGGCCGGGAAGATCCCCTGGAGAAGGAAACGGCAACCCACTCCAGTATTCTTGCCTGAGAAATCCCACAGACACGGAAGCCTAGAGGGCTATAGTCCATGAGGGCGCAAAAGAGCTGGGCACGAATTAGTCGCTAAACAACAAACAACAAAAGGTCCCAAGACCGAAGTTTGAGAGCTGCTGCTATAAATTAAAACTCACCAACTGGCTGCTAGGGGGCCAAATATATCATATAGGTGTGTTTTCTTTGGCCCATGAAGGTTTTCTGTTTATTTTGCTCTTAATTTGAATTGCTTCTCAATGCTTAGAAACAAAGCAGGTAACATAAAAATCCAGATCTCTGGTTTTTCTTGGAAAAAACAATTACATGATCTCACAATATTAGGTAAGGATTTCTCTGTTGCAACGATGAGCTTGGCATGCTGGGCAGCTCTGGAGCACAGGCTGGCTCCACTCCTCTAGGTTATCTGCCTGGGCCCCAGTGCACTGCGTTTACAACCCCAATAAGCTACAGGGATGGAAAGGCTCTGAGAAGTTTAAAATAGGGAGCAGGGCATATTTTAACATCAGAATCACAATGGACAGTGTGAAGTATGTATTGGAGGTTGTGAAGTTTGTGACAAGCTAAATGTTCTAAGCTTTATCTGATGTGTAAAGGCTATGTGACGGCACCTTGATAGGACAGACGCTCCCATCCCAATGGACTGCCTTCTACTCCAGTCAGAGAGAGTATGGCCAATTAGCTTCATGTGTGACTTAGAACAATTCAGTGTGAGATGGTTCTGTGGGAGTTTTATTGAACCAGGAATAAATCAAACGGTTCCTATAATCACCCTTCACGTGGCATGCAAATGACATAAGGAAGCCATTTGGTAGTCAAGCTTTCATTTGGGGGCATTTACTAGTTAATCTGATCTATTAGTTAATCAGCACTTTATCAAAATTAAGAAACTAATTCTAAAATTTACCTTCTCTTCAATCCATGATTCAATAGATGTTTTGTTTCTGAGAATTATTTTCATCTGGAAATAATAAAATTTTAAATGTTACTGGTTCATTTAAGATTATCATCTTAAAAAAAGAAAGACTATCATCTTTACACTACACCTATGAGACAGTTTTTATTGCTCCATTCCATAGATGAAGGTATCAGAACAATAGAGATTAAATAAAAGACCACGTGGTTCATCTGACTCTAAATCATTGGACTATATCTTCACATGACTACATCAATCCACAATCAAATTTGAATCTATGGCTTAAATGAAAAATCATGCTTTAAGTACTACCTTCTGAATAAGTTTTCCGGAGTATTAATAAAATATGATACAATCCATTCAATCAGCATTAACATTTTGCCATTAAAATTTTACCAATATTTTTAATAAATCTTAAATGCACGATTAGCCTATTTATTACAAGTAACAGTGACTCATTACAGTCAACTTAGACATTCTGTTTGCCTTAAAAACTGAGCATATTCAGTCTTGATTCTATTTTTTATTTTCCTAGAAATGACAATTCCATTTATGTAGGTTTTTACACCACATGACTTCAGTTTATTTCTAATATGATTCTTAATTACAGGCATTGGGGAAAATTTTTCAAAGAATTTGATTCCAGGCTAGTAAAAAATATGAAATATAACCCAAACCAGGTTATTTTAAAACTAAGAGTTCAAAAAGGGTTGGGTAAAGCATCAGGGCCTGCTACCACAGTGTTTCTAATTCTGAGAGTTCTGCAATTCTCTGATGTCTGGTTGTGCCTTCATGGAGACAGTGTGACACAGGAAGAACAACCCTGCACTAGGAGTCCTTACCATATTCCAAGGGCCTAGCACAGTATCTGGTTCATGGTGGGCCTTCAATGGATGAATATACTAATGAAACAAATGCAATGGGTCATAAGAACTATTTTTCGATCCCTTCAGAGTCACATCTTCCTTCTCTGGGCTCTCACAGCACTTTGTACATAAATCTATGATATACACATGACCCTGATTTAATGGCAGGAACCTCTTCATTCTCATTATTTTAGACTCAGAAATTAGCAGAGTGATTCATCACAGAGCAGACATTAAGTAGCACCAATATCATAGGGTTGTTATGGAGATTAAATGAGCTAACATATGTAAAAGGCCTAAAATAGCGCTCTATAAACGTTAGCTATGTTATTATGCTTTTGATTAATATATGCCATCATAAAATAACATTACTAATTATGTTTACTGAATGCACAAATGGATGATATTGGGTATGTCACTTAACCTTCTTGTGACTCAATTACTCATCTGCAAGGAAGGGAAAATAATACTCCTCTTCAACTTCTTTTGGGGTTGATGTGAACATCAAGAGAGACTGTGAGAAGAGCTTTCTCAAGGATAAAATGCTGTGTAACTCTAACTTGGGATTTTTTAAATTAAATCATTATCAAGAAATGATGGCAAAGTTACTTCAAAATTATCTGACCTGCAGAAGATAAAATTCATCACCTAGATGGAAAAAGTAACAATAATCTCCATTTCACACGGCATACTTAAATGCAGCTTTTTTCTCCTTCTCATTACAAGGGGCCCCGATTACTCGACAGTGTTAGCTCGAGGTAATGGAGGAGCTTACCTGGATAAAGAACAACATCCCAACAGCTATGGTTGTTCCTAAAGCTAATCCCAAGGCAAACAAGGTGGCAGCAAATGCAGCTAATCCGAAAGGAATAATCGGAAGAGGGTCTCTCCGGGCTGCACTCACATCAATCTTGACCGTGTTCCACCCAAAGGAGAGCTGAGAACAACAACACCACCCACAAGGAATACTTGGTTGTTGTAAATGCTTAGACTCTACTGTACCATTTAAAACCACTTGATCAAGAAGATCAGCAAATGACAATGTGCTACTGTGGCCAAAGCAAACATAACTTTTTTTCTAATTAATTCTGTGGCTTGAACTCATATCCTCTTTGGTATTGTCAAATGTTTTTTGCTTGTCACTGTTTCCTCAGAAAGCATTAGGTAGACTGCACACGCATTACTGGGGATGAATGATAGTGGACACAAATCTAAGTTGTAACTGTGTCTCCCAGCTTCTCCTCACTTTCCTATATTTACAGTGCTCTTCCATAGTGACAAAGAGAGCCTAAGATTCAGTGATTTCTTCCCTCTTGTTCCACAACCAGAGGTTTAAGAACTAGGAACATGTAGGTCAAAACATGTCCCGCTGATGTGTACTGCCTGGCCTGCAAAATGTTTTAAAATATTCAGAGTTAGGTACCAACATTTAGAAATCTAGTAGTTTAGAAATCAGACTGCACATAGAAAGTCTGGGTTTTCAGATTTTTCTTGAAAACACCAGATGATCTGGCATTGTCACGCTGGATTTCCAAACATCAATAAATGGCTGAAGTAAAATATGGGTTATCCTCTGTGTGAAGGGCATGTGTTTTCCAGGTGCCCATTAGGCCTGGGTCCCTCATTTACCTCCAGGCCTCCTTAAGGACCTGAATTTGTGACCACCAAACTTTATCTCATAACCACATGCTTATAAATCAACTCAATCAGTTGTACGATATTTAAGAACGTGCACTTGCTGTGTGAGCCATGTTCCAGAGCACTGGATTTAGAAACGTAAGAAAGAACTGCAAACGGTCACAGGATAGAATGGAAACAGAGCACACTTGTACTGTCTTTTTCTTCCCACTCTTCTGCTTTTTCCTCTAACTAGTCTCTACCATAGCTTATTAAAGTCCAATAAGTTATACATAGTAAAACTTCAACTATAGCAATATACGGCCAGTTTCCAGATAGCATATACAAAATAATCTTTCCTCATCTTAAAAACTGTTTTAAAGCTTTTTTAAAAAAGGAATCCTTGGAAAGGTAAAACAAAGTTTTACTTCACCACCTAAACTGCAGAACACCTATTTCCAAAAGGGACTTCTTAAACAATCTTGATAACTACTATTTAATCTCTTATGATTTGATAACAAATGTTATCACTTACCCGATTATAAA
The DNA here is from genome assembly GCF_049115385.1 of Moschus berezovskii. NCBI lineage: Eukaryota > Metazoa > Chordata > Mammalia > Artiodactyla > Moschidae > Moschus > Moschus berezovskii. The sequence continues at coordinate 78,627,924 of NC_142471.1, forward strand.
GCTGCGTATACATCGTCATAACAAAAATAAAGGCAGCGTGAATACAACCCAGTGGTGCTAAAAGGAGGAACAGCGTGAAGGAAGCATGATTCTGATAGCCGCAGCAGTTGTTGATCCAAGGGCAGTGATGGTCCATCTTCATTACACATCTAACAGGAAAAATTTATAGAAAACCTGAGGCAGAAAATCCTGTCTATACTTGAAATAACTTTGGTCTTCAAAAGATCAAGCACACAGGAATCTATCATGTCCATGCATGAGTCACAGAGGAATAATACTTTATAGAACAGAAAGAAAAATCTTTATGAGTTTTTAAACAACTTTGAACAGTGACTTATTTTAAATTTTAAACAGCCAAAGAAGGGGCAGGCTTTGTAATTGCTTCAGAGGAAAAAGACGTCTGCTACAAGTAAGTTTGTTTAAAGAAGTCAGGAGGCCCACTGAGGTTCATTATAAAGAAATAAGCATGGTTCCTGATTTTCCTCTTGCTCTGAAATGCAGTGACTGGAGCGGAAAACAACAGAGACCGAACAAAACTACTTCTAAATCTCCACTGGGGCTGATGCGGCCTGGCGGACGCTTGTAACTTCCTTCCTTCATGTGCTTATCCTTTACATGTGGAGTCTCTGAGCTAAGCAAGCTAACTCTGGAATATAAGATGTGGTTTAGTAAGTGAAGACTTACTCTGTTTCCTTTCCTTAAGATTGTTAGAAGAAAATTTTCTTGCCTCAAACTAAACTTTATTTGCCCTTCCAATGGTCCCCCTAAACCTCAGAATTAGCATCATAAATTTCTTACTTATCAGTGGATACAGATGTTCACTTACAAAGGTTCTATCAATAGCTTAATTCACATTTTTTACAGTGATTCTGTTTTCTTCCAATTAAAGCTTTTATATTAAATACTTATGATAATAGGCACCTGGATTCACTTATTAGATTTATATAAGCATAAATGTGACTCAACTAAATAATGGAAAAAGCAGGTCTCCTTTATAATTTAGACTCAGAACAATTCTAAGGCTAGTTAATATGACAGTCGACAATTAACCCTGATTTACGAAAACAACTTAAAGTATAATGTTTTATTCTGTTCCTGTCACGGCAAGAAGAAAGAGTGAGACTTTCATTATCAGAATTGACAATTTAAAAGTAAGATTATGGACACAAGTATTTTAACAACATTGTTTACAAAGTAGTCACCTTGCAGGGAATAAAACCAGGATTGATGTGCTAGAAAGAATAACAAAAGAGAATCAAGTTGATCAGTCTTCAATAAATAGCAAAGACAGACAGTACCTGTTACACTTTCTGCAATGATGTGACCGTGGTGCCTTGTATGCTTGGCAGACTTTACAATACTGGAGGTACACGCTATCCTGAGAATTTTCCTTGGCAGTGAAATATAAACAAAATATAAATTTCTGGGTAATTGGAAAAGTGATATTGCTGTTATCAGAAATTCATTATTTTTAAAAAATTTAGCTCTAAAAGAAGGGCTGGAAATGCAAGCTAAAATTCAAATTCCATCTTTTCCCCATCTCCCATAAATGAAAATCAAACTACAGTATTTATTCATAAGGCTTGGCTTGTTATAAGCTGTCCACTGTTTCTGAATACTTTATAAACTAGTAGCTTCGCAAAGAGTCAGTCACAACTGAGCGACTGAACTGAACTGAGCTTCTAAAGCATTTTTCTCAGTTATGAGAGATGTTAATATGTTACATGAAAAAAAAATCCTAGTCCAAACCACACTGTGGAATTATGAGGCACCTGATATACAGTGTTTCCTAGAAACTTATGACTAAGTACTCATTACTACCACTCCGTTGTTTTTTTTTTTTTCTCATTGAAATTGCTTTGGGAAATACTTTCAAGCAGGTATGAAAAAAATTCTTTGAGCTCTGAATGACCAGTGATTAGAATAATGTGCTTAGTCTCCACCAAAGGCTATGTTTGATATTACTGGTTGGCGGGTAAGGAAAAAACTAAATATAGGATTATCATGAGGGTTCACCATTTTAAGGAACCTTTTTCTTACCGGTTTCCACCCCAGAGGGACGAAGCCAGGACCAACAAACATGGCATTGAAGTAATTATAAAGAATCATGACAGTCCAGTTTATCAACATGATGAAATTCACGCTTCCTCCAGTGGTATGTAAGGGCCAGTACCACAACACAGAGTCAATCATGGCCATGGTAGAACATATTGCTATAACACCAAGGGCTATGACGGGACCCCAGTGACAAAGTCTCTTTAATTCTTGGAGATTTTCAAACTTGACAACTGAGCAGAATGTACCCATTTTGGTGAGAAAGAATGTCTTTCAAGGTTTTTAAAGAATTACAGATTTCCTTTCTCTGTGCACACATTTCCTCGTGCCACAAGTCCGTGTGTGTTCCTTAACTGTCATGTCTTCACGTTGTGGGACGTTAATGCAGATTACGCCATTTTCACTGTTAAAGACACTTTTTATCTAGGAGAATCCAGTACCTTGGTTTGAAACTTAATCTAAAGAAAACAAAATGAGAAGGTTCGGTAAGACATTTTCCTATCTACTGTATTTGTTAATTTCAATAATCGCCTAAATAGAAGCAGCTCACAAGTACATTACTATGAAATGAGTATCTCACCAAATATCAAAAAGAACCATTTTCATCTTATCCAAACTTATAGTCAATTCTGAATGGCAGGTAAACTGGATCCATGATTCTTAAGTGGTTGTTTTTTTCCCTTTGTTCCCAACTTGTCAGAGGACTATGTCTGTGCAACCGTTTAGTGAAAGGCTGCAGGAAACAGAAAAATTTAGAGCTGGGATGTATGGTTGACCTAATCCAGTTTCCTTCTTCATTGAAAGGAAAATGGCTCAGGGAGGCTGAGCGATTAAAGCACTTGGGTGAGTGACAGCTGAATCCCACAGAAGCCAAATCATCAAACTTCCTTTACAGAGTTCTAAACTGCCTCCTACCCATTCCTGAATTAAATCCAGTATGATCCAGACAAGGTCTACACCGTTTGCCTGCGGTTGCCCCTCAAAGGCTAACTTAAGGTCTGTCTGTGTTAGAGGTAAAGAAACCGGGGGATGAAAGCTACAGGAGGTAAGGAGAGAGAAGCGAGTGTGAACTCAGGACCGGAGGCGTATATGAGAAAAAGCACGAATGAGAATATTTCAGGGAAGAAAAAGAAAAGAAGGCGAGGGACCGGGAAGGCAGGACGGCGAGCGCCGGGAAGATCTGTAGAAGGCTGTTTAGGACTGGACTGGAGTGGGTCAAGCGAAGAAGCTCTGAGGGCCAGAGTAACAACGATTCCCACGCAAGACATGCCGCGCTGCCTCGTGCCTCAGTTTCCCTCCCGTGTTATGGAGCAGAGCACTGAGAAATCCTCACGCAGGGGACGAACATCTTGGTAAGGGTGGCTGGCCTCGACTTTCTGGAGATGCTGGCCCCATCTGGGTGGGGCGATGACCGCAAAATCACGTCCCCTGCTTGGACTCACACCTCGGTCCGGTCCTCAGTGCCCGCTCCTCGGCCATCGCATTTCTGGGGCGGCTCCGGCTCACCAGGAGCAGACTCTCTCCCGCTCGGATAACTCCGTCCTGGGTACCCCCGCCCAACGCAAGTAGAAAGTAAATTCTGCGCGCTGCAAGCTGGGGTGCGCGACGACCAGCCACGACCCGCGTCTCCCCGCCAGCGCCCTCGCAGCTGCTCTCCCGCTCGGGCTCAGTGCGCAGTCTCCGTGACAGCCACTTCCGGGAGGTTCGCCGCATCAACCTTCCGTCGGGAAGCAAGTCCCTCTGGCTTCTAGCTTGGGGAAACGGAACCGCTTTCCAAAACGCGAGGGAGGAAAAAACTGCCTTTCAGTGATTCCTGAGAACACGAATATATTTTTTAGGCTTTTGGGGACACTGATTGAAGGGGTTGTCCTTCAGTTCAGTTCAGTCGCTCAGTCGTGTCCGACTCTTTGCAACCCCATGAATCACAGCACGCCAGGCCTCCCTGTCCATCACCAACTCCCAGAGTTCACTCAAACTCATGTCCATCGAGTCGGTGATGCCATCCAGCCATCTCATTCTCCGTCGTCCCCTTCTCCTGCCCCCAATCCCTCCCAGCATCAGGGTCTTTTCCAGTGAGTCAACTCGTCGCATGAAGTGGCATAACTTCTTAATCTTGGAGCCTAAACGGAAACTGAAACACGCACCCAGCCCAACTTCCGGAGGACCAAGATCTCGACGAACAACCAGGAAGCGGTCGGCCTGGGAGCTGTCCCCGGTTCCCTGCCCCGCTCTCTAGGGAACTTTCCGTGTCCTTACACTCTGATTTTCTTGCCCCGCGTGACCTCAGCTCCGACCTAGGCTCCGAACCGGGCCGGCCACTCCGGAACCCGCCATGTCGTCCGACTTTGAAGGCTACGAGCAGGACTTCGCGGTGCTCACGGCAGACATCACCAACAAGATTGCAAGGGTCCCCCGACTCCCACCTGGTAAGAGCGTTTTCTAGGCCGGGCAGGGGTGTCCTGGAGAGTGGGGAGGCTCCGGTGTGGACGATGGAACTCTGCCTGAATGTCTCTTAGGCGCGAGCCTGGAGGATGAAGTAGTGTCGGGGCCTCCGGGAGGAATGGTTGAGTGGGTTGAGGGTAAGGGGCGGATCCAGGCTGGGTTGTGGGTTGCAGAGCTTTTGGAATCTGAAGCTTTTTTTTTGAGTTCTTATCTGGACTCCACCACCTTTTTACTCGTATAACCTTGGGAACATTTCCCTGAGTCTTCGTTTTGGTTGGGTTTTCTGTTTGTTACTTTTGTTTGTGAAATACAGAGATGTGAGAGTATTCAACGAGAGTGAATTAACGTACCAAGGTCATGGGTCTGCACCATAGAGCAACGTTGTTTTGTTAGTAACGATGTTATTACTATAGGTGGCAAAACAGGGTTAAGAGCCGTGGTGCCTGGATTCAAATCCCAGCCCTGCCACTTAGAAGTTGTATTTAGGCAAGTTTCTTAATCTCTCTCAATTTTTATTTCTTGGTAAAATGGAAAGAATTGTGCAACTCTCATGTGAAGATTAAATGACTTAATATATGTAAAGTCCTTTTTTTTTATGTTAGCTGCTATAATCATTAGTATTTTTCATACCACCAAGCCCATTTATTTTTTTCTCATCCTTCTTGAGAAACGATGTGTAAAAATTGGTACAGAATAATTTTTCTTACTTTTAAAATCCCACAGCTATCATTCAGAAGAGTTTTTGTGTTTTAGCATATCTTATTTTAAATGCTGGACTGTCAACTATGTGAAGGTGGGAGCTATCTTTGATTTCCTTGGCATTTACTTAGGAGCAGCTCAGGAAGATGTTTAAGGAAATGAACAGATACATAAATATGATATCATGTAATTTTCATCTGTAGGACATTGTTTTAGGATTTGTTTTCTCTCAATACAGATTTAATTTGAGTATTTAGTTGCAAATAAGATTGCTGTTCAGGGACTTGGCTATGGTAGGGAAATTGAACCATCTACCTTCACCCTGTGGTGTAAAGTTTATCTGTGAACTGGTGGTCAGCTTCATTGTTCCACCTTGTCAGTCAGTCCTTGATGCCAGCAATAATTTCTCCTAGACCTAAGTTGTGATTCCTCTGTTCCTTTCCCCACCTCTTCCCAAACTTATGTGTTTATAAATAATTTTCTTCCTTCATTTCTTTATTTTTCTCCTCCCCCCCCCACACCTATTTTCTATTAATAGGGATATTTGCTTGAAGCCAGGATCTCTGAACTCACACCCCACTCATCTCCTGAAGTCCCAGTTAGTTCTGGAGGAGGTGGAGGATGATGTCTTAAAGAGGTGTATGAGTCCAAGTGAGGGAACAAGAGGAGAGAACCAAGGTAGCATATACCACGGAGCTCTGCTGCCTGGGAGATTGTTGTGCCGAAAGTGGCCGATGGCCTCATCACTTCATGATACATCACCTCGCCTCTTCTCTTCAGTTCTGCTTTCCTCCACCGCCCAAGATCATCTTGATTTTTGTTGTCATTATCCTTGGAGACTACTTCCTTTGACTTCAGTCCCAGAACCTCAGAATATCAGGATTTGTGGTTTCCATGGGAGTTTTGCTCTTTTTTAATCGTCAGAATTATAGCTGAGGAAACATTTTTTGTTTGGGCTAATAGCTTTGGTATTGAGAAACTATGCTATAAAGTAAAAGTCGGTCCTGAGTGCAAAATTGTAACAGCCAATTCCAAGAAAACAGATTTGTTGTAATTGTTGTTTTTTCTTCTTCTTACCTTTATATTTTAATGTGACCATTCTTACCACATAGAGAGAAACCTTTGAATTAAGTAACTTAAAAATAAAGGCCTCGAATTTCTACAGCTACAATGCAATGTAAGGTCCAAAGAAGCAGCTTCATAAGAATTGAAAGGAGACTACAGCTGGCAAAGGAAAAATGCTTACTAACTTGAATAATTAAATGCTGGTAATTCTTAAAAATACTGTGGTTTCCCTCTTAATAATTATTTGTACTTGCTCATTTTATAATCTGTTTCTAGTTGATAAATAGAGAAAGATGAAAAATATATCTTTGTAGTTATGCATTTCAGATGTATGTCTGTGGACAACAGAAATTGATTATGTGCAACTATGCAAAACTAGTATGATTAAAAGTAATTATAGTCTCTTCCTGGCATCATTGGTGGTTGACCCAGAAATTACTTGAGTTAAGAAGGTTAAAAATTGGAGCAAAATTTTCAGCCAAAGCAGTTTAGTCCGTGAAATATTAACTTACTGAAATGGAATTAGAGTAAATTGGATTGATTGCAACTAACTTCATCCTCTGCTGTGCATGTACAATGTGTTAAAGTGTTACTTCCAAGAGAATAGAAAATATTAAATATTTTAAAACTTCTAAAAGAAATTTGATTACTCTGTGATACATATTAAACAACAACAATGATAATAAAACCTTTCTTCTTAAACTCAAGTGTTTGGATTTTAAGTAGTATTAGTAATTGGACCAAAAGATAGATCAGTCTCTTTTTGAGTAATATTCTTATGGCACTATATTTGAGCTTTGATTTTAATGATTTGTATTCTGTAGTAAAGTCAGGAAAATGGGTTAGTGGAAACCATCACTAATTGTGACGTTCCTCTTTCTCTGATGATGAGTCGTAAGTGGGGGAGATACTTTATAGAGGTGGGAATTCCATGACATCAGGCAGACTTCCTGAAGGATCTTAAACAGAAGGTTACTTTGCAGTTAGTTGCTTACCTCACCATGTACAGGGAGAAAAATGGTCTGTTGTGAAGCCTTTGTAGCTGTAGTCAGAAATACCAAGAAAGGCCTTATGGTAACTTGGTTACAGTTCACACGTGGCATCAGATCTGTTTAGAATCCCAGCTGTGATGCTTATTAGATGTGCAGCTTGGGCATATTGCCTGGCCTGTCTGAGTCTGCCTCCTCCACCTGGAGAATTCAGAGTGTGTGTGTGTGTGTGTGTGTGTGTGTGTGTGTGTGTGTGTGTGTGTGTGTGTGTGTGTGTGTGTGTGTTGGGGGCAGGGTGCGTGTATAATAGTTTCACGTGTGTGTGTGTGTGTGTGTTGGGGGCAGGGTGCGTGTATAATAGTTTCACGTGTGTGTGTGTGTGTGTGTGTGTGTTGGGGGCAGGGTGCGTGTATAATAGTTTCACCCTTACAGTGTTGTAAAAGTCAGTTGAAATAAAGCATATGATTTTGTTGTTGTTCACTTGCTGAGTTGCTACCCTTTGCAACCCATGAACTGCAGCACACCAGGCTCCTCTGTTCTCCACTATCAACCAGAGTTTGCTTATTGAGTTGGTGATTCTGTCTAACCATCTCATAACTATTAGTAGTTGCCCTTCCGTCTTCCCCTGTAGCATGTTGAATCTTCCAACCTGGAGGGCTTGTTTTCCAGTGTCGTATCTTTTTGCCTTTTCATACTGTTCAGGGGATTCTTGAGGCAAGAATACTGGAGTGGGTTGCCATTTCCTCCTCCAGTGGACTATGTTTTGTCACAGCTCTTCGCTATGAGCCATCCATCTTGCGTGGCTCTGCATGGCATGGCTCATAACTTCATTGAGTTACACAAGCCCCATTGCCACAACCTAGTTGTGATCCTTGAAGGGGAAAGCATATAATACCCTAGCACAATTTTTCCTCCCTAAAGAGAGTGCATGATAAATTAGCAACTAGTGATACTGCAGTGGTGAAGACAACAGCTGCAGGGTTAGTCAGCACCTGGCTTCTCAGACTTTGTGATATTAGTTAAACTCTTAAAGAAACATTAGCCCTCAGTTTTGTTTCCTTTCTGTGCTAGACTAGAGTGAATCTCTCTTGATGAGCACCTGCATTTGAAGGGAGATGTGAGATGGGCACTTTGGGATACAAACTTGAATTTGGTCTCTGAACTCAGGATATCAGGGAGGAAGTCGGAGAGAAATGGAAGTGGTGGGGTGAGATGGGTGTCTTTTCTGGAAGGAAATGCTTCAGTCTATCTAATTGATTATGCTCCATCCCTGGAGGCTTTTGAACACTGTCTAGACATGGCCATGTGTGGAAGAAGCTGTGACAGTCATCCGTGATTCTCTCTTGTCTTGCAAAGTGATTGTAATAAGAGAATTCAGAAAAGTCTGCTTTTATTTATGAATACTGTGGTTTGCTTTACAAACGTTGTTCTGGAGCTGTAATGTTGATGTGTAACTGTTGAGCACTTGAAATGTAGCTGTTGCCCTGTAGTGAAATGACAGTGTTTTTAACATTATTAAAATTTAAAAATATTAAAATGAATTTCTCCTGTTGTTTTTTTTTTACTTTTTGAAATGTGGCTACTAGAAAATTTAGAATTCTGTTATGTGACTTGCATGCGTTATATTTTTGTTCTATAAAATTAGAGTTGAAGAAATGGTTCCAGAACTCATTCAGGAACTCAGGTGCAGAGTGAGTTGAAGTAGGGTGGGTAGGACTTGAGTTAGGCTCACTCACACATACCCACATTCTAATCCCTTAAATAATTTAGTTACCCTGAGTATTAGCTTTGGGCTACCCAGGTGGCTCAGTGGGTAAAGAATCCACCTGCGATGCAGGAGATACAGGAGACGCAGGTTCGATCCCTAGGTCGGGAAGATCCCTTGGAGGAGCGAATGGCAACCCACTCCAGTGTTCTTGCCAGGAGAATCCCATGGACAGTGGACCCTGGTGGGCTACAGTCCATGGGATCACACAGAGCTGAACATGGCTGAAGCAGCTGAGCATGCATGCACACATCCATGGCAAGTAATAGCTTCATTGATGTTTTGAAAAATAATTTCAGAACAGGTTTAGATTTACAGAGAAATCACAAAAATAATACAGAGAATTCCTGTGTAGTTCATGCCTAGTTTCCTCTATTGTTAACTTCTTATATTAATATGGTACATTCCTTGCAGCCAGTGAACCTGTGTTGCTACTCATTATTAACTGACGTCCATATTTATTCAGATTTCCTTAGTTGTTTTTCAAGCTGGTGTCTCTTTGACCGTTCTAGAGTCCAGTCCAGCGACCTAAAATCGTTTGTAGTAGTCGTGACTCCTCGGGGTCCTCTTACTTGTGACAGTCTCACAGCCCTTTCTTTGTTCTCGATGACTTTACAGTTCAGAGGAGTACTGACCAACTGTTCTGTAGAATGTTTCTCAGTTGGGATTTGCCAGATGTTTTTCTCATCATTGAACTTCCCTGGTGGCTCAGATGGTAAAGTGTCTGTCTACCATGTGGGAGACCTGGGTTCGATCCCTGGGTTGGGAAGATTTGTTGGAGAGGGAAATGGCAACCCACTCCAGTACTCTTGTGTAGAAAATCCCATGGACGGAGGAGCCTGGTGTCCATGGGGTCGCAAAGAGTCAGACACGACTGAGCGACTTCACTTCACTTTCCCATCATCAGACTAGGGTTATATGTTTTTGAGAGGAAGATCACAGAGGTAAACCACCGTTTTCATCACATCATGTCAAGAATTCGCACTGTAAGGTAACTTAGCAGTCTTGATATTAACTTTGACCACCTGGCTAAGGTAGTATTTGTCAGGTTCCTCTACTGTAAAGTTACTCTTTTCCCTCTTTTCCATATTCTTAGAAGGAAATCATATGCATAGCCCACTCTTTAAGAAGTAGGGGGTCACGCTTTATCCCCTTGAAGGCTGAGGATTTATGTAAATTATTTGGAATTCTTCTATATGATTCTTCTAGAGAGATTTGTCTATTCTCCTCCACTTGTTAATCCAGTCATTTCTATGCAGACTCATTTATACTTTATGTTGCAGTCCAATACCACTTTATTTTGCTGCTCAGATTATTCCAGCTTTGACCATTGGAATTCCTTCCGGCTAGCTTTTGTGTCATTTTGGTATATGCCCATCAATGGGTTTTTTTTTCCCCTTATTAGCATTTCCTTACTTCCTGATATTATAAGATACTCCAGAATCATCCTGTATTTTCCAATACCAGTCCTTGAATCAGCAGCTATTTCTCCAAGGAGTCCTATTTCCTTTTATTGAAAAATGGTGTTAGAAACCAAGCTCTGGACACTAGGTGCGCACATCGGTACTGAAGTTTTATTACTTCTGGACCCTTTTAGCTGACACAGCAAAGAAAATGTGTTTGCTAACTCGTGATTGTATACATACTGATAAAGTTTGTGTATGAGGCCATCTACATTTATAGTAAGCTAAACATGAGTTATATCAATGTCTTCAACTCCAGTCTTTTATTCACACAAATCATTCTAGAATGGGTTGGTCTTAATTATTTCTTTCATAAACGGAAACTCGCCATTCTAAGTAGGAAGATTTGCCCCAGTCCTCACTGATACAATTTTTCTTTCATTTTGTGTGTGTGTGTGTGTGTGTGTGTGTGTGTGTGTGTGTGAAATTTGAACAGCATCTGTACTTAAATTAATAATACTATATTGCATGTCATTTTCCTGTTTGTTATTTTTTTTTACAACATAACATTTCTTTATATTCTCAGAATTGGATTAGAAGTTTCAAGCCTCATCCAAAATTTTTTTAAAAATCACTGAGATAATAAGCTTTCTAGACTTTTAGCAGTAATACTAGATGCCAAAATAAATGGAATTATATAAAAGTTTTGGGTGAATATAAATTAGAAATCTAGCGTCCTATTCATACTTGGTCAAACAAGTGGAACCAAAATGTTATAAATTTTTTAGCTAGACAAACATTTGTAAGGTTTCTAAAGTATACATATATGTACTATATATATGTGCGTATATGCAAAAGCTTGTCTATTACATTTGATAAAGGCTTGAGAAAGAACAACAAAAAGTGAGATGGAGAAGTTGGAAAACGCAAACTAAATTAAATGGGAGCACCGAATATGAAATAGAGCAACCGTGTTTAAAAACAACTGTATGATGACCTTTTGCGATTTTTCTTATTCTCTGTGAGTAACAAATATGTCGCTGAACTTAAGACTCATGGATTCATTCAGTAAACACACAGTGAACACCTGCCATGTACAACTGTCTGTTCTAAATACAGAATTAGGACAAAGATGGTCGAGAGTGGTCCCTGCCTTCAAGCAGCTGGAAATGAGGCCGAAGGGAACCGATTACTAATGGCCATCAGGGATGCTAGGGCAGAGCACGGAGGTCTAGGAATTCAGAGATAAGATCATGTCCTGGGAGGTCACCTGGAAGGGTAGTGGGATTTAGCAGACGGAAAAGGGGAAAGACTAAATGAGTTGCAGTGAGTGGATGCAGTGGGCATCTGCTGCTTCAGAAGGCCCAGAATCCTCTGTTCTCTCTTCTGAGAGCATCTCCTCAATTTTCCTTTGAGAAATTCTCTAAACTCAATCTTGGTGGAACTGACAGGCTGCCATGCCCTGTCCAGGTCAAGAAGAAAATACCTTACTCAAGGGAGGACAGTCAGTGAATTTTCTCCAGAAACTGGAATTTGGACTCTGCTTCTGCAGAGACTGTCAGTAAATTCCTGCTCCCTTGGTTCCCTGAGCAACCATGGTACTGTCCTCCCTGAGCTTGGGAACTCACCTTTTCCATTGATTCTTTGTTCTTTTTATTCAGTCACTATTTCGTGTCTGTTTGAAGCCCAGTGGACTGCAACATGTCATGCTCTTCTGTCCTCCACTGTCTCCTGGAGTTTGCTCAAATGCATGTCCATTGGGTCGGTGATGCTATCTAACCATCTCATCCTCTGCTGCTCCCTTCTCCTTTTGCCTTCAATCTTTCTCAACATCAGGGTCTTTTCTGATGAGTCGGCTGTTTGCATCAGGTGCCCAAAGTGTTGGAGCTTCAGCTTTAGCATCAGTCTTTCCAATGAAGTTGATTTCCTTTAGGATTGACTGGTTTGATCTCCTTGCAGTCCAAGGGACTCTCGAGAGTCTTCTCCAGCACCACAGTTCAAAAACATCAGTTCTTCGGCACTCTGCCTTCTTTGTGGTCCAACTCTCAAATCCGTACATGACTGCTGGAAAAACCATAGCTTTAACCGTATGGCCCTTTGTCAACAAAGTGATGTCTCTGATTTTTAATATGCTAAGTTTGTCATAGCTTTTCTTCCAAAGAGCAAGCATCTTTTAATTTCATGGCTGCAGCCACCATCTGCAGTGATTTGGGAGCCCAAGAAAAGAAAATCTGTCACTGCTTCCGCTTTTTCCCCCTCTGTGTGCCATGATGTGATGAGACCCTGTGAGCCACCCTGATTTATTCTAATAAATTCTATTTTTGGCTTAGGTTAGCCAGAATCAGTTCTGTTGTATTCAGCCAAAGAACCTAAATAGGACCTTGAACAAAGGCTTAGGCCAGGGAATAGAACTGTGCTTGGATATAATGGACAGCGTGCAGAGCACGTACTGAAGAGCTAGTAGTTGGAAATAAAGTTGGAAAAGTCGCTTGGGTCTGGAATGTGGTGGGGCTTGACTTGCAGGCTCAAATGATTCAACCAGAGCCACGTTTCTGGAAGATTAAATGGGGGAAGAGGGATTAAATGGTGAAAGTGAGACCAGTGTGGTTGGTAGCATAGCTTCTTTCATAAATTCTTGTACTCACTGCACTATGTATTCATTTTAGTACCATGATTTGAGAACTGATTATACATCAGGCTCAGGGCTAGACTGTCGAACTAGGACATGGTTCCTGTCTTCCCAGGGCCTCCACGGTAGAAGATAAATCAGACCTGTGAGTGTGAGAGAGAAATCATGAGGATTATGTAAGAGATCTAGGAATTTTCTATAAGAGCAAGTAGTTAGTTCTTCTGTTGGGTTAGAAAAAAACTTCAAAGAGCTGGTGATTTCTGGGCAGATATAAGTGGGCTGATAGACTTGGAGTGCGGGGTACGGATAATTTTTCCGAAAGTATCTGCTAGACCATGTCTCTCCTAGAATGGAGAGTTGTGGTTGGGTTATTGCTTGATTGTGGTACGGTTTGAAGAAATCACATATAGATATTTAGCACTTCACAAATTAGAAGTAATTCCTCTTGCATCAACTTATTTGAGCTAAAAAGAGTCCAGTGGATGTATTTAATTTCAAGTTTAGAGAGTATATACCAAGTCTCAGCTATAAACTCTTTCTTACCCAAGATCCCATAACCATGAGTAGATAATGGTTTGGGGTTTAGAATCAGTAGTTCTGACTTCAAATATTTCTTCATTACATTCAACTCTTAATGAGAGCACAGTTTTTTAAAGGATGGTAAGATCTTGCTCGGTTTTAGGAATTATTACATGTCATGTTTGGTTTTTTAGTTTGTGGGTTTTTGTTTTGTTGTTATATATGACTTTTTTTTTTAATATGTGGTTTTTAAGTTGTACTCGTGAGTACATTAGTCCCAATTTATTAAATTCGTGAGTTTGCAGATTCCTCATGCCACCTCTAAATCTGTTGTTGACACAGTCTCTTGTAAAAAGCAAAATAATTTTTGGTTTTTCTTAAAAATGTTACAGCATCTCTTCAGTGCTCTACAAAATTATGTATTTCCAGATTGCCTAGAATCAGTGTCTTACAGTGTTTCCTAACCCACCAAAGAAAGATATGGCCATTTGCCTGATATGCTCATTCTTTACTCTGGTTGATCAGAAAGGAAAAAAAGATGTATAAAAATAGTTTTTAAATATTAAGTTTATCTGTAACCTTAGCAATTCCTTGATGTATTTTTTGTTTCAGATGAGAAGAAACAGATGGTTGCAAATGTGGAGAAACAGCTTGAAGAAGCGAAAGAACTGGTATGTACAGACTAGACTTAGTAACATATTTAAAACACAACCAGAGCCATTTAATCTTATGCCTTCCTCTAAGCCTCATTTATTCATTGTAGAAATCTGAAGCATACCTGATTAAAAGCTCATGATTAAGAATTCATCAGTGTCTATATTGGAGAGAATTTAATAGCTTCTTGGGATTTTATTCCTCTTAATAAAGGTGATTCATTAAATGCCCACTTCGAATTTTTATCACTTCATAATACCTTTCATAATAGCTATAAATAGCTAACCCTGGTTAAAGGTGTATCAGGTACCAGACATGGGTTAAGCATGTTATTTGCTTTATATTATTTAATTTTCACAAAATCTCTATGAGATAGGCTGTTTGTCAAAAACTATTAAGGATCGAGCTTTTCCCTACTTGTCTGCTCACAAGTGAGCTTGCCACAATCTCAAGGATGCTGATAGAAGACATTAGATTCCTACATCAGAGACAAAAGGCTTTTATTATCACAGCAAAAGCTGCTGCCAAAATCACCAGGCTTGTGTCAGTTCCCTGAGCCCCAGTTGCCAAGGGGCTGATGCACGTTTGCGTAGAAAAATGCCTACACATCAGTGTACTATCTTGTAGGAGAGAAACGCGGAGCCTGGGAAGGATACTGCTTTATAGCAGCCTGTAAGCAAGCCTGGTCTTTGCCCCAAGGCACACATTGTTTCCTACCCCCAGATTGTTCTCTGCCTGGGAAAAGAGTGATCAGGGCCTGGCATTCTTGGTGTTGCAGCAAGACACGTAGAAGTGTGAGAGATACACAGAGGAGCATCATTACCCCCATTTTGTAGATGGGAAAACTGAGGCTTAGAAAGATTAATTAACTTGTCTGTGGTCCCACACCCAGTTAGTGCCTGAGCTTTAACTCACCCACTACTTTTTGATACTAATACATTCTCAAATCAAGGAACAAAAGGTGTTGAAATATATTGTGTCCTAACATGGGGTTTCAAAGACTGGTATTGCAAGTATGATTCGTCTTGTTCCTGCACTGTGGTCCTAAATGAGGGTGTTCCTTTTCTCCATACTGGAGGGTACCACTTGGTGTTCCTTCAGTACTGATATAGTTACTACAGTTTCCCAAAGTGTGTTTCTGTTAACTGGTGTTGCCTGTTCAAACAAGTTTGGAAAACTGTAGCTTAAACAGAATTCTCCGATTATGGGTCTTTTTTTGGTTATTATTGGTTTGGCCAAAAATTCATTCACGTATTTTCATAAGATGTTATAGAAAAACCTGAATGAATGTTTTAGGCCAACCCAGTATTTTTCTGAGTTTCTCTTGTGGCTCAGCAATAAAGAATCAGCCTGGAAGACAATGTAGTGCAAGATGTGGGTTCGATCCCTGGGTCGGGAAGATCCCCTGGAGAAGGGAATGGCAACCCACTCCAGGATTCTTGCCTGGAAAATCTCATGGACGGAGGAGCCTGGTGGGCTGTAGTCCATGGGGTTTCAAAAGAGTTGGACATGACTGAGCAACTAAACATTGACAACAGCGGTATTTTTCTATAGAACTTTCTTAGACTCTTAAGTTGCCTTGAGGCACGATGAATGTCTCCAAAGGACTCTAAGGGGTGGCACTCCAAGCTAATTTGCCTGAGTAGCAGGGCCATCCATGGCAGGCCTGCTGCTCAAGACGGGTGGGGGGTTCTGAGGAGTAGGTGATTGTAGCTCCCCATTACACTGCAGATACTTCCTTTCATGTCTGTGAGTGCTCAGGCAGCAAGTGGCAGAGCTGCTGCTCCCTCCATCTTGCCCATCTCCGGTTCTTTTCTAGCTGTCAGAACGCCTGTGCGTTCCATACCCTGTGAAAGTGAAAGTCACTCAGTCGTGTCCGACTCTTTGCGACCCCACAGACTATACAGTCCCTGGACTTCTCCAAGCCAGGATACTGGAGTGGGTAGCCTTTCCCTTCTCCAGGGGATCATCACAACCCAGGGATCAAACCCAGGTCTCCCGCATTGCAAGCGGATTCTTTACCAGCTAAGCCACCAGGGAAGCTGAAGAATACTGGATCTTCCTGATCCGGGAATCGAACTGGGGTCTCCTGCATTGCAGGTGGATTCTTTACTAACTGAGCTATCTGGGAAGCCCACACTCTGTAAGAGTTACTTCTAATCTCACTCTCTGCAGGAGCAGCTTTATTTTAACTCCTCAGCCTCTCATGTTTGCTTCTGTTTTGAAAGTTGTTTTTTGTTTTTTTTCCAAACTCTTTTCTCTTTTTTACAATCAGCTGTTTTCCTCTTCCTTCCTGGCCTTCATGTACGAAGACTGAACTTTTCTATGCCATAGCTGCCAACCAAGATGCTTCTTCCTTCTGGTTGGTATGCTGACCATACATGGTGCATGCTTAGTTACTGAGTCGTGTCCGACTCCTTGCAATCCCTTGGACTGTAGCCCACCAGTCTCCCCTGCCCATGGGATTCTCCAGGCGAGAATGCTGGAGTGGGGCGTCATGTCCTTCTCCAGGGGATCTTCCTGATCCAGGGATCAAACCTGGGTCTCCTGCATTGCAAGCAAATTCTTTACCACTGAGCCACCAGGGACGTACAACTGGTCAATTCTTTGGATCTTGGGTTAACTTCTTAGCTTGTTGTTAAGTTCTCAGTAGCAGGGTATTTGTCTGTCTTTGCCATCAAAATCTATGTTTCAGTTCATTGGTTTACCTTCATTTTGGAGACATTGATTTACATGATGACGTTAGAAAGCTTCAGTCCTAATAACCAAAGTTTCACTATACCAAGAACTGTAAAACGTGCTTATACCCCTGTGGAGCTATGGTCATCTCCAGTTGTTACTAATATGAAGAGTTTTATCTTAGATATGTGTTTCTGTTTGTTTAAAATGTCTAAGCAGCTGACTTAATTCTGACGGCATCCTTGTTAAGGAAACATCATTATATACTGTGTTTCTGATGAGGACCCTAGGAAAAGAACTTCATTAGGATTTTACTTGTTAGGATTAGTTGTATTTCTGTTGAACAATTTGTATTAATCTCTTGGACACTGCGTGTCTCGTAATTACCATGTCTTCTACTTGACACTGGCCATGTGTGTTGTGACAATATAAAACTAGTAGTATTACCCTTGTTTCATTTCAAGTGTTTGTAATGTGTTCCCTTTTTCTTTGTCTTGCCTACTTTTAGCTAGAATGTCCTTATAAAATGCCTGAAACAAAAATGTAGTTAACACTCAGATTTTCTCTTACATGTGCTTTTGCAGTTACTTGTCTGGATGATCCTGCTTAACCTTTCTAGAACTCAGTTCTTATTAATGATTTCAGAGAAGTGCTCTAAATAATTGCATTGCTGAGTAACTGATTTATTGGTGCATCATATTTATGCTGAGACATGGCAATAATTTAAATGGTTACTGATTAAATCAAGGCTAATTAAAACTTTTTTCATTTATAAAAATTAAAGACTGTGAATTGAAACTTTTTTTTTATTTTGTTTATCTTGAGTTCTACTATTTTTACTCAGACTCTTAACACCAGACAAGAGCTGTATTAGTGCCAAGTGTGTAGTGTTTATGGGAATAATTTATTAGGGCTATTTGCTTTAAGAGGCAAAATATCTGACAACATTTTTGGATGTGAATTTATTAGACATGGCCTGAGCCAATTTGTAGTTGTTGGCTTTTATTTTTTTAATGCCAAGTATAAATAAGCTATCTTTGATACCTTACATCATGCTTGCTGTCTTTCTACTTCATCATCAGTAATCACCACTCCTGTTATTCATGTTAGTTGAGTAATTACCAAGTAAAAGATACTGTTCTAAGCACATTATAGGAATTACCCTGTTTAATCTTTATAGTTGTCTTACAAAAGGCATACTGTTTTTTAGAAATGAGACAAGGGAGACCCGAGAAGTTAAGAAGCCTGTCCGAGCTTGCATGCTAGCGAGCAGTGGAGCCTGTGATGTGAATGCAGGCGTCTGACTTGAAAGCCTGTGTTCTTAACCATCAAACTGTTTCAATGTTGCCTCTCATGAAATGCTCATGTGTTGTATCCAGGTTGTTATAAAGTGCCCTGCTGTGATTTCATAGAGCTTTGTGCAATTTAATATGTTATTATATCCATTTAGCTCCATATCCACCTGGTTATAAAGTATGAGGTTGGAGGTCACAATCACATATTGGTTGGCATATGTATTTCCTAATCAGAAAAGACTTTCCAGGAGGATTTTCACCAAATACCTGAGACTGGGCTGATATTTCATGGAGTAACTGTTTACTAATCAGAAAAGATTTTCCAGGAGGATTTTCACCAAATACCTGAGACTGGGCTGATATTTCATAGAGTAACTGTAGAAATCGTGGTGTGGGGTATCTTCTTATAGTCCTGGTGGTTTCGGGTCGGAAGACCAGACCAGTTTGGGTTGGATGACAGGATACTCCACAGACAGTAAAATCATTGTCATGGAGGGCGTTTGGCTTAGTGCCCATGGTGTTAAAAATTCTCGACAGACTCAACACTTGGGCACTCCGTGTGTCACTTGGCAAGCCCTCAGTAACTGTTTCTTGATCTTAACAAAAATGGAGCACAAAAGTGGTCCCAGTGTTCACTTGACCACAGGCAGTTTGCTCCCTGGGCCTGGTTCCTCAAGTTGTAAAACGAGGGCTTGGAATTAAACCCTTTCAGCTCTCACCATCTAGGCACGTGAAGAGTAAGCGGATGATCTAAACCATGGTTTTCTCTCACCCTTCCAGCTGGAACAAATGGATTTGGAGGTCCGGGAGATACCACCCCAAAGTCGAGGAATGTTCAGCAACAGGATGAGAAGCTACAAGCGAGAAATGGGGAAGCTCGAGACAGACCTCGTGAGTCAGATCTGGCCCTCTGTTGCGCTCACCGGTCTTTGCAGTGACCGCCACACCTTTCCTTTTAATTGCTTCCCCCACACACCTTAGTCAGCACTAAGTGCGTCGTCTTTAGGAGCTCGTGCCAAACACATGCAACAGCTTCCATTGTTTTGCTCGTAGAGCTGGCTAATGATGGACTTGAAGGTATGTTGGATTCCTGACTCACAAAATAGACCCAAGTCATTGGTTTTTGAGTTTGGATGGTATTTATTGATATTTAGCATTTATCAGAATTTTGAAATCTAATTTGGGGCCTTTCAGAGTTTGCAGGTTTTAAGCTGCATTCTTCATGGATGGACTTCAGGGGCTTGTGAATGTCCTGAAATTATATCAGTATATTTGGATGTGTGTTTCTATATGTATGCTTTTCTGAGATAGGCTTCATAGCCTTTATTACCAGAGTTTTAAAAGGGTACATTACACTTCTCCCCTCCAGGAGCTCAATTAATAATTTCTATAACGGGTCCTTTGTATTGAGTGTCTTATGAGAATATTTAGCTTTCTCTTCCTATATATCTGACTTTCAACTCCACCCACCATTAGAAAATTTAAGAATATAAATTTAAAGATATTGACATTAAAATTATTAATAATTAGAAAGTAATAGGAGCAGAAAGATACAGGCGAGCAATTCCACTTCTGGGTACATACTTCAGAAAATTGAAAGTAGGATCTTGAAGAGATATGTGTTATTGTGGCAATACCCAAAAATGGAAACAACCCAGAAAGAAAGAAAGAAGTGAAGTCGCTCAGTCGTGTCCGATGTCCAACTCTTTTTGACCCCATGAACTGTAGCCTACCAGGCTCCTCTGTCCATGAGATTCTCCAGGCAAGAATACTGGAGTGGGTTGCCATTTCCTTCTCCAGGGGATCTTCCTGACCCAGGAATCGAACCCCGGTCTCCCGCATTGCAGGCAGACACTTTACCCTCTGAGCCACCAGGGAAGCCCCATAGCTTACATTACCAGGTGAGTGGATGAACACAATGTGGTGTGTGCACACAATGGACTATTAAGGCAGCCTTACAAATGCAGGACGTTCTGACATATGTTATGGCATGGATGAACACTGAGAACATTAAGCTAAGCGAAATAAGCCAGTCACAAAAGACAAATCCTTCGTTTCCACTTAGATGAGGCGCTTAAAGTAGAAAGTAGTTTGGTGGTTGCCAAGCGCTGAGGGAAGGGGAACCGGGCAGCAGTTTTGCGGCATGAAAAGCTGTAGAAATTAGTTGCTCAGCCGTGTGAATATATTTCACCGCATTGATCTATACACTTAACATTGGTGAAGATGGTAACTTTTATATTATATGTATTTTACCACAATTAAAAATTAAAATAAAAAAAAGTGTAGATGAAGAAAGATCTGAGCTTACCATGCTGTGAGCGACAGGAGTCAGGTGTGGGCATTTTACACGTTTACCCGACTGTATTTCTGACCCTGGGGTCCACATTTATAAAGAAAGTTGAGAGTTTATAAGGACCCTTCTGCCTCTGTTTCTGCCATAGCTGTTGCACTTTTGGAAGCCACATCTCCTAGACCATTGTGTATCCTCTCTCTACAAGACCAGTGGCACTGAGTCTCATGAGAATCTCACCTGCAGTCTGGAAGTAGGCTGACTTACTGTTTTGCATATTTGTTTTACATTATCATGGGTAGTTGCCTGAGAAGCTGAGTCAGGGTATGTCAATGACTCTGATGCAATTACTTTTTAAGTTGCACGCCTATTAATTAAAAAGAAAAATCAGAATCCACGCTAGGCCTAAATTCAGGAAAGAAATGTAACTGTCTCGCTTCTGCACTTTGTACTAGATACAACTTTCCCTGCTTGTAAAAGATAGGTTCCCTTAGCAAGAATGCGAGAGAGGATGAGAAAATTGGATTGATTTAAGAATCTGATAACTTAAAATTGAACTTAGTTCTAATTAAAATTAATGTTTTAATATAAATGATTAAAGTAAAATAAATATGTATAAGGATTATTTTAGTTTGTTTACCTCATCTTTATGAAGTGCTTCTCTAAATATTTTCTTCTCTTGGTTTGTAAAACAACTAAGCATATTAGTCTGCTAGCATTGCCATACAATGTACCCCAGACTGGGTGGCTTAAACAACAAAAATGTATCTTCTTGAAGTTCTTGAGTCTAGAAGTCCAAAACCAAGGGGTTGCAAGGGTTCGTTTCTTCTGAGGCCTCTCTCTGTGGCTTGTGGGTGGCCGTCTTCTCCCTGTGTCTTCACAGCCCATATGTGTTTATGTTCTAAGTTCTTCTTCTCATACAGAAACCAGTTGTATTAGATTAAGGCTCACCCCAATGACCTCATTTTATTTCATTTAACTCTTTAAAGACCCCATCTCCACGTACAGTCACATTCTGAAGTGTTAAGGGTTAGACTTCAACACATGAAATGGGGGGACATGATTCAACCCATAGCACTAAATTTGGAGAAGGAAATGGCAACCCACTTCAGCATTCCTGCCTGGAAAATCCCATGAATGGAGGAGCCTGGCAGGCTACAGCCCATGGGGTCGCAAAGAGTCGGACACGACTGAACAACTTCACTGTACTGCAACACTACATTTAGTTTTAATCTTTTCTTCTTAATTTTTTTTCAGAAGTTAAGCTGCTTTTATGGCTTTTAAGTCAGCTAACTCAGTGTTAAGAATTTCTTTCCTAACGACTGTAATTTTGAGTAGAGCCCTTCAGGTATTTGGATATCACATAGGTAAACATTTCTTAGGTGTATTTTCTGTTATAAAGAAAAATGGAATGAGCAACTAACTATGAACTAAACATTTATTCTCTGGGCGATCACTAAGATTCTTGTGTTTATTTGTATATTTGCCACACAGTTCCCTTCTACTGTGTCAGGAAACATCCTTCACCACCACCACCACCATCACTGCCTTGTATGTGATTCACAGTTTATAAAGTGCTTTACCATGTGTTATTCATTTCATTGTATAAAGGGTAGACAGAACAGTTGTGGATTACTATCCCCAGTTTACACACGATAGAACAAAGAGGTTCAACTTGATTATGGATTCCATTCAACAAATCTTTTTTTTTCTTCCCTTTATTTTTGGCTGTGCTGGGTCTTTGTTGGTGCGCACTGGCTTTCTCTAGTTGCAGCGAGTGAGCGCTACGCTCTAGTTGTGGTGCATGGGCTTCTCATTGCAGTGGCTTCTCTTGTTGCAGAGCACAGCCTCTAGATATGCAGGTTCTGGAGTTGCAGGCTCAGTAGTTGCGGTTTGCAGACTCGAGAGCACAAGCTCAGTAGCTGTGGCACACGGGCTTCGTTGCCCCACTGCATGTGGAATCTTCTTAGACCAGGGATCAAACCCACATCCCCTGCATTGGCAGGCAAGTTCTTAATCCACTGGACCACCAGGGAAGTCCTCAAGAGATCTTTCTCGAGCTCTGTAGTAATCAGGCAGTGTCCTGGGTGCTGGAAAAAAGCCATGATTAAGAGATCAAGTTCTTGCTCTTATGGAATTTATATTGTAGTGGGGATGGTGAGAAGCAAGTAAATGCATATATCTTAATTTCAGATAGTGTTAAATTCAATAAATAAGGTGAGTAAGTTGATAGTGACTAGCAGGGCTGTTGTGACTGTTTTTGCTTGGGTGTTCTCTGCTTGAGTTGGGGAGAGAGAGAGGTGCATGTGGTTGTGGAGGGAGAGGGAAGAATGATCAGTAAGGGCATTGCAGGAGTAGTGGAGTCCTCGGCTTTTCCTCTGTCTTGATTGGAAGCGACTCTCGGGCTTTGAGAAGTAAGTGGTCCTTTGCCTCCTGTTTTACAGTTTCGTCCACTTTACCATATTTGTCACATGAGGTATTTGAATAGAAGGTACAAAATATTTACATAATTCCCTTTGACTCTTACTTTCTTCTTACATTTAATTCTTTTTTTTTAATGGAATGAAAATTATCTTCTTAAAGATGTTGGATTACTTTGTTATCCTGATATGTCTAGAAGTATTGAATCCCAAGAAAAAGTAGTAGAGATGGTCCTTCATCTTTTATTTGCAATGTTTATTGCAAATGAAGAAGTTCTCTCGTTGCCCTTGTAATATCAAGACCTTGGGGGAACATCTATGCCAGTGGGAAACGGCAGAGGACAACTCAACACTTTATTCAACCTCGTTGCCTACTTACTTTCTTTTTTCTGGCCCTTCTTCCTCCTCTGCCCATCGTTCAGCTGCCTGGATTCTTCAGGCTTCTTTTCCACTTACCCCACTGTCTCACTCTTTGTGTTATCACTCCTGTGACTTCAATGCCCACAGCTATATTCTCTTGCATTTCTCACTAAGACCTCCCTCCAGCTCTAAATTCATATTCTTTACTATTTACTGGACACTTCTAATCCAGGGTCCTTTAACCCTTAAATTTGACAATGCTAGTCATTTCAGCCTGAGCTTCAATTTTTCCCTCTTTATCTTCTTGCACATCCAGTTGGTCACTGAGAGTTAACAATCCTCCCACTTAAATATTTCCTGCTTTCATCACCACCACTGGAAGCCTTCCTGTTTCTCAATCTGGATGATTGACGTAGCCTTTTCTTCTTCTATTCTTCCAACCTAAACCATCCTTCTCTCCACTCTGGAATGATCTTTCTGACACCTTGATCTGAATAGGTCACACTGTTCCACAAAATTCTGCAGAGTTCTCATTGCGTGCTGAATCAAATTCAGGTGAACTTCTAGGCTTTCTGTTCTGTTCCATTGTTTCTTTGCATGTCTAGTAATTTTATTAGTATGTACTTGATATTTTGGATCTTTGTTAAAAAGCTTGCAATTTGTTGTTTTCCTGTGGAGTAGTGCCTCTCAATCTTTTTTTGTTGTTGTTGTTCTCACCCCACTAAGGAACTTTTTAAGACTTTTTTCTAATTGCTCCTCTTTCCCCCAGGAAATTATAATACCATGAATATACTGTGTATCTGCATAGCTGTTCATGTAATGTGGCCCTTTGTAAGGTCATGAATCTTTGTAATATTTAAAATTCTTCATCTTCCCAAGTGGGCTTCCTTAGTACCTCAGTGGTAAAGAATCCGCTTGCTAATGCTGGAGACGTGGGTTTGATTCCAGGGTCAGGAAGATCCTCTGGAGAAGGAAATGGCAACCCATTCCAGTATTCTTGCCTGAAAAATTCCATGGACAGAGGACCCTGGAGGGGCTACAGTCCATGGGGTCTCAAAAGAGTCAGAGGAGACTTACCAACTAAACAATATCTTCCCAAGTACCAGTTTTAGCCTCTGGACATAATATCACCCCGGTTGACAGTGCGTGTTGTAGAGAATGTTGTCCTTTATTTGGGCAAGCAGATGATTTGCTAATATACCCTTTCAAGGCTTATCGTTAACTTTGTTAGGACGTGTCTGGAGTTGCCTGACTTTGGGGGTATGCTTTTCTTGGATTCTATTTGAACAACTGGAATGTTCAGTGAATGTTCCACCCTCTGTTGTTTAGAATTCAATCTCCTGCTTTGCGTGACCTCCAGACTGTCCACTCTACCCATGTTTCCCTGATACATGTCCTCTGTGAGTCCTCTTGCCTCTACTTATGCAAGTTCATTTTCAGCCAAAGACTTAACAGGACACCTTTATAGATTTCTGGAGCTCCTTCTCTCCACTACTCTGCTAAATTTCACCCATCTCAGCAGTCCCCACCTCCAGGGTGTACCTCCTAAGCTCAGAGACATGATGTGTTCCATCTGGGCTCCATCCGCCATGCTATGGGGCTTCTCGGGTGGCTCAGTGGTAAAGAACCCGCCTGCCAATGCAGGAGATGCAGGAGACGCAGATTCGATCCCTGAGTCGGGAAGATCCCTGGGGGAGGGCATGGCACCCCACTCCAGTATTCTTGTCTGGGGAATCCCATGGACAGAGGAGCCTGGTGGGCTACAGTCCACGGGGTCACAGAGAGTCTACTGCAACTTAGTGACTGAGCACACACACACACATATATATTTGAAAACAACTTAAAAAATTAGAATTCATGTATTTAAGCCATTTTGTAATTTCTCCCTTCATTTTTGGTATGAGTTTAGCTAGGGCACGGTCATATCCAGGAAAATGAACCAGCTCAAAGGAGGAAAAATAATATAGTTGAGGATTTTTTCAAGTTTAAGATTATTGTTTGCTTCTTCAGAAAATAAAATCAAGCGAACAGCAACAACAACAAAATCCCTAAGCTTGTACAAACAACAGTAAAAAAACTAACATTGTGTAAAATATTTGACCAAGTCTCAGTAAATAGAAAGAGAAAGGAGCAAGTAAGAGATGTACCAGGATGAGAAAGTGGTGTGTCCAATGATGACGACGGCCTTTTCGCATCTGATGATGTACTATGATGCTGGCGCCATCTCGTGGTGGCTGTGTATAGTTGCATGTTTCTTTTTTCTTGTAACGAAGCTGAACTTTCTTTAAGACGTTACACAGAGACTACAGGATTTGGGGTGGAGGATTAGATTGTAAAAGAATGTTAGAAGTAGAGCTTTTCAGCCCCAGTATCGAGTTCACTTCTATCCCGGGTCAGTGGTGCCCAGATGCTGTCCTTTTCCTGTTTGGCAGGCTATGTGATGTGATTGTTAGCCCAGCTCCAGGTGCAGTGCCGTCTACATCAGAGAATGGCACTTCTATTGACAGTCTCAGCAGTGAGGCTGAATGGTCCTGGAAACCCAACTACCTGCAGACTATCGGAGTTGGTCCCTTAGGTCAGGGTTCAAAGGATGTGGTGGAACAGCTTGAAGCTTTTACTGCTACTGCCTGTACTCACTCTTTTAACAGGTGACTGGACAACTTGAGTATCTGAGTTTATGAGTGAAGCCAGTAGCCGTATTCTTTTTTTTTCTTTTTTTAAGTCTAAGATAGACTAAAGAAGTATAAAGAACAGAGATGAACTTTCTAAAAATTCTGACTTTAGTTGAAAGGTCAAAAACTTGACGCTTCTGTTTATCTTTTCTGTTCTTATGACTTCCTGAGATATTTTGGTTTTTTTCTGTGAAAGCTGTAGAAAGCCATGAAAGAATGTTTTAGTAATTCAGCTCATATCAGTGGTAACATGTTATAATTTTGATATTAACTATCCTTCTTGCAGGAATATAAGTGCATTCTGGATAGACATAAGAAAGCCAAACTGGACAGAATGATCTCAAGAAAATTTCCTCTACTGTGTGTACTTAATAAATAGGATTTCCATTTAAAAATTACATTTTTTATTAGATTCTCTATAAAAATAATATCTGTTTATTATGAAGTATTCTGGAAATAATTGAGAGTAGAAAGAAGCAAGGGAGAAGGCAATGGCAAGCCACTCCAGTACTCTTGCCTAGAAAATCCCATGGATGGAGGAGCCTTGTTGGCTGCAGTCCGTGGGGTCGCTAGGGGTCGGACACGACTGAGCGACTTCACTTTCTCTTTTCACTTTCACACATTGGAGAAGGAAATGGCAACCCACTCCAGTGTTCTTGCCTGGAGAATCCCGGGGACGGGGGACCCTGGTGGGCTTCTGTCTATGGGGTCACACAGAGTCGGACACGACTGAAGTGACGCAGCAGCAGCAGCAGCAGCAGAAAGAAGCAAAAAAAATCTTAGCCCTATTACCTCAAAAGATTCATATTTTACACTTTTATTTGTTTCTTTCTTATCTTCCCCTCTCCTTTGATAATTCATTGCTTTATTTTACATAATGATGATGCTAATATTTAATTCATATTCTTTCCTATTTTTTTAAGACACAAGATTCTGACAGTGGTAATTTCTATTCCTATAAATTCTTAATCATTTTAATGGGTGCATAGTATTTCAGAGTTTTCCTGGTGGCTCAGACAGTAAAGAATCTGCCTGCAGTGCGGGAGACCCGGGTTCAGTTTCTGGGTCGGGAAGATCCCCTGGAGAAGGGCACGGCACCCCACTCCAGGACTCTTACCTGGGGAACCCCATGGACAGAGGAGCCTGGCGGGCCGCAGTCCACAGGGTCGCAGAGTCGGGCACGACTCAGTGACTTAACACGCACATGCGCATGTATCAGTCAGTGAAATTAGTTTGTCTTTTGTTCAGTCCTTACAGCTTTCATTCATTCCCTCCATAATTTATTGTGCTGCAGTGAACAGAACGGGATTATTTCATCAGGGTCATTTCTCAGAAGGCAGATTACTGTGTAGAAGGGTAACAAAAATATTATAGCTCTAATTAAAATATTCCTTGGAAATTCATTTTACTGTGACTTGTCAGATCATTTTTCTTGCTGTAATTGTCTCTGTGTTTGAAGGTAAAGAACTAAAACTCATAGGCAGACCAGAGGTAAGTACTTTATGTATACCACTCATTTAACCCACAATTGCATGAAAAATACACCATTGTGATCTGTTATTACAGGAATTTTACAACTCTAGTATTAAATATAGCTGAGATTTCTTTTTCCAAGATACTTTTCCATGGAAGGTGTATTCATGCTGGTAAGGCTAACTTACCATGACTCTCCATATCTGGTCTCAACCTGATCTCATTTTATATTTTCAAGATTTCATGATCTAAAGCTGAAGAATATTTTAGTTCTCTGGATATGACTATGACCCTTTTAAGAGAAAAAGTAATACTGTATTTACATGTTACTGTCTAATTGCTAAGTCGTGTCCGACTCTTGCGACCCCCATGGACTTCATACAGCCTGCCAGGTTCCTCCATCCATGGGATTTCCTAGTCAAGAATACTGGAGTGGGTTGCCATTTCCTTCTCCAGGGAATCTTCCCAACCAAGGGATCGAACCCATGTCTCCTGCATTGCAGGCCAATCCTTTACTGCTGAGCCTCTGAGGAAGCCCTTATTTGTGTATACATATATGATTTTTCTTGTTTGATGTTATTTTCTGAGAACACTAATTCCTAAAGCCTTGATAGGTGAAATTGTTAGAAAATCATCATGCCATTGGCCTTCTTTGTAGGATTCTCATTCCAGGCTTTGACCTTGGAAATCTGTTTACAGTGTCTCCAATAATTTCAAAACTGACACAGGAAATGGATTCAAAAGTCTGTTTTCAGCTGTGGTGTTGCCTTCTGTGGGCTGCTCTGTGCTTGCCTGTCACCTTGGTCTCCTAATTCAGGATTCTGTAAAGGTTCATGTTCTTGACCCTTCTCCCCATCATGTAAACTTTAATGGGACAGTAGTATGTTTTAAATATTTTATCATTGGTCATATGTACTGAATTTGAGCTTGGCCTTAATAGATTTTTCTTCTTTTTGGCAGCCCTGACACTTTCTTCCAAAGTGACTGTTTTTAGGATGACTGCTTTGGGCTTCAGACCATTGTCTTTAGCTCCTATAGAGCTTTATGACCTGCAAAAGTCACTTCCATAACCACTGTAGTCACTGGCAAAGTTGAAGTGTGTCCTGGTATGAATATATCTCTGTGTGTGCACTTACACGTTCTTGTGTATGTATATATGTATTTTAAATTGTTGTCAGATTCCTGAGAAGCTATTACAGTTTTATTGGAAGATTTCTTTTACTATCTACTCATTTTTTTAATCATTGAAATTAAAGTTTTAATGTTGTCTTATGGTGGAGGAGCAAGTTTCTATTATGACTTTTATGTTATTTCTAGTGGTTTGAGTTTTCTAAGCAGATGAAGTGTGTATTTTCTGGATATGGTGTTAAATTGTTTTAAAACAGATAAAGAATTATGAAGTTTATTGTTTTTAATGCAGCTGTCTCTGCTTATAATCCTTCTTAAATGACTTAGCAAATTATTATCGGCTTTTCTGTTGTTTATTTGTTTTGCCTAGCCACTTTGATCTTATCTAGGAAATAAAGAGGAATGATAAAAATAGGTAAGATTTTTGAAAGATGAACTATAAGCTGGTAATAAATTTGGCTTCGTTGTTAGTCACTAGATGGCACTGTTTATTTGCAGAGTGCCTTTTTTTTTTTTTTTTTTTTAAAGAACTGGTAGTAACTGAAATTACTGCCTCATGAATAAAATATTTCTGATGGGATTTGCATTTCTATATTGGCTGAAGACACTGTTGAATGTTTTATTAACCAGCCCAGTGCAACTGTCAGCCTATTAAAGAGATCCATTGGTCCCTGTTTAGATAAATAAACTAAATAAATCCAATTCGTCAAATTGTGTTCCTGGCTGTTTATTTTCCATTCTTTTGATGTACAGTTTATTTTAAGTTAAAGCCACATTGGTTTAAAAATTAATGGGAAAATGTTATTTGGTGTTTGGAACATGAAGAAACTAATTGCCATCGTCAAAAAGCCAGCTCTGTTTTAATCTTAAATTGTTTGCTCTTAGATAGTAAACTTTTTACTGGTTGCTGGTAAACTGTCCCATGCTCAAAAATAGCCTGATATTCTGCAGATATGTGGCCAAAGACTGTTATCAAGATTTGTTGAAACCCTCTTGAATTTCTCTGGGAAAAGTACTATGTAGCTTAAAAGATAAGTCTTTTGCTTGTTTTTTTGCCTTTGGGTCATGCTCCTTTTTCACACAGGGTATACTATATTCTTTGGGGTTTCCCTGGTGGTAAAGAATCTGCCTGCCAGTGCAGAAGACACAGATTCCATCCCTGGGTCAGGAAGATCCCGTGGAGAAGAAAAGGGCAACCCATTCCAGTAGTCTTGCCTGGGAAATCCCATGGACAGAAGAGAGCCTGGCAGGCTACAGTCCATAGGGTTGCAAAAGAGTCAGACACGACTTATGGACTAAAACAACATCAACAACGTGCTATTCCTTGGAAAGAAGAGTAGCTAATTGAATTTTAACTAGAATATCTTTTATCAGAGCACTTGCCAGACAGTGTCTCGGTAAGTGCCAAACTTTGAAGGGGGTGACAGTGATGTTGTGATGTTGCTAGGGCATCCAAAGGCCTCAAGGCTGTTGCTCCATACAGATGCCCACACACATTCAGTGCCCTCTTAAAGCTTATGTTCTAAGGGATCTTGAAGCTCAAAATGTAACTATTGAATACGACTGACTGAGCTAGAGATTTCATACTCAGGCCCTGGGGTTAAAACATACTCACATGAAGCGTGTCACTCTTGTGCTTTGCTACGCTGAAGTAAGTGAGCAACTGGAAATGACACATCATGACTCCAGCTATGCTTTCTCGTTTCTTTTTGCATGAATCTTCCACTGTTCTTCATGCCGTTCTTATTGTCTTTTATCCAGTTCCACATTTGTGAGGTTCAGAACAAAGCTTAAAACAGAATAGGCACTTCTGACTTAACTCATAGCTTTTAGGAGCACTGAGCTGCTTATGATGAAGATGGAACCAGATCTGGTCTCCAGGGTGAAGGTTTTTCAACTGTGTAATAGTGGTTGAAGAGTTTTGCTATGTTACCTAGTTTAAGCTTTCCTGAACAAGAACTTAAAAGGGAGCTAGAAGAGATTTCTCTGCCAGAGACTTTTTCTCTTGATTTCAGATCCCTTGGAAATCTACCAGGTCATGGACCACGCACATAGACAGTCTCTTTTTGACTTGTTTTGTTTAACGTTCTGTCCTTTATTCCCCCAAATGGAAGATTCATTTTTAAGAATAAAAACCAAGAACAAATGTGGAGTCAAATTCGTCTTCTGACGTTTGTCTTAAGAAGTTCATCAGATCATGGATTAAAAGCCTTTGCTAGAAATGCCTCTGAAATGCTGAAGTGTGGTCAGATTGGGAAACATCATCAAAAAAATGGGATTTTATCCTCAGTGCTTTTTATTAGTTCTTGAGGCACCTTGTGCCTTTGCAAATTCACAGAAGCTTCCGTAGGTACAAACACGATCACAGAAGATTTGGAGGAGGTGTACAAATTTTCTCCATTTGGTTCTGTTAAATATTGTTTAATACAAGATATCACTGTCTTAGGCTTGAAAATCACTGTGAAAATGGCGATTTCTGTTATTGGTTGTAAAGAATTTGACCTGTAATTGCATTCTTAAAATGGAGACAGTCAGATTTTATGGTTTGGAAAGTCATACAGCCTGGCATTGGTCTTGGTGTGAAATGTTCAATTATAGAAATGAAATGAATTTCTTAAAAATGTATTCTGTACTTAAAAAAAACAGGGGTGCCCTGTGTTAATTTTGTCTGAGTTTTTTCTATGACACCCCTCAATTTTCATAATGAAGCATAGCATCTTTGCATATTAAATGACTGATATTTTTTGTTTCATTGTTTTCTTATTTTGACTTTTTAATATAAACCTAGTCTACAAATACATTTCAACTGAAATAAAACTAGAGTTGTCTATAATATGACTAGAATTGTTATAAATATGGCTATATATAATAGTTTTTTATAGTGAAGCAATCACCATTTTTAGAACCTTGCAGATTTCTTTTTAGCTTCAATGAAATTTAAGTTTTTCTCTTTCTACTCTTTTTTTTTATTTTAAAGGACATGGTTCAGCACCATCCTGTCTGATTCAGGATTCTTATTTGATGGCTTTATTTACCCTTAAAAAATATCATACATGTATTGTAGGACATTGGTTAGAAAGGTCCATCTCATACTTTTCTAATATTGTACGAAGCTAAATTTGGTCACAGACCACAGAGAAGAAGTGTGAAATAGTGAGAAAAGCCCAAGGAATGCAGACCCAAGACTTCAGACATGGCATATTCCTTCTGCGCTTCAGTTTCTGGATCTGCAAGTTTGGGTTGTCATGTCAAGTCTGCTTATCTAATGGGGAAGGGTGGGGGTCAAATAAGATAATAAACGTGCAAATACTTTGAGAACTTCACTGATTTGCAGTCAGTGGCTTTGCTGTGCACAGTAGTAACCCTGGAATTAAAGAGTTTAGAGGTTAAAGTAACTCCAAGTCAGAATATTCTCTCAGTATCCTAAACCTTCCTTCTCAGTGCTTCAAGACGGACTGCAGGAACTTACACAAAGGATGGAAACATGAAATCTTCCTTCGTATTCTCAGATATGACCATGTATGTTGAATTGCTTTTGTATTCTAGCACATTTTGTTTCATGAAAGATGTTTTAGAAATTAATCTATGCAAGCAAGGTTTCTCCTTGACCTTGTGGTCAAGAAGAGTCAGAAGTAGAAGAGTTATGATACTCTATATTATTTTATACTATTTTATTGTATGTATCTTATTACTAGTTAGGGTTATATTTGTACTGAGTTTTTCATCTAGAGTTCAAAATACATGTTGAATTATTAACTTTAAATTTTCTTCCTATTTATTCCTTAATTTCTATCAACTGACATTCCCCAGAAACTGTTAGAAGTTACTGTTTTTGCATTGTTATGTCACTGGCCTTACATACCAATACAGAGAAGGAGAAGGGCGAAGGTTCTGTAATATTTGTTAAAGTGCAAGTGTTAGTCGCTCAGTCATATCCAACTCTTTGCAACCCCATGGACTGTAGGCCACTAGGCTCCTCTGTCCATGGAATTCTTCAGGCAAGAAGACGAATAGATTGCCATTCCCTTCTCCAGGGGATCTTTGCCCCCCAGGGAGTGAACCCAAGTCTCCTGCATTGCAGGCAGATTCTTAACCATCGGAGTCACCAAGGAAGCCCCAGTAGTTAAATATTGTGTTAATATCAACAAAGAATTGACTTTAGCATATCTAAGGACAACATAGCTTTATAATTAAAAATCCACATAGCTTTATAATTTAAAAGTTTCAAATGTTGCCATACACTGAGAATTTGATTTATGATATGTCCCTAATATATAGTAATACCCAGCTAGAAATAATATGGTGGAAATTGAAATTATTTAAATCGAATTTTTCCTAGTAAAACATACTATTAAAATTAACTTCAAACTGAAGAACAAGCAAGGAATCTGAGGAAGAGAACTTTCAAACTTCTTTCTGTTCACTTCATTAGTTTTAATGTGGAAAACTGTGGTTTTCAACAGTTTGCTGTTGTTTTGGTATAGATTGCTAAAAACAACTTATATGTATTTAGAACTTATCAAGCATTGTTCAAGAGAGTACAAAGAAGGAATACGACATACTCTTCAAGGGGCTCATAGTTGATGATTTTCTTACTTGGGTAAGTGAAATGTTGGAGGTTCTGATGGTAGAGTATGTGAGAGAGCACACTCCCAGGGAGGGGCTTCCAGCCCAGGTGTCTGTGCAGGAATGAAGTGGGTTGGTGAGGGAAGGCACCTAGTAAGAGGGAATACCCATACTGAGACTTGAAGGGAGAAGAGGAATTTGGGAGAAGCAGGGTCTCCTCAGGCTGGAAGAATAACAAACAAAGTGGGGAGGAGGGAGTGTAATATGGTCGAAGGGAGGAAGCAGAGACCTTGAGGGTTTAACATCCTTCAGGTGTAGCATGTGGGACTAGGGCCTTAGTTCCCAACCTTGCTCCACACTAAAATCAACTGGGGGTCTTTAAGAACTCCTGCCACCTAGCACCCACTCCTGGACAATTGCAGCTTAATTGGTCTGGGTCCCCACTTGGGCATTAGCCCTTGATGAGCCTGAATGCTTGGCAAAGCCTTGCAGGTTAAGCTGAGGAGCTTGGCCTTTATTCATTTGTGATTAGATGCGATTGAAAGATTACTTTTGCTGGGTAATGCGCTTGCTTTATATTTCATGAAGCATTTAAAACAATGATGCTGTTTCTTTTATGGGAGTTGCAGTGCCATTTAACTTGCTTTCACTTTTTCTCTCAAATCTTCAGTGCTATTTTTTAAAAATAAAGAAAACTTGGCAAAATTCAGTATCTTACAGTGACAGTTACTCTCATGTCTTTTGCATGAAATGGCTTTAGTTAATTTCCTCTTGGTTTAAAGTTAGGTACCCCGATAGCCACTATTTGGGGGAAACAAGTGCCATAGCATGAATAATTTTTCTCCCTCAGTAGTAAAACAAATCTTTTAACTTCCCACTTGAGCCTCGAACAAAACAGAACCCTCAGCCTTTAATTTCATACTACTAAATAGACTGTGCCTCTGACCTTTTACTTTTGGTCAATGCCAGTAGAACATCTTCATGTGAATTTTTTGTTTGTAAGTATGAACTTTGCTTTGGAAATGGGTATAGTCCTTTATAAGAATAGAAATGGTTTTATGTTCATAAAAGTTATATATATGTGTGTGTGTGTGTGTAGTTTCTGGATTTAGTAGGAAAAAACTATATATTTTTCCCTTCCTCTGTGACATTTTGCAAGACTGACTATAACTTAATTCTGTACAAGAATTGTCAAGAAATTGCTAGTAATCTCTAATCAGAGAAAAAGAAGTACGGATGTAATGGATAAATAGGGTTCTGTTATGACCAACATCTTCATTGATCTTAACAGAATTGCTCTTTGCCTCCCCTGTGTCTGTATTTTCTGTTGGCAGTAAGCCGAATGAATTTGGAACAGAAAGAAAGAGAACATCTACTTGGTTCCAAATGATGATAGCTGGGCATTGGTGTAGGGAAAATCACTTACAACTTGATAGTAGAATTACTAGAGGATTTCTCTTGTTTAGGGGAGAAAATTGAACTTCCTTTTGTGGCCAGGTTGGAGAGTTTCTAATTTAATATAACCCATAGCTTATGATATCAATTTAAATCTTATAACCATCATCTCAATGGTATTTAGAGTTTTTAATTATGAAATAACTTTTATACTTTTTCTAAATTGCAGTCAAAAAGGACTCAGAAAAAAAATACTATGCAGTGCCTTAATTGGTATTTTAAGATCTATTTTGTTAAAGTAAAGTAGCTCTTAGGTTTTTTTTTTCTTTAAACACTGTGAATTGATTGAAGAGTCTGGTTTATGGTTATATTACTTTACTATAGACTCTGCAGTCAGAGAGATTATCTTCATGAAATTTCAAGATGTTTTCATTACAATATTCACAAATTTACATCTTGTTAGCTACTATTTTCTCAGGTAGGTTCTAAAGCATTAATATTTCCATGTGTCTAGAAATACAGATTTGGGTAAGATTTTTGTCAGTGCATTTTATAGCTGAGAGGTCTTTCTATTTTCCTAGTCTGTTCAGAGATTGTCAAAGTAGCAAAATTACAATTTCTAATTCAAACAGAAGGTGGCCATAGATGGCACTGTGACTCTCACCGATATTTAAAATATACCATATTGTGGCACTTTTGGAGAGAAATTTCCAAGACCAAATTCAGCCGCAACAGCCCCTTTGTATTGAGTTTACTTTTCAGTCTGAGGATGAATGATTTTAAACCCAGCAGAACTAGAAATGCTAACTCTATTTTTTAACATTAGTAAATAGATTACAGGCAGCTGTACTTCTTGAGCCCTCAGTAATGTTTTCCAAAATGGTGTCTCTTAATACTGTCTCTGCAAAATCTTTTAACATAGGTGCAGTGACCAGAGATGCCAATTAAAGCACACCCATGACTCATTCTCATCTCCAGAAAGGGTTATTGAAACCTTGCCACTAAATCAAGGGTTCTTGCCTTTTGAATTCTGTCATGGCTGGGGCTAAACAACTGTCATTGGCAAGTGACAGGAGGCAGAGGCAGCAGGGAAAAGGAAAAGAGAGAAGGTAGGAGTAGGGGAAGAGAAGTATGGGAGAGAGGGAGGGAAAGCACTCGGTATGTACAGAGGGTGGGGGTGCTGGCAGCGGCTGCCTCAGTGCCAGTTTGCTGAGACTCATGCAGTGATCTGCCTACTCCCGCTCTGTCCTGATACTTTTCATGTCTTTCTGGAATCTGGGTGGCACCAAGAAATAATCTCTAAGGACAAATCAGAGTCATTAGGTTCCCATTTGCCTACAGTCTTTTCCAGTCCTCCAATTTAAAAAAAAAAATAAGTATTTTACAAATTTATGGTTTTTGGGTTTTTTTTTTTTTCTAATTATTACTCCCTCAGGTAGATTCTAGGGAAATACTTTCCATAGGTCTGGAAATATAGATTTGCATGTAAATCATCACATGCACATTCCACCCAGCCAGGAATGTTAACTATATCTGTGAACTCCATGTTACATACTTGGGGATCTGTTGTATTTCTATCTTGATACTGATATTTTAGTAAAGTCAGGATGCTTGCTTTGGGGGACAGAAAATATAAGATCTTTTTTTTTTTTTTCTCACTGAATGCTAGTTTTAATGGTAGGTTTTCTCTTTGGTCTAGAACAGAGGTTCTTACCCTCAGAGCTATGGAAATTTTGGACTGGATGATTCTTTGTTGTAGGTGTGAAGAAGGTTTCTGTGCCTTGTCGGATGTTTAGCAACATGTCTGGCCTTTACCCACTAAATGCCAATAGCTCACCCCACTCATGATGATCAAAAAAATGTCTCCAGATATTCCAAATGTCCCCACTGAAGCAACATTATCCCTAATTGAGAAGCCCCCAGTTTAGAAAGATCACTGATAGAGATTTTAAAAGGAAAGGGAAAGAAAGTTAACTGTTGAGAGCCTCTAATAGGCTAGATGGACTTCCCTGGTGGCTCAGACTGTAAAGAATCTGCCTGCAATGCTGCAGACCTGGTTTGAGCCCCAGGTTGGGAAGATCCCCTGGAAAAGGGATTGGCTGTAACCTCCAGTATATTCCATGGACAGAGGAGCCTGGCAGGCTACAGTCCATGGAGTCACAAAGAGTCGCTCAGGACATGACACTTTCAATAGACTAGAGTTTATAATTCAAGCATTTGAAATTTAAAAAACCTAAGACATTTTCCTAAGGTCTTATAATTTGGATCTGGGAATTGAAATCAAGTCTATCTCACCCTAAAGCTGATAAATCATACAGCTTTATACATTTCTCTTTAAAGAGTCACTAAAGTCTCTGTTAGTTCCAGTGTGTCCAGTTTAAAGAAAACTTGGGTCAACAAGTAACCTACATTTATTTCATATAGACTGTAAACCAAAAGAAGCAGGTGATGTAGTAGGAGTTCACTGAATTAAGCATCAAAGTTCTGGCTTTGGGTGTCAGCTCTGATACTGACTAGCTAGTGCCATTAGGCAAGTCATCATGCCCCAACTTCTTCAACTCTGAAAGCCAGGGGTCAACCTCCACATTCTTTAAGATCTGTGAGCTATGTCATCTAACGATATTGAAATGGGAATGCTTGGTATTTTAAGACCAGCAAAGGTTTTCACGTTGCTTTAGAACTATTCTGTATGCAGTTTAGGACAACCGGTTTACTTTGGAACTTTGGGCTCATTTGATCTATTAGTCTCATGTTGATATGTCTCTCATTTCTGCAATCCCTAGCTGGTTATTCACTGCATTTGGAAAGCCTTTTCTAATTACCTTTGTGTCATAACACATTTTGTTTACTTCACACTTGCCCTGGCACTTATGTTATTCACCTGTATAAAAGTACACACTGTTTCCATGTCAGAGCTGAAATATTTTATTGATTTTCACTTACTTATGTTTTATTACTCCCCAAATTATAAGATCTTCAAGAGAAAAGACTAGGTCTTCCCACTTTTAAGTTTTCCGAAGTAGTTAATAAATGCTATATGCATAGAGCATATTCAGTAAGTGCCTACTGAATTAAGAATTTGCCATTTTAAAGCAAAGTTTTTTCAGATAAAACATCTGTGATACATGGTGAGTCCGCAAAACATTTAAGTATTCCAACCAGACATCTAGCGTAAATTGTTCTTTAAGCACAATATCTGTTTAACTTTAGTGGAGCAAAATAATAATGTCATGTGTTGCAATATGTTTTTTCTCTGTTCTGATTCCTTTTAAATTTCTCAGACCTGGGAATTAAGATGCTTTAAGGATGAAGTTTCTGAAATGCTCCATTGAGTACATCTTTTCAGAAATAGCCATCTGTAGGAAAATATGACATATTCATTGGCAGAGAAGAGCTGATAAATACAATTTGATATAGTATTTCGGCAAACATTTCAATAACTTTCTGACATTTTCCTGTAGTTCTTATTTGCCTTATCAATAGTGGTAGTGACATATGATTGTCAACTTTTTATATTAAGACCAAACTAATAAATTAAACATGTTATGTTTATATCTGATGAAAGCTGACGTTTTAGAAGGGTGTTAGAATATCCTGACAGGTCCTGTTCATAAGCTTCTTTGGTATAAATATGCAGATGACATCTTTAGATATTGTTTGTACACATGCTGATAGAAAGTCTTGACAACGTAACAAATGCAAATGTCAACCTCACAATTTAACCTTTCTGTGTAGAGAAAGATGTTAGTTTTAAGTTACATGTATCTTTTAACTTTATTTCAAAGTTTTTATTATTTTTTAGCCTGTTATCACTACTGTTTCATGTACAGCTGAAAGCAGCCATTGCAAGAAGGTTTATGCTTGCAAGCTTTTCTCCATCATGTTCCTGCTTAAACAATTGCAACTGCGTGGACATATTTATTTTTCTAATTCTTCAGGTTATTTTCTGCATTTGTTTCCTATCTCCAGAATCTTTTTGTGGCATCCTTCTATTTATGGTTACAAAATATTTGGGGTTAATAATAAAACCTAAGGAAAACATTATGAATCCCCCTCCCTGCTCCCAACACATACTTTATTGTTAAAGCATTTCTTATAAAACTTTGCCTGTGCTAATATCTAACAGTTTAGAGTGTCATGTAGCACTTTGTAAAAATTTTGGCTTATAAAGGCTCAAATGGGGACAGCAGTGGCTGGGCTGGAAAGAACATTGGGCATTCTAGTTAGGAGACCTGGATTTAAATC